>NW_022436970.1:22724731-22739616 GCF_009761245.1 Sapajus apella | reverse complement strand
CTGGGAGTGAAGAGTCAGGGTGAAGAACTGGGAGTGAAGAGTCAGGGCGAAGAACCGGGAGTGAAGAACTGGGAGTGAAGAACTGGGAGTGAAGAGTCAGGGTGAAGAGCTGGGAGTGAAGAGTCAGAGTGAAGAACTGGGAGTGAAGAGTCAGAGTGAAGAACTGGGAGTGAAGAACTGGGAGTGATGAGTCAGGGCGAAGAACCGGGAGTGAAGAGTCAGGGCGAAGAACCGGGAGTGAAGAGTCAGGGTGAAGAACCGGGAGTGAAGAGTCAGGGTGAAGAACTGGGAGTGAAGAGTCAGGGTGAAGAACTGGGAGTGAAGAGTCAGGGTGAAGAACTGGGAGTGAAGAGTCAGCTAGTCGCTCTACCTGTACAGCCAGCTGGGTTGGAGGTGAGCCTGAGGAGCAGCAAGCACACTGTTGGTCAGAAGCCAAACATCGAGGAACTGGAGTGTCTAAATAAGTAATACAAATATGATTTGGTGAATATTAAGCAGCCAGGACGATTTTAAAGTAGGAATGGGCTTTAGGGAAATGGGCTACCGAAAGCAGGTGTTTAGAACGATGCTCTGGAGCTCACTGGAGCATGTCTTCGGCTCACAGATATCCAGCTCCTGTTCTCCCAGACCATCATATCTCTTCCCTGAATAACCGGAGCCACAGGTAGGTTGTCCTCATGACACTCAACTGCACCCCAAACTCACCTGCATCTACCAATTCCTCATCTCCACACAGAGAAACTCCCACACTAGATTAATGTAACAGTCACTCATCTTCACAAAAGGAGTTGTCTTCATCCTCTGTTTCTGCTGTAAAAAAAAAATCACTGCAAATGTATCAACTCAACACAACATGGATGTCTTACCTTGCAGTGCTGTGGGTCAGCGGTCAGAAGGTCAGAGGTTCCACGTGGAGTGGCTGCATTCTTTGCTCAGGGTTTCAAAGTTAAAGTGGAAGAGTCGGCCAGCTTGCACTCTCCTCAGGAGTTTGGTGGAGAAGCCACTGTCGGGTTGATTCCAAACTCACTGGGCTTGCTTATTCCAAACTCACAGAATTTGCTTCCATGCAGCCGTGGGACTGTGGTCAGCCTGGTTCATTCTGAGCTTCCGGGTCCCACCTTCATTCCTTGGCTGACAGCCAGGTCCTTTCCGCCTCTCAGCCCAGGCCACACCCGCTGCATGCCTCAAATCTGACTTCTCCTTCCTGCTTCTCTCTGACTTTTTTTCTGTTCACCTTTTTGTGGATGCGTGTGCTTACATTGGGCCCACCCAGATAACCAAGGATAATCTCCTTATTTTAAGGTCAGCTGATAAGTAACCTTAATTATATCTGCAGAGTCTCCTGTGCCATAGAAGGTGACATACTCCAAGATGCATGGCAGCACTGCAGGGGGTGGGGGACATCTTCTTGGGGCATGTGTTTCCTCCCACCACTGCAATCTGCTCGGGTGCTGGATGGTGCTGGATGAGAATGCCTTGAGCCATGTAAAGTCTCTGCCCTGGACATGAATAGACCCCCCTCCCCATGCCAGTGAGTTCTCCACTCCATCCTTCATTCTTTCCAGGTCCTTGCTTAGTTAGCTCATCCATTGCTCTTGGCTAAATACAAAGCTCCAAGATCCTCCATCAGCCTCCTACAGGAACCCATCACTCATTTTTAAAAATCAATTTGTCTTTTATGTAATTGAAGGCAGTGAAGCCAGTAGGCACTTGTGCACTCACACTCCTGCCCACCTTGCAGTCACAGCTGTTCCTGTGACCAGGGCACCCTGCTTCCTCCAGCTCCACCAGGGAAGTTAACTGCCTGCACTGCAAGGGCCTGGGCTCTTCCCCTGCCTCTTCAAAGTCCAGCCCCTTAGCTCTGAAGCTGACTTGGGGATTACCAGCACTGCATTCCCTGCTGACTCCCCGACTTCAGCCTGTATATTGAGTTCTCCCCAACATTCCTCCCTGCTGAATTGCATATGCCACCCTAGCTGTCCATCAGTCTCTCCTCCCTTTTCCACTGGAGCGTCTGCAAGACTGAGCTTCCGCTGACTCTGGACTGCTCATTTTCTTCTCAAGCTTCTACAATCAGACATCCACCTCCACTCAATTAGAATTATTTTTATCATGTGAGTCAATCCAGGGAGTCCTAGCGGTTACCTCTGAAGTGATATTTCCACGTTGCCCACTGCCTGTGGCTTCATGCCACTGTTCAGCTTTCGTTGCACCTCCACTGCCTGGACTTCGGGCAAGCGTGGGCCACTGGCTCCCCTCTCCTCTTCTTCTTTGCCCCTTGACCTTTTCCTATGGAATTATCTCCTGAGGGGATCTATTCACTTACCTACTCTTCTGGGGTTTGTCTTCCTCCATCTGGTGATTGCTCACAAATGAGGCCTAGACCCGTCCTCCAAGCTTCAGGCTTCTCCACCATTCACCGTCTGTCACTGTCACCTTGATGTTCACAGCTTCAAACTTGACCTTCAGAGCAGGATGCACATCCTCCCATTGATGGGCTCTTGACACCTTCACACCAGGATGCACATCCTCCTGTTGACAAGTGCTTCTTCTCTTGGCATCTGCCTTGGCCCCTCCACCTGCTCTGGCTTCTCAGCTTGCCTTTGGCTGCATATACTGGATGTCCTTCCATTTTTCCTTTTGAGATTTTTAACCAGTCTGTCTTTTCCTCTCCTGAAGACACCATCCCCATTGAAGTCATTGCCAACTTGGAGATTCCTAAAGCAAGCCTCCCAGTGGCCAGGGGGACTTCAGCCTCTGCTGCTCAGATACGTTTCCTTCAGAGCCACAGGTAAGCCACCTGAGTGAAAATCAGTCATCACGTTCTCCAGCTCCGTGTGCCATTTCTTGATGCCTCATTCTTTTAGCTACATCTACACATTTGATTTGTACCATAGGAGCATGGTTACTTCCTTGCCTCTGTGATCCTCGCCCACAATCTCCGTGTTTCATGGGGTGCCTTCATAATCTCCTTTTGGATATAGTGCAGTGGGTACTGCCTTCCTGCAGCCATCCAGCTGGGAGAGCTGCCATGCCTTTGATTCTCATGGAGTGAAATGTAGCATTGCATCTGGCATGTTTTATGTTGTCACCTGCTCACTCCTCCAATAGAAGGTGAGTTATTTGAAAACAGAGCTTTTTTACTCAGTGAGGTCGTGAGTGAGGTAAGCCACATGAACTAAGATGCAGAGCAGAGGAACAAGGGTCTGAGACAGGGTGGGATGATGCTGGCAGCCTGCAGCACACAGCACATGGTGAAAACTCTACCACGTGGGGAGGAACACAGCCGCACTCCGCGTGGTGCCATGCATGAGCCCAGCCAGGTGACGGCCCGCTGGGACCACACACAGGGCTGGGCACAGCCAGCACACAGCAAATGCTGGCCTCTCTCCTCCCTTCCTTTTGCTATCCTTCACGAACTACCAACATCTGTGTTTCCGTGGGGAGGAGAACTATATATCTCTTTCCAAAACAAGAGCAGCAAACGTGAAAATGTTGGTGTTTCCTCCGGCTAGTGTTGGAGATAAAATTGTGGCTACCTGATATGGAGGAAAATAGATCTAAGTTGACCAAGATTTAAACTCAAAGCAAGTGAAAAAATTCGAACTCCAAAATAAAGAGTGAAATACTTTTATAAAAATATATTGTAATATGTTATTGGCTATTATATAATAAAGTAATATATTTGCATACATCTGAGTTTAGTAACAGTTTCAAAATATCTATCACGTATTCTGCAACAAATTTATCCCATTTACTGAAACCAGAATATATTATTTTATGTAGCATGTGTATGTGTTCCATACATATATATAATTAAACTGCATGTTAGATTAAATCTGAATGAGGACAGAGTATTGTATCTAATTTGAGATTGTTAAAATACTAAGAATGACAAGATACAGGGAAGAGATAAAAGGGTCTAGGACAATTATTTAACAAAGGTATCATCAAGAAGAATTTCAAATGAAAACAAATTTTGGTGAAGGACGAAAGGAATTTAGTTTCTGGGTCTCACAGCATTATTTAGTACATTTGTTATTATCTATGTCAATCACCTTAACGTTCTCTACACTGAATGACCCAGTGAAGAGTTTGGGTCATCATGCTCTTTAGTTCACATCCCTACACAGAAGTAAGAAGTCTTCATTCTCGAAAGGGACATTTGTGTGGAAAAGCCTGGCAGACTGACGGGCTGACGTGTGTCCAGCGGCTGCGCTGCAGAGATCAGGGGCTGGGGGTGGCAGTGCCCTCCTGGTGGTGAAGCAGAGGAAGATGGCATCGCCTCACTGATCTAGGCACCATAAACCCTACGACTCCCCATGCACACGGGAAGTAATGGGCAGGCGCTATTTTAATTCTGGAGAGTATTTGACTTAGAATAGGTAGTAATAGTCTCACTTTTTGCTTAAGGACACCCCAGGTTCCTAATTCTTAGTCCCATTTCCTGAACAGTTTTCCAACAGGGAACACCAAAATGGATGGCATGTGGGCTGTTCCCTAATGGTGACCACAGACGGTCATCAGCACGGCGGAAACAGTTACATGAAGTCTCCAGGGCTCATTCAAAGGGAAGAATACCGTGTTTAAGAAGCTAATTACAAGAATTGCAAACAAAGCTCCTCCAAGTTTTCCCACTAATTCAAATATGGAAGAAGCATACGTCTCACAGGAAGGTTTGTATTTAAATGTCCAGTGCAGGCACAGAAATGACCAATGCCAGTGCACAGGGCCCAGTGCTTCTAAGGGAAGGAAGATCCAAATCCACTCCAAGAGGTGCACACTAGCCCTAAAGACTGCCACAGCCCAATCACACCATTGCCACTGGCAGGATATTAAGACAATATTCTTTTCTCTGCCCAGTTAGAGAGTAATTGTCTATTTCTTTGTCTTTTAAGAACACAGCATAGTTTTCACAGCCATAACTAATAAGTAACCTTATTAACTATCTGTAGATATACATTTTTCTATCTTTCAAAATCACAAATATATTTATAAGGATCCTCCTTACATAGAAAGTTAAGGCGTATCCTAATTTAGAACAATAGGCACTCAATATGCACAGTTATTGAATGAATGGTTGTTAAAAATAAGGGTATGGCTACTTCTGAAGAAAATACACTAAATATTTTTTATATTCTCAGATTCAAATAAATACGGAGCTCCAATATGATAGTGGTGGCATTACATTCTGTGTGGGACTTCTCTGTGCCGGTTACATCAATGGCGCCACCCCAAGCATTTTGGGGGGTATTCCCTCTTGGAGAATTCAGTGAACTAATAATCTAAGTCACATACAGAGCATTAATTTGGGAGGTGGCATTGGACATCAGGTAGTCCCCAGCAGTGTTGATGCAGAACATTTCTGTTCTTGCAGAAAACTCCTGAGTGAGTGCTGATTTAGAGCTCACTGTGTGAATGCAGGACAGACACAATGCACTTTAATGGTGATTCCCGAGGAAAGGTCAATAATGGCAGGATGCAGGGTTTTTTTCCTTTTATTTTCCTTTGAGGTGGGATCTCGCTCTGTTGCCCAGGCTGGAACACAATGGCAGATCTAGGCTCACTACAGCTTTGACTTTCCTGGGCTCAGGTGGTCCTCTTGCCTCAGGCTGGAACTACAGACATGCACCACCATGCCTGGCTGATTTCTGCATTTTTTGGAGATACAGGGTTAAGCTATGCTGCCTGGGCTGCTCTCAAACCCCTGAGTTCAAGTAATCTGCCTGCCTTGGCCTCCCAAACTGCTGGGATTACAAACATAAGCCACCACAACTGGCTGGATGATGAACCTGTTTCCAATGAAAATCCAAAAGTTACCTTAATCTAATAAGTGGGACTGGTTGATATGCATATGTGTGTGTATGTATGTATGTAATATATATGTGTAAATATAATATAATATCCTATATAGGATCCTATAGCCCCCTAGCAATCACCACCGTCCAGAACCCAGCCTTAATCCCAAATACAGTGACCCGGCGTGCTAAGGATAGACCGTCTGCTCTCTTCTACATAGAAGTGCTGACCCAACTCAGAATGCCACAGACAAATAATAAATAAACTAAGGCCACTGACAATAGAAGAACATGCCAAACAGAGAGAAGAAGACAAAACTAAATGTGGTATTACATGTAGTACTGTGGTCTTGCCTCCTTTCCAGATCTTCAGCATGGCAGCCTAAGAACACTTGGCGTGAGCCTGCAGTGAGCAGCTGGAAGCGTCACCTACTGTGACAGGTGCCTCTGGGCTTCTGCCTGCAGGCACCATGCTGGACAATGGGGGCACAGGACCCACTGCCCCTGCTGTCCTGGCCTGCCCTGAACACACAGTCCCATCACAGAAAGCCTGCCTCCCCTGCCCAGCTTTCAGTCCTCAGAAACCACCAACCTGTCCTTGACTCTGGGCAGCTGCTCTCGCTATTTCTGTGGCTTTTTCTCCCACTCCATGCATGCTTATATCCTATTGATTCTTCCATCCCAGCTTAAATGTCACTCTCGTAGAAACCTTTCCTGCCTCTCTGTGCTAATACCCCTCATTTCCCACAATCGGCACTTCTCTAATGAGGAGGGGGTGCATGCCGCCCTGCGCAGCCCGGGAGCTGCAGAGGCATGAGCCTGGTGCAGGACACGTAGTGAGGGCATGCTCAGTGTTTGTTACCAGAACACATACATGCCATAAAAGATTGGCGATGAAAGATGAAAAGCTTTCGCATTTAGTTAACACTCATGACTGGTTGGTTGCGTCTCTGCTCCAAATCCACTTTCACTGGCCTCTCGGTGTGAATGGAACTCAGTGTGCATGGAACTGGACACCCTAACAGATCTGTTTTTGCCAGCCATGCAGTGCCAAGCTTTGTCAGAATAGGGTGCAGAAAAGACGCCGTGGGAGGAAGGTTTTCCTTCCTGCTTCCCTGTCCTCCCGTCCTGGCTCCTGCCTCACAGGCAGTCTCCAGCACAGGCTCCTGTAGCACGAAGCCATGTGCAGCCCCTTGGGGTGGCTCTGCAGCAGGGGACCTCTCCAAAGACACCATCCCTGAGCTGTCCCCTGCCGCAGAACGCCAGGGGGTGGGATTCCAGCTAGTTGTAGAGGATATAGCTTTCCAGCACGTCCTGCAGGGTGGATATCCCTCAGTGTCTGCAGGGTGGATGTCCCTCCGTGTCTGCAGGGTGGATGTCCCTCCGTGTCTGCAGGGTGGATGTCCCTCCGTGTCTGCAGAGTGGATGTCCCTCAGTGTCTGCAGGGTGGATGTCCCTCCGTGTCTGCAGGGTGGATGTCCCTCAGTGTCTGCAGGGTGGATGTCCCTCAGTGTCTGCAGGGTGGATGTCCCTCAGTGTCTGCAGGGTGAGCTTCTGGCAAGCTCCTCCAGCACAGGGGCTTCGCTGCCATTCAGTGAGAGTCACATCCCTCCCCACAGCGCCAAACCCTGCTCTAGGGAGCCACTCCCCAGTGTCCACCTCAGCCCGAGGGGCCGTGGCTGCTCCCCACAACTGCTACAGCGGCACCCCTTCGAGCTTTCTTTCCATTTGCTCGCTCCTCCCTGTCTTCAGGATAAGTTTCTCCATGCAAATCACCACAAGTCGTCTCCTGGTTGGACTCACACACTGCTTCTGAGTAAGATGTGTATGTCCGATCGTAGCTGGGACAAGGAGTTGTGTGCAAAACTGTAAGAAATACAGAGTGTGCATGCACGCTGGCACCATAAGCCTGTGATGAACAAGCACGAATCCCTGAGGTGTGTCCCTGCTGAGGCTTCAGTGCTGGTGACACCAGCTTTGGAAATGAACGTGCAGCAGCCTGCCGCCAGCCTCCACAAAGGTAACACTCCTGTCACTTCCACGCAGACACACCTATGGAAGGCACGGTTAGTCAGCTACAAACCTCACTCTAGGTATTTTGAGACTGGACACCAGGTATACAGCAGTTCTTTTTTTTTCCTGAAGCTTTTCTAAATTTCTAAGTATGAAAATACATACATTTATTTTTGTTTTCAATCTACATTAATCAAATCACTGCTGGCTTTCAAATTCAATGCACTTCTAACGCATGTGAAGTTTGTTTTATGCATATTCAAATTTTTATGGGGAAGTGACGAGAAACTTTTCAAACAGTTATGACAGTAATCAACTTAAGCGTATTTGCATGGACCATAAAGAAGCTCATGCTACAGGGACTCTATGCAGCTAAAGAGACAATATTGCATTCGATCAAGACGCACGGAATACTGACATGTGCCTTCAGCAAGGCTCAAATTTTCTTATTATTCATTGAATGCTCGCAACTGGAAGCCCTAGACTGCTTGGAAAACCTAGTTTATTTCTAAAGTTGTTAGAGTCTCTGATAGTTTTAGACATATATTCCACTCAAAAAAAAAAAAAAGCTGAGCTGTGTAGAATGTACACTTAAGGACCAGAATGGATGTGAACTTGTGGGGTAAACCACACAGGTCATCAGACACCAATACACCTGGTCTCTTAGAGGGTTGGACAGGTACCTGTGGTTGTATCAGGGTACCAGATTGCCTTTCCTGACAAATGGGGATGAGGCTAAACATAAAAAGCAAAGCTATAATCATTCTAAAGCTCATGATATTATTCAATCATGTGATTAGGAAATAAGGGAAATTCTGAGAAAACCGTGGAATTAGAGGCTAGCAAATGGCCGGGTGAGGTATTATTTTTCTAAAACTCTTAGCTTGTAATGCAAATGCATGCACTTACACACACACACTCTGAGGAAATACTGTTGCATACTGGAGTTCCTTGCTCATCATAAAAAGCTTGTGACATCCCATCAATAACTAATTGTATTAGTCACTCTACTGGGGCTCCAGGAGAACTGATGGAGAGGACTCCCAGTATTGATCGACATCCTGAAATCCCGTGCCCATTGTTTACTGAACTGGTCAATTATCATTGAATTTTTCATTTTGAGTTGAAATGGAAAATTAACAAAAATCAAGCAATTTTGTAAAACGTTATAATGAATGAAAAGGAACTGAGGTTTTAGTGCTACGAATATACTGCATACTCATAGCTTTTTGTCTACACATATTAGAAAATAAATAAATGTCATTATTCACATTTCAGCTAACCAAAATCATCTCCCACTTCCCTTTTCTATCAAATGAAATAGAACAGAAACAACATTAATTTACCTATCTTCAACTTACAACATTCTTTCTCAAAGTTAGAATATTGAAAGTTACCGTTAAATGTTAAGATCATAACTATTGTCTCATTCGTTTAATAATAAGCCAGATTTTAAAATATCTATTGCCAAAAATTACATGTTTACTGTTTTAATTTTTAAAGCACTAACCATTTTTAATTCAATTATTTTGCTGGTCCTAAATAGGAAAATAGAGAATCCCTAGGGTGGATTATTTTTAGATGGGTAACAACATAAAGTAAAATCTCCTGTATGATACGACCTAAAAATGGAAGTGTGGCAGATTTTGAAATATGTATAACCCAGAAATGCCAAGATGTAGTAGAGAAGAATTATAGGAAATCGGGAAATAGCAGTTTCTACCTAGGTCTAATGACTGAGCTGGACGTACATTTTATATCTGGGAAGCCACAAATGTATATTTGTCACGCTACAGAATGCCTGTCGTGGTCTCCATGCCAGCTGAGAACACTGTGACAAAAACAGGTAAAGGGATATTAAATACATTTTACACATAATCTAGGGGTCACCTTAGTTCACATATGGGCAATTGTCAGTTCTAGATACTGAATTTGCTGTATGATAGGTCCCTTTATGGATTTATGGAACAGAAAGTCACAGAGGAGAGCAAAAATACATACACCTGGGGCTTTCCAGTGGCAGTAAAATGTACATCTGAGATCTAATATTTGAGAAAAATCAGACCTATGTTTTCAGCAATTAACAGGATGGGTTAAAAAGGCAAGTAGCAGGTGGACGTCAGGCTGTAAAACGACCCCATCATCATGACCACATCACCAGATAATGCCACCATGACCATGTGATCTGGATCATGCCACCAAAACCATTCCACCACGGTCATTCCAGCACCGCCAGGGGGCACAACCACGCCACCAGGACCGTGCCATTGCACCCATGCCACCATGACTGCAACACCATAACCACATCCCCATGACCACATCTTCATAACTAGAGAGAGAGAGAGAGCTCAACCCATCAGGGAGCACAGTACCAAGTAGTCAGTTCTTTGATTTTGCTCCACATTATTCACAGAATGCAAGATGTCAGGAGCATGATTTACAGATAAAATCTCCTTTAGAACCTTTTTATCGTCTGTGTAAATTTAACAAAATCACATGAAAATGTGTTTGCCCTAATCTCAGAATTCTTTTATTTTATCATTGCATCATACCTTTTATCAAAAGTAACCTTTAAAAAAAAAAATCATTGCCTACTGTGACCAAAAAGAGTCAACAAAAAGAACAATCTTAATCGCTTTAAAGGAGTCCGATAGAGTTGTAATTTGCCTTATAAACCACATCACTGTGCTGGGGATTTACAGCAACATGTGATCTTTAAATAGACTGTATATCACCTTCCTGATGGTCATGCAATTAAGGATCTGGACATGAGGAGCAAGACGCTGCCAAAAAATAGTTCTCAAAAGGGAATTTGTAATGTCAGGGAGGATAAAAATAATTTAGAATTCAGGGCAACATGATTTTAATGCTGAATACTTTGTGAAGATTAAGCCCCCAAATGTCCTATCTAATGCATAGAACCTTTCCTCTGGTCAACATGAGTAGCATGGAAGGAGATTTTAAAAAATAAAACATAAGAGAAAGAACTTAATGAGGCAAAGAGAAAGCATAGCATAGATTTAATGAAATAAGATTGTTCAAATTATTTTATAAATAAGTACTTTTAACAGTAAAATGTGAAACGCCTAAAAAGAGAAAAATGCTGTCAAGGTACTCCTTGCAACCTGTACTCAACCAAATATTTTGGTAATCTGAGGCATTAGATGCATTGACTGAAATTTTACAACTTTATCCAGAGACTGTGTCATATACATAGAAAAGGTACGACTGCACCTGTTAGCGTCATGGCAGACCCTACCGTCTCTCACCCAGCTCACCCAGGGCCGTGCCACGAAAACTTAGCTGAGCGTGTTTAACAAAGAAAACAAATGGCCCAGATCTACTACTGTTCCCCATATGCTACGAATATGAGAAGATTCTTACCTATACTAAATAGACCACTTATAAAAATACAACGTAAACATTATTTGTGAACTTATTGGGTTATTTGTTTTTGTTCAGCCTCATGAGTTCAGGGACCGTGTTTGTTTATTGCTTTATCCCAAATTTCTAACACAAAGACCAGAAAATTGTAGACATGGAAAGTGGGCTTGTTGAATAAATGAATAAATAATCTTCACAATATTTCTTCAAATATTTCAAATCTCACGTTGCCTTACTCCTCTTCCTTAATATATTATTATGATATGTTATATAATACACTCTGAGTTGTATATATAAAAGATGTGTTATGTATTGTTCATACATAAATGCATGTCTGTGTATATGGATTTATATTGGTATACCTGTGTGCCTGTATACATGTATATATACTATATATTCAATATGTTATATATTGTTAAGTACATGTGGATAGGCTCATATGTATCATGTATATGTGTAAGTACACTGTATATACATATCATGTGTATGCATATGTATACAGTGTATTATATATATAATTTGTTATTCTCAGTACATAAACACAATTTTTATTTTTAGTTTTAACTTTGCACACAGGCTAAAGAACATGCCTTTGCAAATCGCAGGTGCAGGAGTAGTTGTGAGGCAAAGAGCATGAAGAACCCGACAGCACGTGAGTCCCTTGCTCCCACTTTCCCATCCACATCTCTTGCTTCTTTGCTGTACGCAGGCACTGTGTTAGGCTCCAGAGATTAAAGGAACAATAACAAAACCTGTACTCACTTCTGCATTGGCTCTGATTCTTCTGCATGTTTAACCATTAACTAACTTCTCTTTTGATTAAAAAAAAAAAACCTGTATTTTTATACAGATCAACCACATAAGAATTTACTCTGTTACTATCAAAATTATTTTGTTTAGTTAGAGCCTTTTGTTTTTCATTAAACTCCAGTAAGTCAGTCTAGAACTTAGAATTTTTAGGAACCAAAACATATTCCATCTTGACTGTAATTGCATCTGGTAAAAATGTGGTGCCTGGTGTGTGTCTTTGGAAGAAGTAATGAATCCAGGGACACATGTCCTTCGCAGATGTGGTCATTGCAACAGAGTGAAAATACACGGTGTTCCAGAGGTCAGAGCACTGGAAGGTCTGGGGGCTCTCTTGACCTCCTGTAACATTCTTTTTTTTTTTTTTTTTTGGGACGGAGTTTCGCTCTTGTTACCCAGGCTGGAGTGCAATGGCGCGATCTCGGCTCACCGCAACCTCCGCCTCCTGGGTTCAGGCAATTCTCCTGCCTCAGCCTCCTGAGTAGCTGGGATTACAGGCACACGCCACCATGCCCAGCTAATTTTTTGTATTTTTAGTAGAGACGGGGTTTCACCATGTTGACCAGGATGGTCTCGATCTCTTGACCTCGCGATCCACCAGCCTCGGCCTCCCAAAGTGCTGGGATTACAGGCTTGAGCCACTGCGCCCGGCCAACATTCTTTACTGTCATTCAATTTGTTCCAAATAAGGTGAGGTTTGAGATATTTTGCTTTAAAATTTTTGCTTCTCTGTTTCCCTTTTATCAAGGAACCGATGGAGCTGATAGATACACAGGAGTTAGAAGGAAGGAGGCCTGGGGGCAACAGAGCTGCTGCCGGAGCGCCGTGCTGAGCACCTTTCTCAGGGCTGATGCGCTGCCTTTTGTGAGATTCGCCGCCCGGGCAACTTACCTATCTTACAGCAGTGTCATCTGACTGGTCAGTTTGCTTTAGGTGACAAATAATTTCCACTTGGATTTAATTAGTAATAGTGCAAAACTTTGAAATTTAAAATAAATATTTGAATAAATAAAATTTTTTAATAAAATTAAAATTTGACAATAATGTGCACAGTTAAAATATTTCATAATAATATATTTAGGTGACTATTTTAATAATACCTATCTTGCCCTCAATTGGGCCTAAAGAAACTATATTATGCATTAAAGAATAATTTTAGATATATATTTTTCCACTTATTTAGGTATAGAGCATATTTTAACCAAAAACATGTCTCCATTTCAAGTGACACTTACTTGTAGAGCATACATCTTTGGATTTTTAATGAAAATAATTTTTAAAAAATTCTCTCATATAGAACTACTTCCCAAAGAATATATGTTATTTTTGTCAAACAGTAAAAATTAGGTTGAGGATTTCAAAAATGTAGCTTTGATGTGATCGAAAACATATATTGGTGATGTTAGCTTCATCACTAAGTGATGATGATATAACAGATGCTGATTTTTATCTTGGCTGAACACTTATGGAATATTTGAAATGGAAATAGTAAGATATGAGTATAAATAGAAGAATTCATAAAATTGTGATTTTTATTTGACAGCGTAACTTAACCTGCTGCATACTTACGTTAATAGAAGTAAGACTGCTGAGTTAAGTCCTGTTTTGCTGATTAAGTGTTATAAACTATGTCATGAACATAGTTCTGTGCAATTTTCTGGGAGCATCGTATCTGTGCAATGATGCTTCCTGAGAAAACCACACAGACTTTAATTTCTGCCATCTCCAAAGGCAGGTGCCTCTCCGGCAGTCTACACTGGTGCAATGCTGCCACCAGATGGTAGAGATCACTACACAGGGCTGCTTAATGTGTTTTCAGAAATACTCAATGAATTTCTGACATAAAAGGGATATTTTAAATCAAAAGATCCTACCACATACACCCACTGCCATCTGTGTGTTCACACACCTTGCCTCCAACAAAGAGAATACTCGCAGTGGTGAAGATATTAATGCTTTTCCCTGTATGTAACAGCATAGAAGTGCAGCACGTTAGCAGTTTAAGGTATTTACTCTATGTGTGAGGATAATGTTAACAATTTATTGAATGAAAACAGTAGAAGCTTAAAATTGTGAACACGTCACCTGCTCCTAAACTGGCACTGAAATGGGTTTCTAGGAAAATTCAACATTCAGAGCTCTACCCTGACAGCTGTAGGCACAAACTTAGTGTAGACGCCGTGACTAAAGACAGCAACAGCAATGGTGTCCTTAATTAGGACAGAATTAAATTCTCATTTGAAACATAGAATATACCTAGAAAATCATCGCAGAAATATTCCTCTTCATCCACCGTCAAGTTAGTAAAAAGTGCTTTCAGCTTGAAGAATGTTGAAGCCTAGGTACTGAAATTTCTTCGGTAGGGCTGAAAGCTTTTGTGTTTCAATGCAGATTACATTGTTCAAGACAGTAGGTAAAATGACTCCAATTACTCTGTTCTTATTCACTAAAGATTTTTAAATAACATTTAATAAAGATGTCATAATAACATAAATTATTGTTAGTGCAAATTATTGCAAATTATTGCACTAACAATAATTTATGTTAGTGCAAAGATAAGTTAAACCTCTTTTAAAAAAGAGTGATAAAACAAATTTTGAGAGACTGTTTTCTTTTGAGTTTGCAAAATTTCAGTACAGAACTATCAACTTTTCATAGTTAAGAACCTCACTCATTCACTCTCTAATGTGAACGATGTGCCTTTTATTACTTAGGGACAAATTTCAAAGACATATCAATTACTATGAACGTAGACTCGGGAGATCTTTTAGAAACTTGAACAAATACAGACGGTGCTAGAGCAGAAAGTCTATCTTTCAGTGGTCAGAGTCTTACACAGAGGTTAAATAGTGCTAGAAAAACAAGAATGTAAGTGTATATATA
>NW_022436970.1:22706844-22724631 GCF_009761245.1 Sapajus apella | reverse complement strand
TTATATGTTCCTATGGATATGTAGTAGCTTCAATACTACCCTTAAATTTATTTAAATACATATATTTGGCTGTATATATGCACAATGATATGTGTTATATTTATTCTTATGTAAGAATTAGTAAATCATTTTAATGAATGGTGTGTCTTTAAATCTCTCTTCTTAGATGTCAGATATTATCACTGTTGTATTGAAGCACAGCACGACTGAATAAGACAGTGTACTCTCTCAAAGGAAGGTTACATTGTCAGTGAGGATGGGCGGCAGAATAAGTATTTTTCTGCAACAAAAAGGGACCTATAAATGAAATTATTCTGAGCCTGTGATTAGCTCCGTCCTTCATTCTGAATTTCTTTTCTTGTGTGGATTTGAGTCAACCCATAATGTTATTTTAATTTAGTTTTTTGTATGTAATACATGCTCCCGTCAGGTAAATGAACTTGTCATGATTGAATTCAGTAGATTATAATGACCTTTTATCTGTATTGCAGAGCGTCAGCTCGTAGGAGGCAGCACTGGCTTACGCAGCTCCAGATCGGGAGTGAGTTCTAATTGAAAGTCTTCATCCATCTTTAATGACAGCATTATTATCATTGTTGAATGTGTTCTTCCATTTGCTTTTCCCCTTTTAGAGGCATTTCTAGCAGCTTCCCTGGTGCTGGTGAGTGGGAGGATTCAGGAAATGGCAATATCTGAGTTTCCTATTGTCAGGCAGGCGTGGCAGAGCCCAGGCGGCCGCTCTTGACCCGTTTCTTCTGGCGGTGCTCACCTTGGACCTTGTTCTCCAGGGACAGAGCCACCGCCAGTGCTGGAGAAAAGCCTCTGAGGAGAGCTGCTTGCGGGAGGTGGTGGCGTGTTGTGGAAGGGCTCGGGAGACAGCAGCATGGGCCAGCCAAGTGACAGTTTACAAAGTGTTGCTCAAAAACAGCACAGATTTGAAAGTGCATCCACATGTGACAGTGTTCGACTCAATGAGCATTTGATTAGTTTGATCTTTAATTCTAACTTTTAATAAAGCATTCAGATGTTAGCAATTAATGTTAATAAATGCACAGGAGTTTGTATATTCATACATGCATGTAGTTCAGTTATATATGCACACATACACACATATATGTCCGCATATTTATGGTTGGTAGGCTGATAGTTTTAGCTAGATCATGTTTCTTCAATTTTAAGTAAAGACTAAAGAAAATTCTCTTATTAAATTTGGCTAGCAGTGTATCACAGATCGCCGATATTTTTATAGCACACACCTATCCCTCCTTGCTTAGGTTAAGATATATTCCAGTAATAATGCTGAAGTGGCCACTTCCTTTGTACTTACAAATTGAAACACTTTTAAAAATCTTTGGTTTGCACTTCACTATTTCCAACATTTGGCCACGGTAAATATTTCCAGGAGCCCTGCTATTGTGTGCACCATTGTGAATAATTTACGCAACAAGGAGGCAGGGATTTTAATTGATAGTGACTAGTGAACTTTCTAAATCTGTAAAACTTCTACAGGCTTAAGCTTCCAATAAATGCCAGTGTCTATTTTTATGCCCCAACCTCTATTTAACAGAAAGCCAAGTGCATCAGCCTGCAGCTGCTGGTGCTGCAAAGGCCAAAAAGGGGCTTTTGTTCCACCTCCAGCCCCGTGGGAGGGGGCTCTACACCAGAACTGGGAAACCGCTGTTTGCATTTTTTCTTTTTGATATTCCTGGGCAGCGTGGAGAAGTTGCTGTTGGGTTTTGGTTTTTGTTTTTACAGAATATTCTGGTGACTCAGGTTCCTGTCACCAGGGCTGATATCTAGATGGAGTGGAGGGAAGCCGGGCCGTCATGGAGCGCACAGTGTTATGTGGATGGAAGGAGAGCACTTGCTTAAACAGCAAGCTTGAAATTTAATAAGGAGCAGCAGATTATCAAAGACCATGTCCGTGTAGTGCACTAGACTCTGGGAAAACCGAGCACTGCAGGGAGGGAACAGTGAGCCGAACTGGCTCCCAAAGAGCTTTCTTTGACAATGGTAGATTCCTTCTCTATTTTTATATTTTATGTTCTATTTTGAAGTGAGCATGCCTTTGAATTTCAAATTATTTTAGGGGAAATTAACAATAAATTTTTACAGACATGCGTTGATAAAATAAAATTATTAATCATGTAAAAATTATTAGGAAAAGTATCAAAACTTGACTTGGTTTAAAGTATAAACCTGCATTTACAGAAAGTCACGTTTTCAGGAAGTCATTTCTCATACTTTAACCCATGTTCAAATTTTGAGACTTCTTAATACTTTTTGAAAGTGTAAAACAGAAACGGAGTCCTATTATCGAGTTTTGAGGAAGTCATTTTTATACTTTAACCCACGTTCTCAAACTGTAATTATAAATATAAAACGTAATCCATAGTGAGATTGTTAATGAGAAGAGGAAGTTTACCTATTTTTATTTTAGACATGTTCAGGGAATAATGCAATCAGGAATCATGGATTTCTTCTTATTATTATTTGAATAAAAACAGTCATACATTGGAAAAATCACAATGCAAGTTAGTCAAACAGAAGGCCATTCTGAAGAGCGTCCATTGGTGTACAAGTTTTCCGTTCATTTGGTGCTGCCTTCCTTTCCAAAAGATCCACGGAGCTGCTTCTCTGTTTCCCAAAGCACTCAACATTTTTCGTCCTCCTCTTCCAACATGATTATTATTTGAGACAATTTAAAGAAGTAAACTATACCGTCTTCGTTCAGACTGCAAATGCGAGAAACAGCAAAGTAAAAGGGTGAGGCACACATCTGACCAGTTCTAAACTGTGACTCTCATTAGATTGAATATCATTATGCAAATGTGTTAGGTGTTTGCATCAATTGAGCATCATTATGTAAATGTGTTAGGTGTTTGTGTAAATTCAGTGCCATTATGTAAATGAGTTAAGTGTGTAAATTCAGCATCATTATGTAAATGAGTTAGGTGTTTGTGTAAATTCAGCGCCGATTATTTCCACTCCCCACTTCCAGTCTTTCGGGACTGCTCAGAGGTTCCCCAGGAGTCCACGTACTTTCTCCAGTCTGCCCCCACGCATCCGTCCCCGGCCCCTGCACTCCATTGCATGGGGCTAAGGAGAAGCAGGCTGCAGCAGGTGCCAGATAAAGGCTGGGCCACTGAAAGCTCCGAGCCTAGGGCAGCTCCTTGATCTCACTCCACCAGCTGACTCACGGAGGGCAGCAGCCAGGGATGGGAGCCACGTCCGCCTCCTCACTGCTGTCTCTTCCCGGTTGCTGTTTGGAAGGCCTGGCTCCTGGCATCCTGCCTTAAGTCTCACTTCAGACTCACATCCACACTTAAGATCTGATGACAGTCAGTGTTAATTCCAACACTGGCTCTCAGCTTGCCCCAGCTCATACTTCAGAGTGTGTTTGTCTGTAGCTGGTTAGGTTAACCCTTTCTCAGCTTCAGGCAGGCAGACCTTCCACAGAGAGAACTTTAAAACCCACAGCCAGGCCAAGCCACCTGCTTGGTCCTAAATTGGGCTCCTAAGACCATCCACAATCTTAAACTCCAGCGTTCCTGTCTTTGATCACAGCCTCCTTAATTGACTCGTCTTATGAATTGACTATTTTCACTGTGATCTCAAATTACTTAATCCAGCTCACTTCACTCAGCCTATTAGCCTGTTTGTAGTTACATTTGACTTTCTGAGATAAAGGATACATAAGTGCTTTATACAATTTAAAACACTCACTAAAACTAGCTGATTCTTCATCAATCAGATGTTGTAATCAACTACTTAAATAATATCCCAGATAAGGCCCTGGACTCTTGGGCCCACTTGATTGTTGTCCTGGTGTGGAATCGATGCTCCAGTAACTAACACCCTAATGACTGGGCTACACTCAGCTCCTCTTCCCTGCCCTTGATCTGGACCACACTGCACAAAACAACCTGCTGATTTATTCACTATAAACACTGGTGGTTTTTTATTCGCCTCTTTAAAAGTTACCTTATTCCAAGAAGCATTCCCAGCTTCCAGCACTAAGCTCTGGCATGTAGTAGGTCTTCATGGAACGTCTTCTGGTGAGAATGCTTTTCCCTCAAGCCCTCATGTTGGTCCACATGTGCTCACTCTTGGTGAAGATTCATATCTATCCTGCAGAGATGAACGAGGGTGTCCGCACAGAGCAGCCACGATCATCCCACTTTCCATGTGAAGGCAAGGCTATGCATCATTTAGGCTATTTTATTCCTTACTCAGCCTGGGTGAAATAATATTTATTTCACAATACACAGGACCCCCTTGGCACATGTTCTCTCTCAAGCGATCATGTGATGCTAAGTAGCTCTGCCTCCTGTTCTCTCTCTTCATCTTTCACCATTTTGTGTTTGTCTCCAAAGTTCTACGTCTTCCAGACTAAGGAGAAAAGAACAGAAAACACATTTTTTGATTCCTGTTGATGCTTGCTGCGGGTGGCCAATATCATCCTCTCTTTTGACAAATGGTTGTGTTTAACTGAAGGGTCGTATCATTGTTTCATCTACTATACAACAGCCAACAACCATCCTTCATTTCCTTCTATCTGGCTCTTGGTCTCTCAAAACTCTCTCCTAGAAGCCCTTGGTAAACAGGCCTCCAGGTGGTTGATAGCGTCATCCGCAATCCCTGTGAGGATCTGCAGCCCGTGGCTTTTCAGGGCTTCTTCCTGCAGCCGGCGTCTGCGCAGAGCAAGCTCATTCCTGCAGTCTAGGCCCCTAACTGCTCCCTTGCATCCTCTTCCTCCAAAGGGTGCTCCTCGAAGTTCATTTATTTACATGCTTTTCTCTTTTCAGGAGATAAATTATTTATCCTGAAGATTTAAAGTATCACCTCAATGCAAATCAGTAGCAAATCAAGGTTCCTCCTCTAACGAGTTTTCAGAACTCAAGGTGAGAATCTTCAGTCAATAGGAGGACACTGCCTCTTACACACAGCCTCAATGATCAGAAGGGAACTCTCTCTTGCCCAAACTTGCAGCTCCCTTTTCCAATGTCGTCTCAGAAAAGCTTTCAACTTCCCACCAGCTACACAGGCTGAAAGGCATCATCTGCTCTGACTCCTTTCTTCCCATGGTCTTCCTCCTCCTCCTATCGCCAAGACTACTGTTTCTCCATGATTTCTGTCTGCCTTTTCCTTTCCACAGGGTCTGTGATCGACCATGCTTCTTCTTCTATAAATCCCTAACTGTGCTATTGGAATAGCATCTTAACTATTATCCTAGTGCATCCTGAAGAACAGTGGAAATTAACCTCTTCTATTTCATGACCATACAGGAATCTGGCTCGAAAACATGTGAAGCTCCAAGTTCTTAGGGGAAAATATTTATAAGTCTCTGAGCTCAACACAAAGGTCCTCTACAAAGTGTTCACCTTCTCGCTTTTGATCACTTCCTCTCAAATCCATCAACTTTCCTCCCAGAGTAGACCTAGCTCAGGGGTGCCTCTTTCTTTTGCTCCAGGTGCTCTTCTACCTGCCTGGAGTCCTGAATGTCTTTTTACCAAAACATCATCCTCCACCGGCATTATGTTCTCCGTGAAATGTGCCCTGGTCATTTAACTACCAGCGATTTCTGCTGATACTGTGTGAATTACCTAAATCACTCTTTTGCCATTCAGTTGTTTATTGTTATCTTTTTGACTACTTAACTGTTGCATTTTTAGTTTTAAAATATTCAATTCAGACGGATCTGGGTTTGAATTATGACTTTGACTTGTTTTATGCTTATGAAGCTGAGTAGCTGATTTGACCCACGTGCTCCCCTTTCCAGACCTACAGTGATGGAGATCACTACTTCACAGCACTGTGGAAGGATAAGCCAATGCTGTATCAATGTCACATGCAAAGCCTTTGATTACATAGTATGTGCTTAGTAAAGTTGGGTTTCTTTCCCTTCTTTAAGGACCGATGCCTAGTATTGGCTTCCTTTTATCTGCATCCATATCACCTAGACCTAGCACAGTGTGCATATGTTAATAAACGTGTCGTGTACATAATTATGAGTAGAAACCAAAGGAATTATATTTTTGCAGGTGTGTCAGTCTAGATGCCTTTGTCCAAATGAGGCACTTAAGAACTGTATTAGAGGAAACACACACACACACACACAGACACACACACACACGCACACACAAGCTTAATGCATATGTGATGAACAGAATAATATATTATCTAATATCATCAAATTTCTTTTATTCGAGTGGATCTTTAGAACATCATGAGATTTATAGAGAGATGCTAATATTTATCATTTAAAAGTTACAAAATGTTTTTTGAAAAGGGAAAAATAAAATATCTTTTTAAAAAAATGGAGAATTTAATCTTAAGGTAAATTTTTATTAATTTTTTTAAGTGATGGCTTATTTGGTAATGGCATAACTTGAGTACATTTTATTAAAGAAGTTTAATACATGCATTCTTCCAAATTACTATATCTCTGTAAAGAGTTATTAATTATATGTACAAATTTGATATCTTTAATTTGGGTACTATTTTTCGTCTTTCATTATTGAAGCTTCAAAATCCGTTTAAACTGCTCATAACCCCATTCCATTGTCTTAAAAAGCAGTTCTTAGATCATACACTTGCCAGTGAAGAGAAAAGTAATCTAGTCTACATTTTATTGAGATGATTATTTTACATGTATATTATCTTTAACATAAGCAGCTCCCAAGCTGCCATGCATGACCCGTTTTGCTGGACCATAACTGAGTCATGACACAATAGCGCCCAGTCCTCCGGCAGGAGCTCAGCCAGCAGCAGCACCTCCCCGGACGGCATGGGCCGTTTCCTCACCATAAGGCAGGTTAACCTTTGCACATTCACTGGAACATTATTATGATGACCTACTTTTGTATATTCATATTTTTCAGACCCATAGAGTCATGACACACTAGAGTTGGAACAGATCTTTTAAATAATTTTGTCCAATTCCCTCACTCTATAGATGAGAAACCTGAAGTCTGGGGAAGGTTACACCTTGCCCAAGAGAAACTCTATTTTCACGAGTATGTTCTTTCTCCTCTAGTTACTTTAGAGCAGGGGCTGTGGAAGATTATCCCCACCAGACCTCATGAAAGTCTTAGCAATTTGATGGAAACATTTCCAAGTCAGCATTAAAGTATTTAAAAGGACACATCAAATTGGTGACTGCACAAATCTTGGCTACAATGCACAAATTTGAGAAAAGAATATTTATCCAGCTTATGTTATTTGTCAAAATATCTGTCTATAATGAGCATAGTGGATTTTAACCAAAGGTCCTAAGTTCTGTTTCTTTTACCCCTAAGAAGTCCATAGGTCAATTTCCTGATTTGTATAAATCCCTGAAATTATATTTGAATTTCACGTGTGTGTGTGTGCCTCTGTGTGTGTGTGCCTCTGTGTGTGTGTGTGTGTGTGTGTGTGTGTGTGTGTATTTTGCAGAAAAGGTCTGCTGTTGACCAGGTGTGTGGGCCGGTAAGAATACGGGGTGGCTTGATGATGAACGCCCTTCTAGGAGGAGAGGGTGCTTTCACGCCGGCAGAATTCTTTCTTCTCTAGGTCCTGCTCCATCGGGGCTGGCAGACATCACGCACTCGTGCCACGGCAAAGACGCGGGCACTGTTTGGGGTTGTCACGGCTCAGGTGGTGCTAAAAACAATCTCAATCAAAAGATAAGGGAAGCATGGCAAATTCCAGAGGAAGAAATCTGATAAAATTAAAGCGTAATAGACACTTCAAACTGTGTGATCTGACCTAATAAGTTATTAATAGGGAACCATTACTCCTCATACATTTTTTATTAGGAAGGCATTGCCTTTTTGTCAAGATTAGTGGATTATAAAATATTTGTGCTACACAATATAAATGACCCTGCCTATTAATAAGTCTCTAGAAAGATATGTTTAAATTGAATTACATTAGGAAGAGAAGTGACAACAGAAAATTAGGCGTAATTAATGGGAACACATAAATAAACCACGTATGGAGGGAAAAGGGCATTCTCCCCATTGATCATTTTGAGAATTAATTGCTGATATATTCTAATGACATACTACTATTACTGTTTGCATAAGGGCTGCTTATGAAGATGAAATTTGCTTAGAAGATGAAATTTGTGCGACTATAAATATGTATTATAATTTATAGCTGGGAGATAACTAAGTTGATCACACGCCTCTAATTAGTGGACATAATTTTGAAGAGCTAAAAGCTAACACAATATTGCAACGAGGGCTCATTAAAATTTGTTTCACTGGAGCAGAATTGCTTGTCTCCCTGTGAATCGAACGGTCGCCGTTCCCAGTCAGCCTGAAGGAAGACGACACAGAGTCCCTGCTGGGTGTGGTGGTGTGGGCAATGTCACTTTATCATTTTCCATGGGCCAGAGCCAGCAATCCACTTAGTGCTGGGATACCTCAGAGATACAGGAAATTATTTTTCACGTCTCATTCACATAATGGGCGATGCGAATTGAGTTACCCAGTGGACGAGCTTCCTGCATCATCTCCATTTGCAAACACATATAAGGTTTCCGCTGATATCACAGCTCCTCCAAGCAAACACTGCCCCAGCCTTCGAATGGGAAGGGTTCGCTATCTGCAACCATTCTAGATTTGAATATTTGCTGCTGTAACGTGCTGATTTTATAATTACATATGTTATTTTTTGACTGCTTCAAGTAGTCAGCATCATACGCTCTATTTTTCCTTTTGCTCACAGTAAGCAAGTCTAATTAAAAAATGCTCAACATTCAATTTAAAATAATTGCCGATGCAAAAAAAATAAAAATAAAGCTAATCAACTTCTTACTTGCTAATCCATATTATTAATGCAGAATAAATGCATTAAAGCAATGCTGAGGGCCAGGCACAGCACCACGTGAGCAGCGGGGTGCTGCAGGCCTGACTCCCACCTGGGACGTGTCCCGGGGAAGGCGGGTCTTGCAGGGGCCTGGCGTGCAGCTTGCAAATGTGTCTCATGCCGAGGGGTTATCACACAGATACCCTTAGCTGTGCGTTTGTGGAGCTCCCTGACTCTTTTTCTTTGTGGTTTAGGAGGAGGTGTGTTTTAATAATAGTTTGAGAATGGTTGACTCACTAAAAGAGAATTCCTTCAGCACGTTGGCACCATCATCACGAAACTAGGAGAGCAGGTACTTGATACCAGGAAAGGCGTTCTCTTCACCTACATGCTCACTCCCTCCCTCAGAACGCAACCCCTTGACACTGTGGATGGGCAAGGTCACTCCGAAATAAGGAAGCTGGGAGCCTTTTCTGAAGCTGGGGGACAGAATAACACACTTGGGGTAAAGGTTTGTGATAAAGATAGTTATCTATGCTTTAGAGAAAGCCAACATTTTGTTTTCTAGTGTGATTTGCTTGCTTTTCTTGACCATAGTAGCATTACCCTTTTAATTTATGAATGTATGCATGTATGTATGATTGTTGATTTATTTTAATCTTTAGATTATTACGTTTTTATTCAATGGTGCTGGAAAATGCCCTAACACTGAATATACCAATAGGAAAGCCAAAATGCAAATGCCATCATTCACATGCATGGGGGCTCCTGGAAGATGCTTGGAAATGTAGAAGCAGCAGCTGTTTTCTGACCAGAATTACGGCCCCAACTTTTTGGTCAGGGAGGAGGCCCCAGAAAATGTCCTTCTCTCTCTGAGCTCCTTCCCGTCATGTGTGACAGGAGGAGGTTGGTCCAACAATCATAGTCACTTCTAGAATTGGGCTTATTTAACTTTAATTACTGCCATAAGTGTTCTCAGAGGAGTGAACAAGGGGAATAGGGACACCCATTCCCACTAGTAGCCCACGAGGGGAGGTGGGAATATACACGTGTGTACGGCTGTGCCCTGGGAAAGGTGAGCAAATGTCTTGGTCAACAGGGCACACTCAGGTGTGCTTGAGAGCCTGTGCCTCCCACACTCTGAGGGGCATCCTGGTGTGGCATGGCCAGTCTACAGGGAGCTGTCCGTGCCAACACAGGCCACTCCTGCTGCGCTTTCCCCTTCCTTTAGCTAACACCGCCCCCATCCTCCTCCAGCTGGCCCCGCTCTGTGCACATGTGCTCACGCATGTACGCATGTGCCAGCGCCTGTGCAGGCCAGGCAGGCATCCCACTCCCCTCCAGCTGGCCTGCTGAGCTGGGCTTCGTAACTTCAATAAACACAGGGCAGAGACTCCTCTTCCTCTGTGAGGGTAATGTCTTGAGAGCAAAGGAGACACACCCGCACACAGCGACTAGAACATCACAAGCTGCACTGACCCATTGGAATCCACTGTCGGGCATAGCTGTGACTGATGTTTCCGTGATTCTGTACCAGTGTTAGCTTTACGCTTGAGGGAGTTTAATTGCAATTTGGAAAACTCATGAAAATTTGGAGTCGTCAGCATTGTAGATCATCATCATCATCACCAATAAATAAATTTCTGAGTCTATCGCAGGCTTGGGGCAAGTCCAGTTTCGAGCTTCCTCGGGGCGGGGGGAGAAGGGAGGCCGCTGCTGCAGGATGGAACAGGCTGGCACCTGCAGCTCCGGCGAGGGCAGGAGGGCGTGGAGCAGCAGTCACAGGGTCAGGTTCAGAGTGGTGGCCGTGAGGTTCGGGTTAGGGCTTGGGTGGCCACGAGGTCAGCTTATCTGTGGAACTGGAAAACCTTGAGAGGCCCTGAAAGTTCACTCTATGAAAGGCAGCTACTGTTTCCCCTAATACCCTAAACACACGATTTACTTATTACCAGAAAACTGTATTCTCAGCCATTTAGAAGCCATATTCAAATCATCATTGAACAACCCCCCGTTTTCAAAATTATGTTCATATCGTTCTTCTTATGTGTTCCTGCCTACCCGTCAGTTTCTCCCTGCCACATTTACCACGTGTTATAGCAGCTGCTTGTCTCTCCCTTTATCCTTGTGCTTACACCTTTTAAATAAGATGCCCAGTTTTCACCCTCGAAAATACAGAATTTTATTAACGCAACCTCCCTGATTTTACAGAGAAACCCATCTCTACAAGTTGCAAGATGTGCATTCATCTTTCAGTGGCCGCAGAGCCCAAGATCTCACTGTCTTCTTTTTCTCTTTTGTAGAGTGAGTTTAGATTAGCCGCTTCTCCACAATTCTATATGACATGAGTTTTAATACATAACTAGTTATTAGTTGCATAGGTATTTATTCTATCCTTCCCCAACCCTTGCATGTCAGAGGCTCTGAGTGATTCCCCCATGAGTACAAACCTCTCGGCTGATAGTAGTTAAGCAATTGAGCATGTGCTGGAGAAAATACCAAAACAATAATGGAACATTCCTCAGCACTGGGAATTTTTCAGTAGAATATTTCCTCCATTGCACTCAACATTTTGGTCTGAATACAAAGGAAAATAAGAGACTTTTAATATAGGAGCATAATGTCATTTTCAAAATAACTTTGCTCAAAATAGTAACAGAGCCAAAGTAAACTAATTATAGAAAAATGTTTATCTAAACATTATTCTCCCTCAATCAAAGTCAAGAGGACCCCACACCATAGGTACCCATCAAACAGGGCAGCATTTTCCAGAACATGAAGTCTAGCTATTCAAAGATGACTGTAGTTTTCTCACAAAGAAATCCCAAAACTGGTTGACTTCCTTTCTCCCAGATTCTGAGTTGCTTCCCCTCCTCCAGAGAATGTTCCTGCTCCCTGGCAACTTATACACTGGTCCACAATGTACTCTCCAAAGACTCATATCTAGTTTGTTGAGCATTTATAAGCTTTCATTGCAAAGATATTATGGAGGATCCAGACCAAACATTTAATTGCAGACTTTTAAAAAAATATATCTTCTATGTGCAAGACACTGAATTCACCTTCCCTGGTTCCTGAGCTCACGTAAGCCCATGGCACGGTCAGCAAGGGTGCATTGTGTGTAGGGATGAGCACCTCATGACCCAGTTCTTCCTGCTCTATTGCTGGCTGGTGGACCAGCAGTGGGTCCGTGAGAATGTCCTGGGGCGGCTGCCGCAAATGACCACAGATTAGTGGCTCAAGACCAATGAATTGTATTCACTCACAGCTCAAGAGCCCAGGCATCTGAAATCAAGGTCTCAGCAGGGCTGGCTCCTTCTGGAGCCTTCTTTAGTTCTGGTGGCTCCAGGCATTCCCTGGCTTATAGACACATCTCTCCTGTCTCCGCCTCCACCATCACACAGCCTTCCCAGGTGTGTCTGTGTCTCTGCGTCTCTTCTCCTGTAAGGACACCAGTCATATGATTTAGGGCCTAGCCTAAACCAATATGTCCTAATATTAACTTAAATTCCATCTTAAAAGATACTGCTTCCAAATAAGGTCATCCTTGGGGGTTCTGAGTGGACATGGACTTAGGGGACACTCTTCTCCCATGCCCTCTGCGTATGTGTATGAAAGTCCAGTTACAGTGGAACAAGCCAGCCTCCCAGCCAGGAGGACGACTTTCCCTCTCAGAGCCAAAGTCCCACAAAGTTGACAACACCTTTGAAGAGCGACCTGATTTGAAATTCTCTAATATGATCCATGTGAGTTGTTATGTAGTGCAGATAAAATATCCCAGGCAGGGCAAGGTGGCTCATGCCCGCAATCCCAGCACTTTGAGAGGCCGAGGCAGGGTGGATCAATCACAAGGTCAGGAGATCAAGATCGTCCTGGCCAACATGGTCAAGCCCTGTCTCTACCAAAAACACAAAAATTAGCCAGGCATGGTGGTGCATGCCTGTAGTCCCAGCTACTTGGGAGTCTGAAGCAGGAGAATCGCTTGAACCCGTGAGGTGGAGGTTGCAGTGAGCGTAGATCGAGCCACTGCACTCCAACCTGATGACAGAGCGAGAGTGTCTCAAAAAAAAGAAAAGAAAAAGAAAAATTTAAAAAAAAATCCCAAAGGAGTCCATTAAAACAACCGACGATGTAATTCGTGACTGAAGCCATCCCTGCCTCCTTCCCGGCCCGCGCTGGCAGGTTCATCACCTCCTCAGGAAACTTCCTTGCCCAGGTCCCAATTTTGAGAAAGGTATTTCTGACAGAGATTTCACTTACTACAAAGCCATTTGAAGTTTTATTTCTTTGCATTAATTTTGGGTTTCAGAAAGTTCTGAATTTTACCCTGTATTTTCAAAAGGAAAAGACTGCGTGTCTGCATGTAGTCACCATTCTGTGTACCACGTTGCTTCTGCACGTTACATATCCTAAGTGTAAATTCTTTTTAAAACACTGTGATAGAAAAAGAATTCATTTCCTGTCTGGAAACATTAGGAAGATTCTAGGCCTTGAGAGAGGAGACAGAGCTCCTTCCCCCAGCTTCCAGGAGGAGCTATTCCGGGACGCCCAGGCTCTGGGTTTGAGACACGCTGCTCGGGGTCATGCTCCTCCCTCTACCCTTCAGTATTTGATTGGGAGAGGGGAAAATTTCTATGGGTGCCTTCCTGCTACAAGAAATACTATCCATATTGTTAGGCAACTAAGGTCAACTTCATGTGGAAAAATCCAGAAGAACGGAAGAACATGGTCCATATTTTCACAGCGTATCTCTGAGCATACAAGCCCTGCACCATTTTTGTCTTCTCCTTTCTGCTCTATTCCATGGCCTAAATCCTTTATAATAGGTTAGAATAGCTTTGGATAATTTTTGCAATGTCATCTTAAAAAGGCCTCTAGCAGCTTCCCCTCTGGCTTTGCACCCATGCAGCACACAGCTTCTGCTTGTCTCTGCTCGCTTCCCTTCCACATCTGTGCAGCTGTGTGGTCCACTTCCCACCCTTTTGCCAGCTGTAATCGCTGAAGAGGCTTTGGAAACAGACTCCTCCTGCACACAATTCAGCCCTGACTCCTGAGCGTGGAGCAGCAGACACCAGAGCCCGTCCGTTTGCATCATGGGCTGGGGTTCCAGCCCGGGCCGCTCACAGCTGGAGTCTTGGGGGTCATCGCACAATGTGCTGCTTCTGCGGGGCTCAGCAATTGTGGAAACGCCAGTGATAAATATTAAATAATAACTCTGTGCCAAACCACTGGGAAAATGAAGCAAGCATTCAGCAGCTCTCCTCATTCCTCCTTTCATCCCTGCCGTGGAGGGTCCAGCAACACCACACTGAGCAGCAGAATGGAGCAGCGGGGACAAGGGTTCAAGGCCTCTGGCCGACTTATTTGTGTGCTGATTGCCAGGTCCACCTGGCCCCGGTATTTAGATTTGCACATTTCTTTGTTCCTTTCCAGAAACATATTTAGGTGATTCAAATGAGAGAACAACATTTTTAAAGCCTGCATCAACACACACACATACGACTCTTCCTGGGAAAAATATCAGTTTGTGGTATTTTTCTTTTTATGTGAATCAGTACTTAGAGACAACTTTATACCAAAAATGTAACTTCTTCCTGTAAAAATTTAGCATCATCTTAAAAAAATTGAAGCTAGTATTTAGTGGCCTTAATTCAACTGGTTGTTTAAAAAATAAATAAATTGCTCGTGGTGATTGCTAGTTTTTAAAATATGCATGTTCCCTCTTGGTAATGAATAAGTGTAAATTACCCTCACTATTTAAGTGGGTGCCGTTTGGAATCTCCCTTCACTTGTCTTGGGTCCAGTGCCCTCTGGTGGCTCTCCCTGAAAGTGCGGCCCCAGGTGGCAGTCTCCGGGCCGGTGGGACTGGGAAGAGCTGGTCCCTCTCTGCACATCTGGAGATGTGGAATTCATCTTTTTTTCTGGTATGTACTGAGTGTTTTGGAGACGTGTATAAAGAATATTATCCTTTAGCTAAAAGCTCTCAAGAATGTCTCTATTATGCCTTGACATGTTATGTTTAGCAAAAGGATAATTCTTGTATGCTACATAAACTAAATTCAATCCGTGACACCACACTGGGAAAAATATCAAAACTACAGACCAAGGTGGCCTCTGAAAAACTTAATGGCTGACTGGACTTGACACTGCCAGTGCCCTGTGTGGCAGTTACTAATATGACCAGCACCTGGGAGAAGGCAGTGTTTGCACCTGCTATGTGTAGGAGACGCTCGAGCCCTTTGGACTGTAAGAACAACGCCGAGGTGCGGCAGCAATAGGCTTTGGAGTTAGAGTGCGTTTCCTCCACCACTAAATCATGTATTGCAAGCAGGCCTAGCAAGTCAAGCAAGCATGGCACAATCTCCATAATAAACAGGGCGATCTGCGTTTCTCCACATCCGGTTCCAGGTTCCAGGTTCTTTCCTCTCTCACTCACTGACAGTGTCTCCCTGGCCTTCCTCTAGCATCTTCCTGAGCTGGTGGAAGCTCCCTGGGTATTCACCTCCGGGGCTCCTGCCCAGCAGTCCCCTCCCTCTCCTTGGACTTGGCATTACAGCTCTCTCACCATCCCCGCCCTCGGTGCCTTCCACACACTGCAGCCCTCCCACCTGCCTGCCTGGCATGGGACCTGGGCTTCCTCACAGCCCGTCCACACTCTGCGTGACTTTCCCATCTCTCACAGTGTGCGAGCCTTCAAGGGCACTATTTGTGTTTGTGTTTGTCCTTATGTAGCTACCAGCCAGATCAAAGCCTTCCCTTGGCAGGGAGCGCACTTAAAGCATGCTAAGTGTATGGACAAGTAGACGAAGCAACGTCGCGTTCCTGAGAGTTAAAGACGACATCGATGCAACACAAAATAGTCACCCTCAGGATGTGTGGCTGCTCGGTGAAATGTGTGCCCGGAAGGAAAGGCCCAGTGCTCTGCGGGCTGGGGCAGGAAGGGAGCCTGGAGGAGCGCAGCTGGAGGAGTCTGCTGAGATCTGAAGGAGAAGGCAGTGGGAAGGACAGAGGGAGAGGAGCATGGCACAAGGTGGGCATCACGAAGACGCGGCAAGCAGAAGGAATGCGTGGAAGGCTGGGATGGGGGAGGCAAGAGGCACAGAAGAGACCTCGGGACCATGGGCAGGAGCTGGGCCTTCATGCTGAGGGCAATGAGAGCTGACACTCTCCAGAGGGGACAGCAGAATGTGGACGGCGTGCGAGCAGGGTGCTTTTGAAGACTGTCACTTTGGCTCCTGGATGAACGGCTGGTGGCGGTGGGCTGTGGCTTGGTGAGGAGGTTCAGACGGCTGGCTGGGGTCCAGCGGGAGCAGGGGTGGGAGGAGGTAACGAAGAACTGCTGGGTTCTGGCTCAGACAACAGGTTTGAGGGCAGTGACAGAGAAAACGCCTGAATCGACCCAGATGTGAGGGCCCGTGTCTATACTCGTCTGCTTTGTCTTTTCTTTGAGATGTCCACGTGAAGAACGGATTTAGAGAGCCAAAGCGCACAGGAAAGCTTTGGGCTGAAAACAGGAATTCAAAAACAAGTCAAGCGGGTCAGTGTGACGACTGGCTGGGCACACGGGGGCCTAGCTCACGACGTGGTCAGGAAATGCCCTGCAGCTTGGTTGGGCTGAAGGAACGGCTGTGGCAGGATGGACGTGGCTGTGAAGCACAAGCACTCTGGCAAACAACTTGGCACTGTTCGTAAAAATTAATACCTACCACCTTGCAATTTCCCCCAAGTGTGTCTTAGAGAAACCGTTGTGTGTGTGTGAACGTAGATATGCGTGTGTGTGTAGTTCCATCCACACATATGGATGCTTTAGTCTTTGTGTTTGGACAGAGACTTTAGCTTCTTTTAATTGTTGGCTTTTGTGCATAATTCTGTTGTGAATATATATATATATGTATATATAATTGTAAGAGGCAAACATTCAAGCAATTTAACTGCATGTTTATCATAGAACAGATATCTAATTTGTAGAGTATTCAATTGAATACTCTAGAAACAAAGACTGAATATCAACCTATTCACAACAAAATACATTCACCTAAAAAACATTATATTTGCAAAGAAAGGAAGGCACACAATAATACCTGGAGTGTAATTTCTATTCATGTCAAGAAACAGGCAAAATGAAATTATTAGCATTTTGGATATGGAAAGGCGTTTTAATTAAAGGCTAGGGAATGGTGATCAGGAGAGGCAGAAGAGTGGTTTCCATGGAGGAATGATGGGGCTGTGGTCAGGAACCAGAAGCCAGGGGGATTTTGTCTTGCTTTTTTATACAGGCTGAGGACCTCAGTCCTGTAATTGGTAAGGTTGGACTTCTCACATTTGATGTGATTAATGATATAGTTTGATTAAAATCCAACATCTTTCTAGCAGTTTTCCAATTATTTCATCTTTTATTTGCTTCTTTTTCCTCTTTTTCTTCCTTCTTTTGGGCTGATTATTTTCTATGGTTCCATTTTATCTCCACCATCAACTTATTTACACCTTTAAACAAACAAAGATTGCCTAGAATTTACAATATACATATTTAATTACTCAGAGCTAGCCTTCAAGTAATGTTGCGCTGTTTCACGTGGAACGCAAGGCTCTCAGGACGGTAATAAGGCCTGGTCTTCTCCAACGACGGCCCTTTGTCCTTGTGGGAACCCTGCATTTCAAAACTCTCTCCTTTCATTACAAGGGCATTCCCACAGCAGCTTTGCTTGACGTCAGTCATCACTGCCTTCCAGGGACTCTTGACACTTTCCTCTTCTCTCCGTCATCTTCAAAACATTGATGGGAAGCATTTCTTCTCTGGACCCCCCCTAACCCGGCCCTTCTGTTCTTCTTGCTCTCTTTCCCAATATGGCTGCTATAGCTGTTCTGCAAAGCCACACAAAGCTCCAGACCACAGACTTCTCCCGCCACTAAGACCTCCTTTGCATTCCATTCTTTCCAAGCCACCAGCCCTTCCTTGGCCTTCCAGTCCCTGAGCAGAGAAGCTCCTCCCCTCCC
>NW_022436970.1:22623984-22706834 GCF_009761245.1 Sapajus apella | reverse complement strand
CCTCCTCCCCTCCCTCCTCCCCTCCCTCCTCCCCTCCCTCCTCCCCTTCCTCCTCTGCCTATTCCATTCACCTTCTCCTCACTCCAACTTCCCTTCCACATTCACCAGCAACCTGTGATCTTCCAGAAGACAGGGACTTAGGTTCCTTTGTGTTCTACCTTGCAGCCACACATGAATATTACTTAGGAAGAAGACATTAAACAAATATTTTTCGAGTATAAGGATGACCCTCACTATATTTAAGGTAACACAAGAACAGTCTTGCACTCTGTGTGTGTTTGTGTACGCTATGTATATGATGACTTTGCCTTGTCTTACAGGTGAAAGCACAGTTTCAAGTACCACTAAGTGGTATAGTTTTAAGGTTCTGTGGACCCCAGGCATACTGCTGCAAATTAGAATTTTTATTTCTTGCTCATTAGATACTCTATCTGTATGTGGGCCTTGGGATAAACTATCTCAATTTCTATTCATATCTAAATTCTGCTTCTATGATTTTAATATTATATAGTTCACTCAGTTTAAAAATACCCACTACTCTTGTTAGCATAGCAAAGCATTTGTTTATGCATTTGAAGAGAAAAATATGATTTCTTAGATATAAGATGTTTGTCTTGCCGAAATACTCCAAACTTTTAACTTCACCTTTAACCTTAAATCCAGAAGCAACAATACAATTCACTAATCCATCCTTCCACAGTAAAAGCATATGTGCTCATTTAGACCTAAATCAGATTTCATTGAATATTTCTTTGCTCTTCAGAATTTTTGAATCTTATATGGGATCATTTTTGTAATATGTATATCGAGGGATTCTGTTTTCTCACAAAGGTGAGTCAGAGAACAGCGTTTCCTACTCCTCTGCTGAGAGGTGGCTCCTAGATGTTCCTCCTGTCACTTCCATTTTCCCTGTGGTCCATAGGACCATGATGGTGGCTGTCCAGGCCGTAGAGTGATGCCACACTGAAGAAATCCTCCCACCAATGGACCTTCCCCAATAAAGTCGGACAGTCCAAGTACCCGAGTTGGCTGAGAATGTGAGTGTGTTTAAAAATGTGGCCCTGGAAGGTTCAGACTTCTAACTATCGGGCTGCTCTGAGGAAATATGTCTACTTTGAGAAATCATTGTTTCTCACATATAATATCTCAGAGTTAGAGTCAACAAAGCATATTTGTCGTAACTTCTATGACCTTATGGTCTTTCCCCCCCTGAGATGGATATATCAGTGGAGTTCTTGCACTTGAATATTTCAGTCTGATGGGCAGGTGCAGCCCAACAGCAGTGAGCCTCTGTGTTGGCATTCCAGGATACAGGGTCATTTCCTGCATTACAAGCAAAGGCAACATTAGCTCTCCAAACAGAGTAGCTCGTCTTGATGTGTGCAATTTAAAGTGACTTAACTCTTTGACAGTTAAGCATCAGCATTGAAATGTTTCTCTCTCAGGACTCACCCTCCTGCCAAATGCTTCATTTATGGTCAATTTGGTAATTGGGGGCGAGTTCATCTGTTCCTTTAATAGCACTTGCTGAAATTCCGGAGCCACTCGTGGAATAAAACTGTTGTGCACAACCTCGTGATTTCCAACATTTATTACGCCCATTGTGTAATGTCTTTTCAATTGTTGCCATTTTTATAAGTTCCTACTGATTCTTTCTCCTGTCAGCTCTTTGGAAGTGATTCTATATTTTTACCGTCATCATGATTGTGTTGCTTTCTCAGTTAACTTAATTACGGCTCTCAAGTCTTCACAATGAATCAATGTGACTAATTTTTTTTTTTAACAACCCTGTGAGGTAGCAGTGTGTCCTCATTCGTGCAGTTAATAATTTGAAAAATTATACCAGAGTTTTTGTGACTCATCATACTATGAGGTAAGTAGACTACAGATCCCCAAATTAGAACTCACAACGCTCATTTCCATATAGTTGTGACATTGTTTATTCAATGAAATGCTCCCACTATCATACACACACACACATACATATATGTATGTGCATATATATGTGTGTATGTGTGTCTCATACGTGTGTATGTGTGTGTGAGAGAGAGAGAGAGAGAGAGAATCATCCATGTCAGTGCCAGTATCATGTCTGATTACAGCGTCTGGATGAATGGATGAGAGGGAAGGCATCACCAGGTTTTCTACCATGTTACATACATATAAAGACCTTTATATGTATAAAATATTTACATCACGGCATAATAACAAAATATATTTTCATTCCAGCCCTTTGCTTTCACAGGGCTATAGCTAAATCATCACAGCTCAATATGGTGAGGCTGTTTTAAACTCTAAAGAAGAAGATTCCAGAATATATTTTAATAAACCACCCAGATGTCTAACTCTCTGTGCCTTGTACGTATTCTAACCTAAGACTTTTGCGTTGCTGTTTAGACATGTTCATTGTGTTCTCCTCCTAAGTAATAACTCAAAGTTTTTTTTTAAGAATTAAGCACTTTAAGCCACCCTACCCTTTTTTCAACGCCAGTGAAACAGCTTACTCCACACACCTTACTCTGCCCGGTTTATTTATATACCTGTTTCACAGATGCTTAGAAGAAAGACATGGCTTGTGGCCAGTGCTCAGCATGCTTCTGTGAGCTGTTCTAGAATTTGTTGGGGATCTCTCATGAAAGTCCCATTGAGACTCTTCTGGAATCCACGGAAAGGGCTTCAGTGTGTTTGCAAGCAGAGTGGCACTTGGGTCTAATATCAGTACCAACTGGGAGACTCTGTGTTTAACTGAGGCAGAGAATCTGGATTTTACAATTGACACAGGAATCATACACATCCTTAAGCAGCTAACAAAGCAGGCAAGGGGATTTGGAAAGAACATTGTGACATTGTTTTTTTTTCTGTTTCTGTTTTTGTTTCTGTTTTTCAGCTTTTCACTGGTATAAATGATGATTTCAACTAAATCCAGGTTGGTATCATTATTTGAGTTTTCATTTGTTTGGTTTAGGCCCATGTTACTCAGTTTTCTCCCCAAACAACACTGAAGATCAGCTTCAGAATATCTTTCACTTTAAAGATACTGCAACTCTTTTCTCTAGTGTTCTCTAAAGTTACTTGAGTCCTATTTCCTTGGAGATAAAGCATTCTCACACTCACACTAGCCTTTCAATAATTTTGATGAGAACAGTCCAAGCTATGTTTACAGAAGGTATGATCAGAGGTATGGGACTCAACAGAAGACTCATGATAACCTAAGCATTTATGTCTAAGGTTTGAGGTGTTCATCTGACAGCTGGATGAATCGGAAAACATGCACGGTCCTACGACAGCTTTACCAGTCACTTCTCAATTGATTTCAAGAAGGTCCAATGTCAGCTACATAATGAGGATGAAATTTTAGTTCCATGAAAGAAAACCCTTCATTCAAGGATGCAGGATACTACCACAAACTATTTTCTTTGACATTTTCCATCAGTAAAACCATTGTATTGATATTTTTGCTGCTCAAAATGGAAGCCATTTGTGATGGGCTTTTTTAGTTGTCTTAAGAACAAGTGGAATTCTATTTTTGCTAATTTTTTTCCAGCTCATGGATGGAAAACAATTTCCCTTTTATAACAATCCAATATTCCTACGTACATATCAAAAATACTATTTTGAATAAAATATTACCTAAATATGAAAAAAGAGATTCTTTCACCAGCTAAGTAAAAATTATTTTAAATAACATATCTTCTTGTTCTGAGAAAAATAGAAACTTTAATGTGATCTGAACGGCTTCTTGTCTGATTAGTTTAGTGGGATCTGATGAGTGCCTGGTCTCATCAATCATGTTAAATCTATGTCAAGATCTATGGGTCAGATTCAGAAACTAGGGTAAGAACACAGTGGTCAGACAGCTGTCATATAAAGGATTTCATTTATATGATTCATGGCCTAAATTTGTTATACTGAAATCGTGACGTTACAAAAATTAGTTGATAATATTGCCCTTATAACAAATTCCTGCTTTCATCTTTCATCACGAGGTATTCCTGGCATGACAGGTACTTTTCCATGTAACTCTACAAGCAAGAGCATAAATAACATTAGTCTATATTTAAATGCATATTATTAGATAATATTAATATTAAGGGTTTGGTATTTTGATTTGGTTTTTGTTCATTGTTCGGAGAGTGATTTGACAATTTCCATTTAATTAAATGCAAATTTTAATCATGTCACCCGTCTCCATGGGTTATTTGTTTTCAAGTTAAATGAAACCTCTCCTTGGAAATTTCTGTAACTGTCTCTACTGACCTTCTCTGGGGTTTTCGATCGTAGCTGTGTTTCGGGGACATGGTCCTATTGCTTTGTACTTTATGCAAGTGTTAGATTATTCCGTCCTTAATTACGCTCTGTCAGTTTCCTGGCTCCACGATCTGTAATTATGGAGGTCTTTCCTTATGGCTGGGTTCTGTGTGGCTATCTTTCCATTCTTGAGAAATCGTTTCTATTCTTGGAAATGCAGATCTTCTTCCTTCCATTTCTGTTCCTTTGGGACACTTACATGACTCCTTCCTAAACTAAAGGGAAACTTGATACCCTTGACTTACAACAAAAGATGTGCTTTGAAGCTTTTCATTTTTTAGGTGAACCGACAATATCATGATTAACAGGAAAGAAATCACCTTGTAAGTTACTTGTTCATATGTTTTCTGCCATTATCAAGTAATCAACCACACAGTGAAAGTAATTGCCTTTTAAAACATGTTCTTCTTATTGTATTTTACCTTATCTTATTTTAATAAGTATTAGGAGCTTATTACCTTTCCCAGAAAATGAAATATAATGAAGTTCTTGATCCAAATAAGATATTGTGTTTTTTCTCTTTCAGTTTAAACTACATTTAAAAAAATTGGTTTGTATGTGGAAACAGAAACTAAAAATCACTTGCTTCTTAATTCTTTTCAAGATGTTGCTATTTGCAAATAATTTTTTTTTCTTTCAATGGTAAGTGATATTCAAATAAACTAATTTGCAAAATTTACTGCTCAAATGGAAGCCATTTGTGATTGGCTGTTTTAGTTGTTTTGAGGATAGGTTTAAATTTTTTTTTGTTGATTTTTTTTTCAGCTTGTGAATTCAAAACAATGTCCCTTTCATAACAATATACTATTAATAAGTTCAAATCAAACATTCTATTTTGAATAAAACATTACCTAAATGTGAAAAAAGGATATTTTTTCACCAGCTAAGTAAAACTTTATTTTCATTTTTATGGAATTGAGGAAGGTTTCACAAGTATTCTCGTTTCCATCTAGCTTCAAGGGACAAAAGATTTTAAAATTCCTTAAATTTTTACAACATATTCCATAGTTAGTTAATTTTATAAATACTTTAAGAAGATATATTTAACCACTTCACATAATTTAGATTTATATTATTATTTTACTATTATTGAGACAGGGTCTTGCTCTGCTGCCAAGGCTGGAGTGCAGTGATGTGATCTCTGCTCACTGCAGCCTGAACTCCGCTCACCTCAGCCTCCTAAGTAGCTGGCACCACAGGTACGTAACCTCGCCCAACTATTTTTTAAATTTTCTGTAAAGAAAGGGTCCCACTATGTTGCCCAGACTGGTCTCAAATTTCTGGCCACTGGTAATCCTCCCACCTCAACCTCCACTTTTATATTATTTAATGCTGAAATTCTAAACATGATTCCTCATATAAAGAGGAAGGTGTGATCATTCCACATAATGAATGATGCAGTTTTTTCCCACTTTTTATTTATTTTTTATTTTCTCTCTTCACAAGTAATATTTCCTTAGGAAAAAATGTCATTGCCTAAGTAAACTATGAAAATGTGCAATAGTTGTATGAAGAGTTCAGACTCTTTTTTAGATATTGAAAAAGTTTGAGACTGATCTTAATTTTACTACTTTTCAAGGATGAAATCATATTATTTTCCACTTAAAAATCAATATTTATCTTTAAAATCCACTTTGATTTTAATCAGTTAATTAATAGGAGATTATTCAAAGTTCAAAATAATGAATTTACTAGATATGGTGCAATAAATGCACATTTTCTTTAACATTTCAAATTCATTTTTTCACAATTTTATTAATTTCAGAGTGTTTCATTGGCTCTATTGAGATCAAAATATGTTCATAAAGCAGAAAATATTTTAAAGTATTCTGAATGCATCCTTAGTGATTTCAGTGGCTAAAAACATTTGACAATATTGTAATTTTTGCCTCATACATTAATTGTCATGACATTGATGATTTATATAAAATTGTTTTCTAGAATATGTAGATTCTTCCCTAGGCACTAATGTTACCTCAATTTTACGTTATTCATTGTATACGCTCTTCAAGGAATACGGAAGGATATGCTCTCTTCTTTGCTTTAAAACGATTCTCCAGGGGGTCAGAAATGGGTGTTATATTTCACACTAAACAAAATATCTTGAATTAATACTTACCTTCCAAGGAACTCCCGCAGTGAAACACAACTTCCCATTTATACTCTCAGCAGGGCCAGGGGAAGCTTTACAAGTGAGAACCTAGAGGTTAAGTGGCTTGGCCACTTTTCCAAATCAGCCACAGACCAAGCCTTCCCACGGACATACGGGGGCGAAAGTTGTTTTGTGTGAGAAATCAGGCAAAGAAAACGTTTGTACACACAGATGCACACAGAGGAGGGCCTGACCCTGTGTCCATTTATACTACAGAGGACACAGATGGTGAATTGTAGAACACATTTCCATATCAAAATCAAACAGAATTTTTTGGAATCTCATTTCAAAGTTTTCCTCAGTTCTGCAAATCTGATACTCATGTATAATCCTGTTAGTATTTTAAACTGCTTATATTATGACAGTTTAACACAGAAGAAAGTACTTAGTTTTCAGAAATTCAAAAGTGTTTTTAGAAGCAGAATGAATAAAAATGCTTAGTGAATTGTCATGTATTTATTAATGTTGAAAGGCCATGAAATCACAGTGTTACTCTTGCTTCACAATCAGCTATTTTTAAAGCCATCTTATAAATTAGACCTCCTAAATCAGACAGTATTTTCCCCACGCATTTTGTTATTAAAGACAATTGGTTTAATTCACCATTTGCCCTCATGCCCAGGCAAATCTTCTCCATCACCAGGAGACACCGGCAGAGGCTCTGTGCATTCCCCTGGAGCAGGCAGTCATCTGGGAGGTCCTGGGTTATTGTTCTGCTATGAAGGATGCCATCTAGATGATTTACAAAGTGTCTGTAAATTCTAAAATTGTATGAGGCCATGTATGATTGAATTCTAAAATTCAAAAATTCATACAGGACCTCATAAAATTTTAGAATGTACAGACACTTTGTAAATCACCCAGATGGCATCCTTCACAGCAGAAAAGAGAGAGTTTCATTGGAAGTCACCTGGGGCCTCCCAGATGACTGAAGGCTGGGGAGACCCAGGGTGAAAGAAGACAGACGCAACTCATGTTGCCTTTGAGAAAAGGGGAAACAGAAGGAAAGGAAAGAGAAACAGGCACAAAAAGGCTCAGGAAGGTGGAGAGAAGAAGGCACACCAAAGGGGAATGGCAACCTGCCTTCCAGGCTAAGGGGTCCGGTGGTCCTTCCTCATTAGGAAGCCAAGATAATTTCCTGTACCTGCCAACGTGTGACTTTATTTTCTCCTGTGTAAAAACATCGGTTAGATTGAGTGGATACCTGACACACTCTCACAAGAACAGATGGAAAATAAGTGAGGGGCCATCACAGTGATGCAGACAGAATGCTTACAATGCTTCTTACCCCTATGTACTCACTCGGCCAACAAAAACAGAGACAGACCGGCTGTGACCTCAGCACTAGAGATCAGGAGGTCCCGGAGATCGGTGTGAGCACGGCCCTGATGGAGCCCACATTCTCGGAGTGGACAAAAGTTACACAATCGGTTACTGAAGTAGAGGCCTGACGCCTGAGACGGAGTGCGTAGGAGTGGTGACAGCGTCTCTGGCCCGCATGTCGGCAACGCTGTCCACCAGGGCTCCTGCGTTTCCTGGAACCGAAGGAACGGTTGTGTGCAAGGGAGCACATTCCGTTACCAGCAGGTGTCCCTGGATGCTAAGGCAAGTCCCCTTTCCAGCAGGCTCAACTGTTTTGGAATTGAGAGACTTTCATTTTGCTGCTCACTGTCATAGACTGGATGACAATTTTGAAGACACTGAGAGCACTTCTTTCAAGTCTTTATTCTTTGAGGTTGACTTTTTAAAATTGAAGCAAATGTTTTAAAATTGATTCATACAATCGGTAAAACTGCTCTGTCGTGTGTGGCTCTGAGCCTCTGCGTTTGTGTTTTTCATATCGTTGCCTCATTTCCTCCAAACAGCACTAAATTGAATGTGTTGAGTTTTACGGCTGCTATTAAACCTACCAAGAACCACTCTCAATAAACCCTTCTCCTTAAAGGAGAATTTTTATCCCCCCAAATGATTGTCTGGCTTCCTGACCTTGACCTCGACACAGACCTTGGCCTTTAAGGACACCTGCAGTCTGTGGTTGTGCTAACCACAGAACTCAATCTCTTTCACGGTTTTAAGCCAATGTGTTTCTCCAGAGCTAATGGCATGCTTGCAATCATAAAAGATATGCATTACACAAGCTCTCTGTTTTGCATTTTCGTTATTGTGACTAAGAAACAGTAAGTAGACCAAATTGAACGCCATTAAAAGGGGCCTCATCATGGAACATAGACGCCCTGCTATTGCATGTTTGTGATATATGGGAAGTTTCATCTTAAAACATGGTGAAAACTCCATTAAGGAATAACTCAGCCAAAAGGCTGTTGCTCTGAGATGATTTGATCCCTTCATTGTTTCCTAATCATTTGAAGTTGACTGCTTGAAGTAAAGACTCTTTATATTTGTACAACAGAGGAATGTGGAAACACCAGTGACTTTTGAAATGATGTCGGGAGATGGTGTTGGAGCATTTCTTAAAGAAACGCCAGCAGAGCCATGCACGCGGTGGCTGAGGGCACTGCACAGACAAAGCCCTCCTGGCTTGGAGCAAAGGCACCTCCTCTCAGTCAGCAGGTGAAGAAGCTTGACGGGCATGTCAACTCGTTTCACTTGTATTCCCCAACACAAGTAGGCTGGGGCAAGGCGCATTGTGTTAAAATCTACCTAAATAAGTCGAAGTGAGCTCTTCCAACAAATAAACAATTACGTGATTCCACCCGTAGGAATTCTAATCAGGAAAGGTTGCTGCTCACTTTGGTTTCCAGCATGCTCTCGTCATGGTGATCCCTAGTGCTCTCCTGATGCATTCTCCCTTTGAAAGAGGAAGCAGCATCACCTGACTTGCTGTTGTCATTTCCTGTGTCTCTGCTACCAGGTGTCTTATTAAAAATAAAACCAGATATAAAGCAGGTGCTCAGTAAGTGTGTGAATAAGTGAATTAATGAATGAAGTTATTCGGGTAAATTGCCGTAAATAGGTCATATAAGTTTTAAACCATGTCAGCAAAACCAAATCAAACAGATATCCCTTCATATATCTACACATGAGACTAATTTTCATCTAGTTAAGTTTATTCTCAAGAAGGAAAATTCTCTAAGCAAAGATGCTCTTCAACATTAAGTTATGAGTTAATTGTACTAACCACTATTTCCTTAATGTAGTCATATTTTGAAAAGTAAGGCTTTGCTGGTAATTCTTTCATTTGAAACCTTGTACTTTGTTTTCAACAGAAAAAAAAAACGATATTTTAAACTGGGAGCTTTTAGAATTAAAGAAAAAATCTCTTTCAAAACATAGTATCTTCCATATAAACAGTGAATTCTATCCTTCTCCTAACAAAAAAACGTAGTTTGATATTAATCTTGAGAACAAATGACTTTAATCTAATAGCCGTGGTAAACAATAAAATATAAGTTTACCAGGTGAAAAGAAATTAATGTAAAGAGATACAGGAATGAGAACCACACCAAATGTAGAAAACAAGCTTGAAAATGGCTATCCTTTAAAGGTCTACTCCTAAATAATTCATGATGAACTAATTAATAGTGAATTTTGTGTCTCTTATAATTACTAACATTGGTTAAACTGAGCCCTAATAAATATCACATTAGGTATTGAAAAGTTCATTTTAGTCAGTATCACTAATCCTGCCTCAAACACCCCTGTTTAAGGCAGAAATATTCTTGCTCTCTTTTCTCCTTTTAAAAGAGGAAATTGATTGACTCTTAGGGACAATAATTTTTACATGTTTATATAAATAACATTGAAAATTATTCTCAGTATTTGACGTCACACAGTTTAATTGTAATGAATGAATCAAATTATACTGATAATAAATTTTTAATGGTACTTTAAATTTGCAGGAAAATTTGTATTTTATCATAACACCATCATTAACAAAAGCAAATGACTGGGAAACACCTTTCCTTTGAGCTGAAGTTCATATAATCTTAGAGGTGACATTATCATCTCCCTGATCTATTTGCTGCCTATGTTTTTGCAGGGGCTTTAATTTTTACGCCAGAAACGGAATTTTCTAAGTTGCAAATAGAAAAGCAAATTTGAATAGCACGTGGCTAAGAGCTGTGGTAATGCCTCTGCCTGTCCAAAACTCCAATCACAAAATTAGATTCCATAGCTTTGCAGGATGAAATTCATGAACACTGGGTATGCTTAAAATAAATCATGCACTAAATTAGTCTTTAAAAATAAATGTTAGAATTGAATAAAGTACTAAACATATATTTACTCTTGGGATGATTTCTATACAAGTTGCTTTCTAAAACTATTTTAGAACAATGATTGCTGCAATGTGATTGTTAATAGTTTGTCTCATGGGTAACAATAACAGTAACTTCATAACATCTTAAATACGTGTTTTAGGTGTATGTGTTTAAACATCATCTCTATGATCCCATGAGGAGGATATTGATGAAATATTTGAAGGCTCTCCAAATGCTTCCAAAGTTGTTCTTGGCCATTTTCTTTATCCATTATGCAGATATTTCAACTTATTAATAATTAAAATCGCAGCACATTAATAATTAGGATCTCCATTACAAACCTGACCTTTAATTGAATTCTATAGGAATAGACTGAAAAATGAACCTCTTGATTTATGCTAAGAATAAAGGTTAAAAGCCATTTTCCTAGTCAATCTGATTTTCTTGTTCTGGTTAAATAACAAACATTGGAGGAAGATTCTTCCATAGCCGTATTCCTGCCCCTCCCCATACACGCCCCATGATGCTCTGTTTTGACAAACGGGCTAACAACAGTTCAAAACTGGGGGGCACGTTCCCGGGGTGTTCCATAGTCTCCCTTCTCTAGAAGCACTCTGGGAAGTTAAACATTTCCAAAGGTTTGAAAAACAAAACTGGAGGCAGGTTATGTCCACGCAGAACTATCAGTGTGGCCATTTTAACTGAATTCAGTCAATTCAGACACATGCCTGGGGAATCCAATCCATCAGTCTGACTGTGTTTTTTTCTCATTTAATTACTCATTGAAGTGCAGTGATTGACTCAATGCCTTGCACAGACATCGCTTTTATTACGTACACAAATATATGCCGGCAGCCGTGGCTCCGTGGGGCAGACACAGAGTCTGGCAGTGCTGGTGCTTTCAGAGGCAGCCTGTGGCCTCACATGTGGGAGCATGTGGATGGGGGTGTGTCTGAGACATAGCCTGGACCTCGCATGTGGGAGGGTGTGGATGGGGGTGTGTCTGAGAGGCAGCCTGTGGCCTCTCATGTGGGAGGGTGTGGATGGGCTGTGTCTGAGAGGCAGCCTGGCACACAGAGGCCTTGAGATTCTTCGTCCCCCACATTAAGAAGGCTCTTGGGACACGTGTTCCAGCCTTGAGTTTCCACCCTCTCCAGCCCTTGTCACCAAGCCCCACACAGGAAGTTCTGCAGGGACTTTGCTGACAGAGCCACAGGTGAGAATCAAGAGTTTCTAAAAATGAGGGAAAGGTGATGTCCTTATCGATGACACAAAAAACAAAGTACGTTTCTCCAACAGCAGCTACGTACACCTGAGGACGGGCAGAGAAGCGAACAGCACAGATGTGAGGAAGCAGAAAAGAGTCACAGGATGCTTCCTGCGGTGGTCTGCATCCAGTACCTGCAGATTCAATTGGTGGACGCATCCACAGTGTCCCCAGCAGCCGCCTGCTGTTTCCTGTTCTTCCCCCTTTGAATCACTAGAAAATCGTGGAGGGCACAGGAGTTTGTGCTCAGCATCTGGCTTTCAGAACACACAAAATATTATGAAATTTCTTTCATAAGTAATATTCAGAAATATTACTTTCTGAAAGAAAACTGGGAAGACTGACATTATGTTGATGCGCTCAGATTTCTGAAGTTAAGGAGCTGAGAAAGAGGTTAAAATGGCAACTGGCACATGTGTTTTGTTTGGCTCCCAAAGTTCTTTGTACTTTAAAAAATTAACCATCAATAGTTAGGTATAAGATGTTTCACAGGACAAATTTGGATTCCTGTACTTTTTGGGAAAAAATAAGACTCTGGGCAACATTAGGGTCTTTTTTCTAGTTGTAACAATATGCAGAAGCTGAGTAAATGTGTGTCTTCCCTAGAAGTTCACAGTAGGAACTCTGGTCTTATTTTGGGTGATCTTTCTGCCCTCTTTAGGCATCTGGATTTGGATCTGCTGTCAAAATCACCCGTCTACATGCAGACAGATCTGTCCTGGACTGGGTAGTGCAGCTCTGCCGTAGGCACTCTTGTAAAATCACATGGAAAGAGGTAATTTTTACGTCTCCTTTCAAAGATCGCCTGGTGGCCTCTGCTCTCTAATCATAATTAGATAGACCTGGATTTGCATTTTTTCCTTGAAAGTATTATGTTAAACTGGGTTCTGGGAAATGCAATAAACTAAGAGTTTCCCACATGCTTAGAGGTAAAAGAGCTGGAAAGATTGTTACAAAGAGTATGGTGACTAGTGACCATATTCTCACCTTTCTGTCTCACCTGAGGTAATTCTAGAGTTTTATTTTATCAAATAGTATATCGGCTTTTTTTTTATGAGGTAGATGAGGAAATTAGCATTTTTGGGGTGCCATTTTCTTCTGGCTTTGTTCTCAATATAATTTCCAATTAGAATTAGAATTGCTCCCAAAGAATTTTTGATCGTCGTCAAAGATCATGTAAAAATGAATATGTCCTAGTTTCACACACATTCTACCAAAACTGGATGTGCCATTCACTGCACACAGCAACTCTGGACAGGCCTCTTACCGATGGTCCCAGAACCAAGCATAGTCAGTGTTGAACACGCAGACACAATGGCACTTCCGTTAAATGAGTGGTTTTGCTGATGTGGTTCCCATAAGAGAAGGAGGGCTGAATTATGAAAAAGCAACACAGCATCGGGCGCTTTTGCGTGTTTTTGTACAAGTATGTGACAGCGTGGCCTAGAAGGCTGGAGCGGAGGGAGTCTCCTGCGCTGCTGGAGGGTTTTACCGCGCCTAATGGTCAGCATTACCAATCTGGTGACAGGTCAAAAATGGATTGACTTCAACCAGTTTGATTATTGTTTTTAAATTCTCTACAGAGAAGCAAAGCACATCATTGTTTGTTCCAGTGCCTGGATGGACTGCTCCCAGTGACCATGTCTTTCCTGCTACTGGGCTGCAGTCCTCCTAAGGAGGATTCGGATGACTGGGGGTCTAACCAGCACACTGCCCTGTGTGCTGGTCATGGCTGTGGCTGTGGCGGGCACTGACAGGGAGGGGCAAGGGTCACTCAACCTTCCTGCATTTCAGTTTTGCATCTGTGAGTCAGAAAACCATCTTTGCTCCAGATCATAAAGTTGTTATGAAGATGAAATAAGATCATGCCTGTGCAGATGTGGAAACATTTGTAAATTACAAAACACCTGGCAAGTAATGTGCATTGTCAAGGAAAACTAAGTCCCGTCAGGGCACTCCACATCATGGCTTACTTTCATAACTAACTCATGAATCGTTTTATCTCACATATTACCCAGATGATGATGATGATGTGTGTGTGTGTGTGTGTCTGACAGAGAGAGAGAGAGAGAGAGAGAGAGGTGGAGGGGATAGGGAGGGAAACAAAGAACAAACCACAGGAAACAAATGGTTTCCTAAACTCGACAGAAGCAGTCCCATTAAGGCTGTTGCAGGACACTTGAAAAGTACATCAAAGATCATTTCTAAAAGGTGATGATCTTATGCAAACAGAAATTTACCAACAAAATGCAGTTTTCTTCAGCGTGAAATCTGCCTCCTTAAGTGGTATTTCCCAAAATCTTTATTCATTCTTTCCAAATTTAAAGTGGTGTAGGTTCTCTGGTCACTCAGACTTTTAAAAAATCAATGAATTAAAATGCCCGGTTTTCGCCTTCCAAGGTTTTACTAAAATTAAACAGATGAACATGTGGCGAGATTGCTCAAAGCTCTGTTCTATTCAACTGCAATGATTTGGCCGAGCAGAAGCCGCGATGTTTTTAGGTCTCCTCTTTAAACTCACACTCTACAAGGGCAATAAATCACAAATGGTCCTCTCTGTGTTTCATATGTAAGATTTTATTATTTAGTTAAGAACTGACTGATGTGATGACAAGCTCTTCTGCTTCTTAAAGCATCACTAACTTTTGTTTCTGTTAAGGCTGTGAACCGGCCGGGTGTGGTGTCTCATGTCTGTAATCCCAGCACTTTTCAAGGCTAAGGCAGGTGAGTCACTGAAGGTCAGGAGTTGGAGACCAGCCTGGCCAGCATGGTGAAACTTCGTCTATACTAAAAACACAAAAATGAGCCAGGCGTGGTGATGCACGCCTGTAAAACTGGCTACTCCGAAGATTCAGGAGCTTGCGGTGAGCCAAGATGGCGCCACTGCGCTCCAGCCTGTGCGAAAGGGTGAGACTTCATGTAGACATATGCCAAAAACAAATTACATGGGACGTTTGTATGAACTGTATGTGCCTGTTGCTTTGCGGAAAATTAGAGAGTGTGTCAACAGCACATTTTAAGAATCTGGCAAATGAATCTAATTATCTTTCTTTATCTCAGACACCTCATCTCTAAAACAGGAATATAGCACCAGTTAATTCACAGGGGAATGCTAAATGAGTTAATATTTGCAAAGCATGTGGAACAGTGCCTGGACATGGGAAATGCTCAACGTGTGTTATGAGAGCTTTGGTTGTTGCAAAAGACATGATTTCATTCCTTTTAATGGCTGACTAGTCGTTATAATTTCTTTCTTAAATGTAAAAATTTTAAAACTTTCAAGTGTTTAAAAAATAGATTATAAAAATCACAATGTGTGAACAATTTCCATATTTTATCCTTTGATAGAAATAAATACTGAGAAATAAAGTCAGATATAAACCAACATGAGAACACCACAGACTTTAGAATCATGTCCCCATCTCTTGATATTAGGAAAGAACAGAACATATTTTGAGGATGTGTTTAGCAACATGCCAGCAAATGGGTACTATTACATACATATTAATATCTCATGTAACCTCCCCTCAGACAGCAAATATAATGTAATATTTAATCTCAGAATAAACTGAAGCAATCACGAATGAAGTTTGAAGATTTTTTCTTTTAATTCCTCTTTACCACAATTAAGATAGCTGTTCTTTCTTTTTTTTCTGTTTTAGAATTAAAGTCACATATCATCTAATGGGGGACCTTTACATCTGGAAATTGGCAAATGTTCAGTGCTTTCCTTTCCATAAGTTGTTTTTGTCTTTTGTTTTTTTCAGAAAGTGAAAAAACACTGAATACTTTCTGGAGAATATATTATGTTTAAGTAGTTATCAATCTTCAGTAACTTTGAGTAATGGCATTTGTCAGGGAAAAGTATTGCATGTGTGAAAAGAGGACCCTATGATCCTACAGCAGGAAGGCCAAATTGAGCATCTCAGAAACAAGGCGCTAATCAGAAAAAGATGGTTCAGAAAGGAGAACAAGCCTTGGACGCACTGGCAGATTGACGGCAGGCTCCCCACCGCGTGCAGCATGTGCACCTTGAGTTGGTCGATGCCATCAGTGAGAACTGCTACTGGAGAGTAATAAATATTTCCTGTGTGGAGCTGAGCAAATATGAAGCCGTGATTTAGTTATTCTATATATTCTTCCTTTGTTTTTCAATCCTAAATACAGATAGTTCTAGCTATAGCCGGAGATCATTCTAAAAAGAAATAAGAATTTAAATTGGTCATTTAAGTGTTTGAACATTCCTTCTATCTTCTCTTAGGAAATGCATACTAAAAAAAAAAAAAAAAAGAACACTTAAATGACATGTAGCACTGCTATTTATTATTGATGAAAACAGCAGTGACTGAGCCGAAGGGTGTAAGTGGGGCAAGAGGCGGGTGTGGCCAGTGGAAGATTTGCTACTTTTCTTGGTCAGCTCAAACAAAACTAGCTTTTCTTCCATTTTTAGTATTAACATTATGAGAATTATTTAATTTCAAGAAATATTATTCTGTAAGTATAATTCTGCAAAACAGAAAACCCTGCCCTTTGGCCAGTGCTATGTGTGGTGTGCAGTGTCTGTTAAATTGTAACTTAGAGAAACAAATTTAGTCATTCCTCAATTTGATCCATCAGTTTCACTAAGCCTTGCAGCAGCGAGAATACAAAATAATATTTTAAGGAAATTTGATTCTTGAGGCTGCTGTGCTTCCTTATACATAAATTACCCTTAAACCACAGTGGTTATTGAAATAAAAATTCCATTTCTCTTACTTTGACAATTCCTTTGGGGGGCAGGGAAGTTTCCTTCCCCAACACGAATGAGCAAAATTGGCTGTGACATCGATGTGATTATTACAGTCATGCTTTTTATTTTTAATATTTTCCTCTTGACAGATTTATTTCGTTTCAAATCAGAAATACTTCTTCTGAGGAAAAAACATATAGCCCCCTTATGTTTCCTGATACTGAAAATTACCAGATGCCAAGCTGTGAACATAAGGAAATTGAAGACCCTTTTGAGCGACCTCACGGACCACAAAGGTGGAGGTGTGTGATGTAGCGGTTTAGGCAATTTCATCGAGGCTGCTTGGCTCGTGAAAAATGAGAAATAGGTTTTCTATTACTAAATATAATGAATTTCCTTTCTGTCTTGTCACAAATTGTCAAACTTCATTCAGTGGAAGAAAGATCTGGACCAAACATTTATGGAGGGGTCGTATGAATATCCACGTTGTACAGTGGGTAAAAGCTGTATGATTTTAGATCGCTATTTTATTTTGACCTAAAATTTTAAACTAATGCAGTTAGTGGGTGAGGTCATGTGGGCAAACTTTGACCTATGAAGAAAATACTGTGAGGTGCCATGCCCTGAAGTTGTACGCATATATATTTTGTTGCATATATTAAATATCACATCCAATGGTTGCAGGAAGGGGTTAATCATTTTCTAGGCAACCAAAGAGGCCTTACGGAGGCTCTGTCATGCCTGTCATCAAGCAATACCAGCAGTTTTGTGGGTAATTACGTAAGACTCGGTGATCTGTAATACAGTAAGAAAGAAAGACGTGGCAGCATGAGGTACCTGGTCACCAGACGATATGCGGCATTTTGCTTGAAGGTCAGTCACGTCCAGGGAGTGAACAATGCTTGTGTCATCTTTGTGTTCCACGTGTTCCGATGGAGAGGATTTCTCGTGCACTTAATAACGTATGCCGATGTGTTACTTTTGCTCACTTCCTACTCCCAGAAACAGTACCTTTTCCTGTCCATGTTCCACCTCTGACGTGCTCCCTTCCCAAGACGGAAGAGTGGGACTGGAGCTAGATGACCGGGTTCCTGTCCCTGATATGTCTGTGACACCCAGCAAGTGACCCGGATTCCAACCTTTATCTTCATCTTCTGAAACATGCGGGAAGGACTGTCACTCCTTTTGACATAAAAGAAGACAAAAAGTTCGTGGAAGTTCCCACAAGTTTCCTGGCACATAAGATACACCCAAACATGTGTGGGATACACAAGCATTTAAACTGCTATCAGAAAGAACAGGCTAATGAGACTTCATGGGAACCAGCAACCCTCACAAAACAATAACCCAGAAGACTATTGCTATTCTCGAACAAATAATAATCACGATAAAGAGAGGTTTGTTGCTACGGCAACCCCCAGAGACCTGGTGTCTCCCCACTGCTCGCTGTGCAGTGGATACAGCAGGTGGCCTGAGCAGGTGGGCAACAGCCTTCCATCAAGGCAGTTGGCAAAAGTTTAGAGAAAATACCAAGTTGAAGTTGACTCCACATGCAAAGGCCCTGAAAGAAGAAAATGAGAGAGAGAGAGAGAGAGAGAGAGAGAGAGAGAGAGAGGGATTAATCATGAAAACCGAAGTGTTCACATGCCACCATGAAAATGAATGAATGAAAAGAGAGGGAGGGATGTTATAAGAACTCAACATAGCGATGGAAAAACATTTCTATTTCTGTGTTAATTTTATGTATACAATTGAAAGCTTGCATTTCATAAGCATTGTTTAATATTTTCGCATTTTACGGGCAAGATCATGGAGACTCATAAGAGCTAAAATCAAAGGCACACAGGCGACCTGTGTGAAAAGCAGAATGGAATGCATTTGTCTAAGGACGTTACCAGTAGTATACAATGTTATCTCTAATTTTTTAAAAAGATATGGAAGTGTACAAAATGAGAAATATATTCCAAATTTGTACTAACATGTAAACCAACCCCTATCATCCCTCTTGGTAAGCCTCCAGTTAATTCTAGAGGCTGAAATTGTCCATTTGTCAGTTCCAGGAACTACATCTGTATCTGGATTTTCTGGAATCTAGAGTCTTCCAGTCCCTACAATAGAGGTAGACTATTTTGGTTTAGAAAAAAATACTAATTTATTTTATTTTATTACAGCTGTCTTCTATTGTAAACTGTAACATTTTCCTCTTTAACTTATAGCTTACTCTCCAGCCCTGAAACCTGTGCCTTCTCACCCTAATCCCCAACCCCGGCTGCCTACCCCACCTCTACCAATTGCCACTTTTAAATGCCTAATGTTCTTCTCTCCTGATCCTTGAGAAATTCATGAGCCACATTCTCATCTGTCTTGTCAGGGCTCTACAAAGTATTTTATCCTTTCATTCAATAAGCTTTTATTGAGCAACTATTATATGACAGCTGCTGTCATTGTAGTTTAGATAGCGGTAAATCTTAAGAAAAAATAAATCATGGAAGAGGCATGAAGTTAAATCACTGGACTATAATGTATTGTAGACAGTGATAACTATCAGGGAAGGGAGGTAGGTAGAAAATGCTGGAGGTGGCAGTGACAGAATTCAAGCTGTTGTGGGTTTCTCAGTGACCCTGTAAACAGGAGGAATGCGACTTAAACCTCGAGGGCACAGATCATAAGGCTATCAAAGGACAAGCACTCCAGGAGGAAGGACTAGCACCTGCAGAGACCCCCAGGAAAAACCAGGAGGCCATGGTGCCTGGGAAGGAAGGGGGTCAGAGAACCCCAGAAGAGAGGCTAGCGAGACGCAGGTGTGCCATTTCACGCGCAGTTTGGAGCATTCTCGCATGAGCTTACTTACCTCACATTTTTCTTTTCTCCTCAAAAAGGATGTCCCTCTAGTCACAAAATAGAGAAGAAAAATAGTTAAGAGACAGACGGAGTCCTGGAAAAGTGAGGAAATGGTAAGGGAAGGTGTACTGGAATGTGCTGGGTTTTCCTGGGATGTTCATTTTCCATTGTCAGCTGGGAAACCTGAGGGCTTGCTGGCGGATTCCTGAAATGTGTGTTAGAAAATTGTTAGCAACTGTGGAACATGGAGGAGACATCGGAAAACCAAATTACGCCACACCGTAAATGCTCAAGACCAGAGAGGAGGTGACTCTGTCCGGACGTTGTTGCTCACTTACCCTCGGGATCCCTGGGGAGGGGCTGGGCCTTGGTATCCAGTGGAGGGTTAGTCAACACCCACCGAGACATGTCAGCCATGACTCAGACCCACTCCCCTCTCACCAACAAACTGAACACCCAGGGACTCTTCCCTATCTCCCCTCTGCCTTCCCGCCGTGACACTGGAAGGAAGCTGCCCGCCCCTGGACTCCAAGCCCTGGGTCCCTTCCCGCCGTGACACTGGAAGGAAGCTGCCCGCCCCTGGACTCCAAGCCCTGGGTCCCTGCCCCTTTCATCTTCTTAATGACCTCATTCCTGCCACACCATCCTTGATGTCCACTCTGTGAGACCTTCTCCAAGAGCAGGTGACACACTGTACTATTTGCCTTCTTCAAAAGTCAACAATGCTGAACCTGTCCCTACTGCCCCCCAAGCCACTGGCTTCCCCATTTTCAGATTTGACACATAATGCTTTCAACTGTAACTTCACCTTCACCCTGACACATTCAGGTATCTTTCCTCCTAATGCCCCTTGGAAGCAAGAAAGATCGAGATTGTCTGGAACCAAAGCCCAGGTCCCCTCCCCGCCCTCCCTGGGGAATTCTGTACCCTTCCAATGGCACACCCGCGACTCCTCACGGTGAGGCCACCACACCTCTTGAGGGCACCTGCCTCAGCATCCATGGCAGGTGCTGCCTGAGGACCTCTGACAACTCATTGGCGCTGGTGACCTCATTACCCAAGTCCCAGCCACAGAGTCCAGGAAGGCAGCACAGTGCCGGTGGGTCCGTGTGAGTTTCTCTGGGCTGCTGCAACAAATTACCACACTCTGGGTGACAGAAAAGTGACAGAAATGTATTCTCTCAGTTCTGGAGGCTGGAAGTCTGAAATCAAGGTGTTGGCAGAGCCCATTCTTCCTGAGAGCCCCACCCCACAGACCTGCTTCCTCAGGCCGAACATGGTCAGGGCAGTCCCTCTCAGCGGGTGGCCTATTGGGGATGGCTCTTCCTCCCAGCGGGCCTGAGACTCCCCTCCACCACGTGAGACACTGGAATGGCGGGGGTCTGGTATGGGGTGGTCTCAGCCCAGGCCCCCCACTTGGAGAGACGCCCAGGGGCCCTGCCTGAGGAACAATCTTTTATTCCTTCAGGGAGCACCACAGATTGATGGTAGAACTGAATAGGAGTGTGAAAATTATAAAGCTTTTAGAATAATGCACAGGGATTATCTTTGCCACCCTGGATTTCTCAGGCATAAGAAGTCAAAAGTATTTTATAAAAGTTATATTTCATTGGTCTGGCTCGGTGCCTCACGTCTGTAATCCCAGCACTTTGGGAAGCCTAGGCAGGTGGATCACCTGACATCAGGAGTTCGAGACCAGCCTGGCCAACATGGTGAAACCCCATCTCTACTAAAAATACTAGCTGGCCGTGGTGTCAGATGCCTGTAATTCCAGCTACTCGGGAGGCTGAGGAGGTGGAGGCAGAGGTTGCAGTGAGCCGAGATCCTGCCATTGCACTGTACTCTGGGCAACAAGAGTGAAACTCTGTGTGAAAAATTATGTTTCATCAAAAATGAAACATTTTGCTCATCAAAATCTTGGTTAGGGAATAAGAAGGTCAGCTAAGATCAGGAGAAAAGATTCACAATGTGTATGTGTGACAGAGGACGTGGTGACAGCATACGTAGGAATGCCTACAGCATCACAAAGTGAAGGCAACCCAGTACGTTTGATGAGCAGAGGCCTCCTGAGATGTGTCCCCGAAGCAGACACATTGATAGTAAAACAGGAAAAAGTGCTCAACATTATTAGTCATTTGGAAAATTAAAGCTCCACTATGCTCCAGAATTGCTAAAATTGAAATTACCATCAATCTCAATGTTAGCTCAGGATTTAGAGCAACCAGACTCTCGCACGATTGGCAGGAATGAAAGTGGCATGGCCATTTTGAAGAACAGCTTGACACTTTCTTTTGATGTTAACATCCCTCTACTCTTTGATCCAATTATTTTATTCCAAAGTATTAACCTCCTAAAACCTATATATCCACAAATAGACACAAAATAATGCTACTGACAACTTTCACCCTAAGAACAAGCACCAGAATAATAACAGTATTAAATTACAAAGGCGCGAGGAAGACTGAAAAGCGATTCCAGATTAAAGGACAGTGGAGAGTCTGGAGGAGCAAATTTGAATATGAATTGACGGCTCAGTGATGGCATGGAAGCAGTGCTAAGTGTTTCTGATTTAATTAACTGTTTTGTGGTTATTTAAGAGAAAAATCCCCCTTCTAAGGAAATATACTGTAAAGGGAAAAGGGACACGATGTCTCCAACATGTTCAAAGCTAATTACGTAAATTTAAACTGGTGGCAGGGGCAGGTGCTGTGTAAAGAGTGTATAGGAGTAGCTGATCCTGTTGTAACTTTATTATATGCTTGACATTACTACTTTTTTTAAATTACAAATGAAAACAAGACCACTGTCACTGGGAGCATTTCAGCCTAACAGCACAGTCTAGCCTGTGACCAGCTCATGCCCTCTAATTCTATAATTCTATTATTAATTTTTAAATAAAGCCATCCTTTTCAAACAATAAAATAGACTAAGTAATATTTCTTAGGCTCTTATGCGTGGATGGGTAGGGTGACCTTAGACACTTTCAAAGTTTGTTAAAATACCTCCTAACACCTGTTGAAGCATTTTGAAAACTCAGCTCATCTTTAGGAAGTTTTAAGACTTAGAAAGTTCTCCTCATACGGAGATAAAGTATCAATATATCTGTAAAATTCAAGTAACTGAATCTTATCTTTCTCAGCAATGGCAGCAGGGATCATTTTGTCTGATGTTCTGGGTATAAATTTATACCTACAAGCAGTATGTTCACTCTTTTCATATTCTTGAAACAAATATTCACTGGACATATGGCCTTAAATGCTTTCATTATAGTGACCAAAAGTTAAAGGTTCTTACTTTCATATGCCTTAGTATTTATTGGGAAGATACTAAAAATATGCAATTAAACAGGTGATTAAAAACATAGATTTTAATAAATGTGAAGAAAATAAATTAAGGGTATGAAAAAGTAACTGAGATTGCTGCTTTAGACCCAGAGGTGAGGAAACCTTCTCTGAAGGAAGAGGTGGCGTTTGAGCTGAGGCCTAGAAGCTGCAAAGAGCCAGGCGCACCTTGTTCCAGCAAGAGAGGCGGCGAGAGCAGATGCTTTCAAGCGGGGGATGGAGAACGACAGTGGAGCTGCTTTTCTTTTTTGAGATGGAGTCTTACTCTGTCACCCAGAAACACCCATCTTGAAGTCTCCTGGAACTACCTTTGGAGACCTTAGGAGGGGTAAAATTACTAATACGATATATACAAGTGAAAACCAGACTGTCTGTTCCTACTGTCTTTGCCCTGTCGCTCAGAGTTTGCATTTTACAGCCGTGGTCCTCAGGCTAATAACGTAAGAGCATTCCTAAGCTATGACCTCAAGTACCTTCTTCTCACTTTCTGGGCTTCTAATGCATGAAGGGAAGATATATTATCTATTAAATTAGAAATTACTAATCAAGTTGACAGAAAAAGTCTGAAATTAGGAAATGTCATTAGCAAGAGAATCTGGTGAAACAATTAATTATATCTACTTATTAATCCTTTGAACAAAGACATTTTAACACATGGAGCCTATAGAATGCTAACTAGTCATTTATTTATTCTTTTTTATTAATAACACTTTTATTGAGATATAGCTCACATACCATCAAATTCACTCTTTTAAAGTGGACAATTGAATGGTTTTCAATATATTCACAAGGTTCTGCAGCCTCCATCATAATCAATTACAGAACATTTTCGTCACCCCAAAAAGAAACTCTCCACCCTTAACAGTCACCACAAATTTAATCCAGTCCCATCCTGAGCCCTATAGAAGCTTGAATCCACTCTCTGTCTCCATAGATGTGTCTACTCTGGAAGCTTCCTATAAATGGAATCATGCAGTATGTGGTCTTCTGTGACTGGCTTCTTTCCCTTGGCACGTTCACTGGATTCATTGTGTTGTGGCATGTATTAGTAATGCATTCTTTCTTGTAGCTGAATAATTGTCCATTGTAGAAATAGAGGACATTTTACTTACCCATTAATTAGTTAATGTCCATGTGAGTTGTTTCTACTTTGGGGCTATTATGAATAATTAACATTCATATACAAATGTTTGTGTAGATACATTCTATCATTTCTGCTTAGTATATATATAACAAAGAGTGGAGTTGCTGGGTCACATGGTAAACTTTCAAGGAGCTATCAGACTGTTTCTCAAAGAAGCTCCAGTGTTTTCTGTTTCCACCAGCAGAGTGTAAAGGTTCCAATTTCTTCACGTCCTCGCCAACATTTACTATTTCACCTTTCTGATGAGGAGGGAGTAAATATGCACATCACTGCTGTTTCAATTTGCATTATCTAAATGCTGATGATGGTAAGCATCTTTTCATGAACTCATTGAACATTTGTGAATCTTTCATAGATAAATATCTATTCATTCAGACCCTTCATGCTTTTTTCAATTAGCTTATTTGCCTTCTGATTACTGAATTCTCAGACATATTCTGAACATAGCTCCTCATCAGATACATGGCTTGCAAATATTTTCTCCCATTATGTGGATTATGTTTTTACTTTTTAGATGGTATCATTTAAAGCACATTTTTTAAAACCTTGATGAAGTCTAATTTATTGACTTTTGTTATCAGTTGCTTGTGCTTTTAGTGTCATATCTCAGAAACTATTGCCAAGGTCATGAAGACACATGCCTACATTCTCTTCTGATAGTGTTGGAGTTTTAGTTCTGATGTGTAGATCTTTGATCGATTTGGTGGGTTTTTTGTTATTGTTTGTTTGTTTTTTGAGACAGGGTCCCACTTTGTTGCTCAGGCTGGAGTCCTTGTTGCTTAAATCTGCATCAGTTCTTTCTCAGAGACACATGTGTTAACTTCTTTTTTCCTGCGTGTTTTATTCCTGCTTTTTCTCTATTTCTTTGCACGACTTATAATTTTGTGTGGAAAACTTGGCCTATTTGACAATACATTTTATGAACATTGGATACTGGATCCTCCCTTCTCCCTCTATGTGGGGCCTGTAACATTCACAGCTAAAAGTTTTTAAAATTCTGATTGCTTCAAATGCAGGGATGAATACCAGAATATGCTGCTATTTATGTAAAAACCTTGCCCCTGTCCTTTAAAATTAGATGAAATATAAATATTCTCAGAAATATGGAAATTTGTCTGAGTGAGTATGAATCCCATCTAAGAACCCATACCTTTTGTGTAATAATAATGTTATTAAAGTTTTCAAAGTAATCTTGAAGTAGTATTAAATTATGAGACCGCAGGCATCTGAATTATCAAGTAGGCCATTGGCTCATGAAAGCGTTTTATATTCAGAAATAGAATCACCAACCACCTATATGTGTTGGTGATTCTAGCTCCTAATGAAGAAAAAAGAACACATTTTATTGTAGTTTAAATCTTTCTCAGAAGAACTCTCAGTAATAAATTAATTAGAAAAAAAAGCATATCTAAAGATACTAATTGTGCTGCTTCTCCGTTTCAGAAATAGCAAGTTACATCTGAATATGAAACAAGAATTACCAAGAGACTGTAATTGCTAAAATGGCATACATCTGAGAAGGCTTTAAGAGCTGTGATTTTAAGTATTTTCTCTTATCCACAGAGCCCTCTAGTGGAGTGAAGATCATCAAACATACATCTTTGGAAAAAATAACCAAGCTTCAGAAATTGTGTTAGTTCCGATGAATATAAAATCTCATCTTGGGAGGCATTTCTAGAAGTAAATAAACACTCCCTTTTACTTTCTTCACTGATCAAAAATATATTTTCTCAGCAAAAAAAATGCTACTTTGGGTAAAAGACATGTAAATAGATTTATTATTTAATAAGAAGTACTGTTATAATACACTAACATAATGACAATGCTTTTTTTTAACTATATTACATCATCAGGGTTTTTTCTCTATTAATCTCTAAGTTGTTTTGTTAATGAGTTTTATTGTTTCATTTTGTTTTATTTAAAAGCAAAAGATATTAATGACATTGAGGAAATGTCAAAACACTTTTCCTATATTGCTGGCTAATGAATATTATTAAACTTTAAAATTATTTGACAAATATTTAAATTTTCTACTAAAGATATTTCTCCTAAGTTTTTTCTGTATTTATTTATTATAAGCCAACTATTGTGGAAAATTTCTAATATATACAAAAGTAGACTGAACTCTTACATACCTATCATCAGGCTACTACAATTATTCACTCTTATCCTAACTTGTTTAATCTACACCTTCATTTATTCCACCCATTCATGTTAATTTGTCCTGCTAGAGTTTCTCATAAACTAATGAATAAGAAAAATTCCTCTCCTCTTTTTCCTATTCTCTACTGTCAAAAAGACATGAAAATATTGACGTTAAACTCAAACATGATCTCTTCAGCGGTGTCATTTATCCAGTTACTCACTATACTTCACAATGTGCTTTCTCTACCCCTTGTAGTGGTATCTCATTAAAAAATAAAAACAAGTGACTTTTGTTGAGTAGTCACTATTGTTAAACCCCACAGGGTTCCAGCTGGTGAGCTCAAGAAGTCTTGTTTTCAAATCATGTCATTAGAAAGGACATGGCACTTGAAACCCCCTTGTTTAAAACAATACTGATATAATTTGGCCATGTCCCCACCCAAATCTCACCATGAATTGTAATAATCTTCACATGTGAAGAACAGGGCCTGGTAGAGATTATTGAATCATGAGGGCAGTTTCCCCCCTACTGCCTTTGTAAGTCTCACAAGATCTGATGGTTTGACCAAACGGAATTCCCCTGCAGAAGCTCTTTTTCGCCTGCCGCCATGTGAGATGTGACTTTGCTCCTCCTTCACATTCTGCCACAATTATGAGGCCTCCTGGCCATCTGGAACTGTGAGGCAATTAAACCTCACTTTCTTTATAAATTACCCAGTCTCGGGTATGTCTTTATGAGCAATGTGAAAACAGACTAACACAAATATACTTTGAGACACTTGGCTGTTTGAAGTCCTATGAAAACTACAAGATCAAAACAAACCAGCTTCAACCAGGAACGTATAAAAATGCTGGGACTGTTACAGCAGTCCTGCTCGAATCTAATCAAGATTGTTTCCCATTTTTGATGGAGTTATTCAAAATCTTCTGTGCTTGCCCAGGATGGTATATAAGACCATTTCAGGTTTTGTTTTGAGAGATTTTGTTGCTGAACACAGGTCTCCATTGCCTGATAAGTTTAATGAAATTAGGTTTGTGTTTTTGAATCATACTATACCTGAACCAAGCACTGCTCAGAGCATTTTCTTAATACTTTTTTGATTTGGTTGTGTTTCGGCATTATTGGGTATAAGTGACAAATTAAAATTATTTGAGGTATATATTGTGATGTTTTGATATAAGTATTCATTGGGAGATGATCACTACCATCAAGCTAGTTAACACATCCATCACTTCACATGTTTGGCGTGTGTGTGTGTGTGTGTGTGTGTGTGTGTGTGTGTGTCTGTGTGTGGCTGGGGAGAATAGTTAAGATCCATTTTTAGCAGTTTGAGTACACAATAGAGCATTATTAACTATAATCACTCTGCAGGGTGAACAAGTTCTCCAGAACTCATTCATCTTATAACTGAAACTTGGTACCCTTTGACCAATGCCACTCCCAGGGCTCCCCAGCCCTGGTAACCACCACTCTACTCTGCTTCTGAGCTTAAGGTTTTTAGATTCCACATATGGGTGAGATCATGGGGTATGTGTCTTTCTGTGCCCGGCTTCTTCCACTTAGCACAACAACATTCAAATTGGTCCATGCTGCAAATAGCAGGATTTCCCTCCACATTTTTTAAATTTACTTGTGATGGTTAATTTAATGTATCAGCTTGGCTGGGCTAAGGAACGCCATTGTTTCTGGGCGTGCCTGTGAGGGTGTTTCTGGAAGCATTCAGCATTTGAATCACTGGACTGAGTAATGAAGCTCCCCTCTCACCAATGCAGGCAGGCATCCTCTAAACCACTGAGGACCCAGGAGAACAACATGGCTGAGGAGGGGTGAATGTGCCCTCTTCCTTAATCTGGGGCATCCTTCTTCTTCTGCCTTCAGACACTGGAGCTCCTGGTTCCTGGGACTTTGGATTGTGGGGCTTCTCCCAGGAGCCCCACTTCTCAGGCCTGCAGCCTCAGAGTGAGAATAACCCCATTAGCTTTCCCAGTTCTTCAGGCTGTGTACTCAGACTGAATATCATCACCAGTTCTCCTGTTTCTCCAGCTCATGGACAGCGGGTTGTGGGGCTGCGTGGCCTCCATACTTGCATGAGCCAATTGCCATAGTACATCTCCTCATATACATATGCGCGCGCACACACACACACACACACACAAACGCACACACACATACATGCACACACATGCATAAAATCTACAGTTCATTCTGTTTCTGGAGATATCATTCATCTGTTAACGGATGCTTGGGTTATTTTTATATTCTGGCTATTGTGACTAATGCTGCAATCATATGAGTGCAGATATCTCTTCAACACACTGATCTCATTTCCTCTGGACACATACCCAGAGTGGGATTGCTGAATCATACAGTTGTTCTATTTTTATTTTTTTGAAGAACTCCTATATTGTTTTTCACAATGACTGTACTAATCTACACCCCCCAACAGTTTGAAAGTGTTTCCTTGTCTTCACACCCTGGCCCATACGTGTTATCTTTTGCCTTTTTGGCAATAGCTCTTTAACAAACAAGATAATATCTCATTGTGGTTTTGATTTGCATTTCCCTGATGATTAGCCATGTTAAGCATTTTTCATATATCTGTTGTTAATTTGTATGTATGTCTTCTTTGAGAAACATCTATTGAGATTTTTTGCCCTTTTATTTCTTTTTTTATGGCATTTTAGGTTTTGAGGTACATGTGAAGAACATGCAAGATTGTTGCATAGGTACACACGTGGCAGTGTGATTTGCTGCCTTCCTCCCCTTCACCTATATCTGGCATTTCTCCCCATGCTATCTCTCCCCACCTCCCCACCCCCCATTTCTCCACCATTTCCCCCCAACAGACCCCAGTGTGTAGTGCTCCCCTCCCTGTGTCCATGTGTTCTCATTGTTCAACACCCGCCTATGGGTGAGAACATGTGGTGTTTGATTTTCTGCTCTTGTGTCAGTTTGCTGAGAATAATGGTTTCCAGGTTCATCCATGTCCCTACAAACGACACGAACTCATTGTTTTTGATGGCTGCATAGTATTCCATGGTGTACATGTGCCATATTTTCCCTATCCAGTCTATCATTGATGGGCATTTGGGTTGGTTCCAGGTCTTTGCTATTGTAAACAGTGCTGCAATGAACATTTGTGTGCATGTGTCCTTATAGTAAAAACATTCCATGCTCATGGTTAGGAAGAATCAATATCGTGAAAATGGTCATACTGCCCAAAGTAATTTACAGATTCAATGCTGTTCCCATCAAGCTACCAATGACCTTCTTCACCGAACTGGAAAAAACCACCTTAAACTTCATATGGAACCAAAAGAGAGCCCGCATAGCCAAGTCAATTCTAAGCAAAAAGAACAAAGCAGGAAGCATCACACTACCAGACTTCAAACTATACTACAAGGCTACAGTAATCAAAACAGCATGGTACTGGTACCAAAACAGAGATATAGACCAATGGAACAGAACAGAGGCCTCGGAGGCAACACAACATATCTACAACCATCTGATCTTTGACAAACCATTTTTTAAAAATTGGGTTATTTGTTAAGCTGAGTTTTGTGTACATTTTAAATATTAACATCTTGTCAGATGTATGATTTGCAAATATTTTCTCCCATTCTACATGTGTCTCTTCACTCTGTTGATTGTTTCCTTGGCTGTACAGAAGCATTTTAGTTTGATGCAATCCCATTTGTCAATTTTTGCTTCTGTTGTGTATTTTGGATTGCATATTTCATAAATCATTGCCTACACCAAAGTCAGTGTTTCCCCCATGTTTTTATCTAGTATTTTATAATTTCAGGTCTTATATTTAAGTCTTTAGTCCACTTTGAGTTAATTTATGTATATAGAGTGAGATAAGGTTGAATTGCTTTATTATTATTTGTTGTTGTTTCTTTGTTTCTTCAATTATTGAAGAGACTATTGTTTCCTCATTGTGTGTTCTTGGCATTTTTGTAAAAGGTCAATTAATTGTAAATGTGTAGATTTATTCCTGGGTTCTTCATTTTTTCCATTGTTCTATATATTTGTTTTTATGCCAGTACTATACTGTTTTGATCACTATGGCTTTGTAGTACATTCTGAAATCACAAAGTGTGATGCCGCCAACTTTATTTTATCTTATTTTATTTTATTTTATTTTATTTTATTTGCTCAAGATTGATCTGGCTCTTCTGGGTCTTTTGTGATTCTTTCCATGTGAATTCTAGGAATCTTTTTTTTTTTTCTATTTCCATGGGGAAAAAAAAATGCCATTGAAGCTACAATAGAAATTTAATTGGTCCTCTAGTGAATTTGGGGTAGTAGGGATATTTTAACAATTTTAATTCTTCCAATCCATGAATGCAGATTGCTTTCTCTTTATTTGTGTTTTTTCAATTTCTTTCATCTATGTTTTGTAGTTTTCAGTGTACAGATCCTTAACCTCCTTGGTTAAATGTATTACTAGTACTTTCTTTAAGTTATTGTATATTTGATAGCTTTCTTAATTTAGTTTCAAATAGTTTGTTATTAGTGTATAAAAAACAGTGGACTTCTCTATGTTGATTTCATGTTATCTTATTTTTATTGAGGTTGTTTCTGTAAATGCCTCTCCTCCTTACTATGTTAAAGGATGAAGGTGCCGCCCTGCACAACTCCATATACCCCGACTGACACCCAGTGAGTACCAGGCATACAGGGAATTACAGACACAACTCGACTTTTGCTTCAGGTGAGCTGTGGAAGGTATTTCTCCACCAGCATCTATGGCTCTACTCAGACAGAGCTCTTTCCTGTCCTGAACTCAACTAGGAAGAGACACTTCCTGAAAGCCAAGCTCTAAAATGCCCCTTCCCTGACTGAGCGATGAGCACGGACTCCAGCAGAGGTATAGATGTCAACCAGGGTGCAGGTGCAGGCCAGTGGGCACAGGATCCTGGGCAGCACTGACATACAGGGCATCCCAACCTCACCACTGTCTGTGGAGCAGGTTAGACAGAAATGATACTCTAAATTACTCCAAATACAAATTTATCATAAGTGCCCTGAATCACAGCAAGCCTCCTAGCACAGGTGGAAGGGGTGAAGAGGCACGTGAAGTCTGTAGTAGAATCAGGAATGTCCCCAAAGCCACTGTCATTACATTCTCACCAGCCCATCATGGAGAAGACCCTGTGGACCAGTGTGAGACCCACTATGTGAGCTTTATAGTATCCTCTGAACTGTTAAACGTTTTCAGTGCAGTGTGTGGTTCCGTCATTCTGAGCAAGCTCTTCCCCTGTCTCCAACAGGTTCCAAGTTAAAGAGCCATTCTAGGAGATGCTATTACAGCAAAATACATGCTTTGATGAGTAGATACTAATACTACAGTTAAGATTTTAGTGCTCAGAGCAGGGAAGCATGCGATGTTTAGGGCCCTCACTTCATAATTTTGCATTAATTAGGCTAATTTCCCTCTGAATGTGCTACCTTTGCCTGAACACAGGCAAACCTGACTAGTTTGTCCAAACGTTACACACAGGATGTAAAGGGATAGTTGTCCAACCAAACACATCTTGTGCTATGACTGGCCTGTATCTCCCAGCCTCTGTTAGGGATAGGTTTGTTCACATGGCTGACATCTCACCAGAGAGCTGCTAGTAGGCGTTCTGGGCGCTACTGCTAAGCCCGGGCTGTATAGCACTGCTGTGACTCCTCAGAATCCTCTTCCTTCTTAGCATCTTCTGGGACCACATCTGTGTCGATCTAGCTTCAACTATGCCAATAACAATAATGTTCCCAAGCTTTAATGGACATCAGAATTACCTGGAGTTAGAGGGTTCTCCAGAGAAACAGAACCAGCAGGATCCCTAGAGAAAGAGTTGATGGGAGTCGACTCATGTGACCATGGAGGCTGAGACATGCTGCTATCTGCCATCCATAAGGATAAGACCCAGGAAAGCCAATGTATCGTTCACATGAGTCCAAAGAATTCCACACAGGTGGTGTGGGTGTGCATGTTACTGAGTCTGAAGGCCTGAGAGCCAAGAACTCAGTGTTTAAGAGAAGGAGAAGATGGCAGTCCCAGCTCAAGAAAGGAGAGGAAATTTGCCCTTCCTCTGCCTTTTGTTCTATCTGGGTCCTCAACAAATTGGATGCTGCCACCCACATGGGTGAGGTGAAGCTTCTCCACTCAGTCTACCAATTGAAATGCCAACTTACTAGGAAACACCCTCACAGACACACCTAGAAATAATGTTTTACCAGCTACCCAAGTCAAAACATACAATCAATTGTCACAACCTGCTATTAATATATTTTTTTAATTCCTTGTTCAGTTGGATCTGGTGTCAGGTGATAATCTGCATCTCCTACAAATTTCCAGGTGATGCTGACATTGCTGATGCAGTAACCACCCCTCGAAGACCACCATCCTAGCCTGTCCTGGAACTTTGTGAAACAGTGTCTCAGCACCATTGGATCTTCTGCATTTTTAAAATATCTTTGGATGACCTTTATGCACATGTAGATGCTTCCAGAAGGGGGGTCTCTAATGTGAACATGCACCTCCCTAGATAAGGCACTATAATGCCTCCTTCTCTCAAATCTCTCAGACAATCAAAATATCATGGCATTAAATAATGATACCTTTCGTGATCTGGACCCTGCCTCTCCAAATTCATCTTACATTTCCCTAAACAAAAGTAATTTCAGCACTGAAGATTACCTGCGGTCTGAGAAGCTCTGTCCTAGGGGAAAGAACTCACACTGCTGAATTCTTTCCACCTGAGGCATCTTCTCCATCCTCCTCCCCTTGGCCCTTAGGTCAAGGTGAGTTACTGGTTCACTGCACTGGGAAGAGAAACCCGGGAGGGGCACGGGGTGTCTTGGTAAGAGGCAGAAATAGGGATTATTAGAGAACTCGGGGTCCTGACAGGGCGTTTGGGGTAGGGTTCAAGGAAGAGTGGGTTTGCTCCAGACTGGTCATTGTCAATAGCCGGGAAAACTCAGTGATATCTTTGCAGAATAGAGACAGCGGCTGAGCCAACGTGGTAAAGAAGCCACAGTGTGTAGACGAGCCTGAGAAGGGGGCATGGGGCCGTCTGCATGGCCTGGCCAGTGTTCTCAAGTTTATCTTTCCTATGCTCATCACAGAGTGGCCCTTCCTGATGTGGCCATCTGCAAAACTCTTTATGGTAACAGAAGGGTGCCTCGGCCCTCAGTGCCTTACCCACTCCCAGTCAACAGCGGGCAGGGCTGCCTTCTTTGCAATGTGTCTTTTATACATGCAGTTTCACCTCTTGCGTGGCTTAATTGCCATCTGTGTGCAGAAGAGTTCTAAATCAAACCCAAGTTGTCTCTCCAGCAGCATTTTTTAAACCGTAGCTCCCTAACTGATATACAGAGTTTTAAGTGTCAAAGTTGTGTTACTTTTAAGTGTCAAAGTGGTGTTACTCTTTGTGTTACACCCAAGACTTTTTGACACACATTGACTATATTTACTGGCAGTCCCTCAGACGTCCATTCCACTGGACTTGTTCCTGGGTTTGAGCCACAACCCTAGGACTCTGTGACATTATAAAATCTGGAGCCACTTGGGTGCCTACCCTGGCCTCTGTGCTTCAGCACTTCTGCTGACTTTTCCCACCGAGTCGGATGCACCTGTCATATGGCGTTTGGTCAGCATCTCCACCCAGACGCAGGTGCTTTCTTCTCGTGTTCCTGCAGTAGTTTCCAGAGTCCACGTTTCTGTTCTGCCGCCGCAGACTGCATTAGAGCCATTTACCCAGAAGCCTCTGCTCTGAGAATGGAGGCCTTGGAGGGCAGGAGATAGCCTCTTACTTCTCTGTTCTTGCAGTTAGAATATGACCTGGGTCATGGAAAGTGCTGAATAAATGGCACAAATATTCCCCACAAACACTTTTTTTCATCTATGATGTTCAATTTGTAAGTCAGTTGCCTTTTGTCTAAGAGAATGCCAGCTTTACCGTGGAAGCTCCCAGCAGCCTGAACTCTTGACAACGGTTTTTCCATGCACCTGCCCCAACCTACCTCTCCCCTTTTCTCCCAGACAACCTCCCTGCTCACACTCAGTGTTTCAGCTAACCTGAACCTCTCTTTATTTCCTAACTCCTCAGTCTCCATGATTTTTCTTATGATGTGTACCACTGGAATCCTCACCCTCCACTTGGGGTCTCCATCCACACACCCACGTGTGCCCAGACTGAAGGCCATTGTCCTCACGAAGGCCCACTCTCCCACTCCCTAGAGGTAAGCACATCTGTGCTGTTGACTTAAGACATCTCGGTGTCACTGTCTTGGTGTTTACCTGAATTTACCTTGACTCTCTCTGAGTCCTCTTTTCTAAGCAATGAATAAACAGATTATTGTGTCTAATGAGTATTTTTATGCTTTACAATATTTAGCAATGGCTTTCAAAATATATCAGGCACTCCAAACACACAGTACTTTTGTATTAAAGACATTTTATATTAAAAGTCCTTACATAAATTATTTCATATGTCATTTTCCTGTGACAAGTTCCACCCTGATTTATAACAGATTTTTAATGATCTTAAATCCATTGGAAGATAGTGAAGTGCCTTCTCAATCCACAAATTGCAATTGTAATTAAGTGTGATCATTAACATATGTATATGTTGACATTTTCAGAAAAATTAATTAAGACTACAGTGTTTGAGGCTGGGATTTGATTTTCCTAGATGCTAAATAAAACCTAGAATTTACCATTATGTGTCCCAGTCCAGCAGATGGCAGCCAACTCACACCATTTTGGAGTCAAGGCTCCTGACGTTTGAGGCCAGATCTGAGCTGAGGATGCTCTTCAGGAAAGGTTCCATGTTGTTTACACTGCAGTATAAAAAAAATGAAATGAAATAACAACAAGTCACAGACAGGCAGCAATCAAACTGCACTGTTATTTGCTATTTGTTCAATTTCCATTATCTGAGAATAAATTTAAAGGATTAAAACTTACTTATATCCTCAGTTTACAATATTTACCATTAGGGTCTGCAGGAAATCTTATGATCTATCAAAATAAGCAATTAGACTTGTACACAGCAGTACATACCAGAGTGAGTTTCCAAATCCACTTTTTTCTGCGAAGGGACTTACTTACTTACTAAGTAATCCCATTGTATGTTATATGGTACTTGGGGAAAGAATAACAGAAATAGGGGCAGAGTATTTCAAGGGATGTAGATAGGCAGCTGATAAATTTGGCTGTGTCTCCACCCAAATGTCATCTTAAATTGTGAAACCTCAAGTGTCGTGGAAGGGACCCAGTGGGAGATAGTTGAATGATGGGGGCAGTTTCCCCCATGCCGTTCTCGTGATAGTAAGTATGTTCTCATGGGATCTGACGGTTTTATAAGTGTCTGGCATTTTCCTGGCCAACACTCATTCTCTCTCCTGCCACCTGTGAAGAGGTGCCTTCAACCATGATTGTAAGTTTCCTGAGAACTCCCCAGCCACGCATAAATATGAGTCAATTAAACTTCTTTTTTTTATAAATCACTCAGTGTCTGGCATTTTCTTACAGCAATGTGAGAACAGACAAATACAGCAACCTTCCTCTAATCATTTGTCCGGTTAATGATGTCTTCATACTCAAATAATCTTCACCAAGTGTGTAAGATATTAAAATAGAACAGTTACTAAATATGTTTAAAATATTTAGTGAGCATGGAAATGCTAAATTCTTTAAGAACTTGCCCATCCCTATAATGAAATCACAAAATCAAAGAGTAAAGTTCTAGTCCTATGTAACCAAAACTACATTTTCCCCAAAACCATGTTGCTGAATTTCCAAGCATTAGGCAGATATATCTGTATCTCAAATAATTTATTTGGGTCTTTTTTCTTGCCTATTTATTTTTAGCAATGTCTTTTGATAATTTTTTGAAGAACAGGCGAACAGAATCTCTGCTGTGCACCCCCTGACACTTGTGATTTCATGTTGTATACAGTTGGAGGGTTGTGTATTATTTTATGCCAATGCTTACATAGTATTACTCCTTTTAAACATTCATCTTCTCTTGAGAAGGCTTTCCAGCTTTGTGTATTCTCAGTGGTATCTAGGCAGTGCCTTGCATGTGGTACATTCTCAACATGCACATTGGAAATTGAATTTCATTGAGTTGAGAGCTCTCATCTTTAGAGTACTCTGGCTCACATAGCATAATCCCAGACAGTTAGAAGATATTTGATGATTGATAGATTAAATTATGCTGGTTAGTCTAGGACAGATGGCCTAGCTCTTAGCTTAATTAGATGCCTATCCAACTTTCAAAAAACCTAACACCTTCAATATAAGTTAACAGAATACTTTATTTAAAAGGGCTTTGTTTTCTAATAATTGCTGTAAAAAATGATGGGGATTATTATGATTGTGATGGTGATCATGATGGTGATGGTGATCATGATGGCGATGGTGATCGGATGGTGATGGTGATCGGATGGTGATGGTGATCATGATGGTGATGGTGATCGGATGGTGATGGTGATCGGATGGTGATGGTGATCGGATGGTGATGGTGATCATGATGGTGATGGTGATCATGATGGTGATGGTGATTGGATGGTGATGGTGATCATGATGGTGATGGTGATCGGATGGTGATGGTGATCATGATGGTGATGGTGATCGGATGGTGATGGTGATCAGATGGTGATGGTGATTGGATGGTGATGGTGATCATGATGGTAATGGTGCTCGGATGGTGATGGTGATCGGATGGTGGTGGTGATCGGATGGTGGTGGTGATCAGATGGTGATGGTGATCATGATGGTGATGGTAATCATGATGGTGATGGTGATCGGATGGTGATGGTGATCAGATGGTGATGGTGATCGGATGGTGATGGTGATCATGATGGTGATGGTGATCGGATGGTGATGGTGATCATGATGGTGATGGTGATCGGATGGTGATGGTGATCATGATGGTGATGGTGATCGGATGGTGATGGTGATCGGATGGTGATGGTGATCATGATGGTCGTGATGATAACAGGGATGGCTATGATGATGATGATGGTAAATGGTGCTGGTAATTATGATGTGATGATGATGATGAATGGAAACAGCAAAAAGGAATAGCACAGGCTGGTGTTTTTAGGTGTTTGGGTCTTTTTATTATGTTTCATAACATTAGGGAATACCACATTTACTAGCCCTGTGTTTAAAAGTCCCTACAGACATATTAGGACTGTCAGGAATCCCACAAATACATATCACTCTGCCAGAATATATTCAGTTAATTTTAAAATCTGAATGAATGTCTTATACTGAATTGTAGTATTTTTAATTTGTTTTGAAATATCTTCCTCAGAGGTTATTCTTTCAATTATTCCATTAAAAGTTAAAATGCCTCTCTCTTTTAATCTAAGGACTAAAATAAGTGCACCATCTCCCTTTGACACAAAAACTACTGGGATACAAATGAGGCCCAAACAGGGGTGAGGGGTAGAGGTTAGTGACAACTGTTTCCGTGACAGAAAGAAGGACGTAACTGTAGGAAAGGAGAATTCTGGAACAGGATTTTTTTAATATCCTGAGAGTTGTGGCAAATGACGAGGAAGGATGCGTCTTACCTGTGGCATTCGGATAATATGTAAATCACAACATTATACTCTGTTTTACAAACAAGAAAGTAGTTTCAGGAGGTCAAAACACACTCCTAGTGGTTAAGGTCTTGGAGGGCACAGTCTGAGAGGGATTTAATACCTCCCCACTTTGAGCCCAAATCCTTCCCTCTCTATTCCAATTAACAGTAGGTTTCCACAGCAGTGGCCAGAGCAGAGATGTGGCTTTATAGCACAATACAGTAGGAAGCCAATCTGCATGAGGGACAGAGGGTGGAGGTATTTTTTATTCCCTGTATGAGTGGAAGAAACGCTGCTTCCCTGTGACCTGAGATCCTCTTTCTCAATAGGAAAGGGGAGGTGAACAAACGCACAGCCTTCAGGAACGGTGCCAGAAGGACTTCCCCCAAGAGCCTCTGGAACAAAGGCCACCACCAGCATGGCATGACCCCTGCGCTGGACCCACAGAGGAGAGCCCATGATGCTCTCAGCTGGGCCCTGTCCTCTTCTGCAACTGGCTCTGGAGAGAGAAAGAGAAGTTTAAATATTTTATATCAAAAAAATGCACCAACACCCTCAATGTAAGTTATTTTTAAGAGCACAAATACATTGTCTAGGAAATATCAATATTAAACAAGTTTTGATGGATACGACCCATTGCAGGAAATCGAATCTGAATAAAGAAAAAAATCATAAAATATATTATTCTTTCATTACCCTGAAAATAACATTTAGAATAATTCTAATTTTTTTTCCGTATTGCAGAGTAGTGTGGGATCAATTCAAATTTTAAAAAGTAGGCAAGCTACTCTGTTGAATAAACAGTTCCCCACTTATTATTTATTATATAGCAAATTGTAAAAAACCTCAAAGGTAGGTTTCATTAAGGACAACAGGCATTTTTAGAGTCCTCCTTTTGCTTGTTTCCCAAATAAAATTTATTATACTGCTTTTTTTTCTTCTTTCAAAATGTGTGAAATGGTCAAATAATGAAAGCTGGGCTTCCATAATTTATTGCTCTTGTATTGGGTAGATCACTTAAAATCTGAGCCTAAGTGACTAAAAAAAAGAGAGATTGTCAAATTAGAAAAAGTGCAAATTCAACTATATGTTTTCTGTAATGGAGACAAACCCTAAATACAAATACTAAGAGAAGTTGAAAATAAAAGGAAGTTTAAGAAATAAATTACAGAAACCATAAGAAAAAGTAAGGAATCATAGGAGAGCTTCTGTGGCTTTGTTAATATCAGACAAAATAGACTTCAGCACAAGGTGGATTTTCTGAGATGAAGAGAGACATTTAATGTTGGTAAAATGGTGAATTCATCAGAAAAATATAAATATCCAAAGATCACAAAGATCATTAATATTAATTAGAGGGCATAACTGCAGATGCTATAATTATTAATGTGATAATAGAATAATATTATAAATAACTTTATGCAATACATTCTACAATTTAGATAATATGACAAAATTCCTTAAAAACATAACTTAGCAAAATGACTGAAGAAGAAATAAAAAATCTGGAATAGCTCCACACTATTAAAATAAAATACAAAATTGAAGTCCCTTTCAAAAATAAAGCTCTATATATAATTCTTCACTGGCGAATTCTATGAACATCGAAGGAAGAAATAATACCACTGTTACACAACGTAGTTCTGTGGTTAGATGAAGATAGAACTCTTTCCCCTCAATTTATATGACCAGCATACCTTAACACCAAATCAGGAAAATAATTTCAAAAAATAAAGATGCAAATTAAAATCAGCAATACGCAAAAAATAAAATAAAATAATGCATCATGATCAGATAATGTTTATCTCAGCATGGCAAGGGAAAGTGGATTAAACAGGCAAAACTAAATTATTGTCATTTACCACTTAAAGAAAAGGTTCAGAACTTATTTAACAAAATTAAATACCAATTTATAGTAAAAAATCAACAAACCAAGGCATCTAACCAGTAACATGCCCAATAGTGAAAAAACCGTTTATTGTTCTCCCGTTATTGACGGCAGGATTGAGCTGTCTGCTCTCATGTTTTCTGTTTAACTTTGAGGGGTGCAGCTTTGGGCCAGGGCAGTAGAGAAGAGCATCAGGGCTTATACCTCACTAGTATCTTTCCATATGAAAGAAGTACCAGAAATGGGAAACGTGTTTTTGTCAGCTTAAATCATCTCAACGTATTCTTTCTTATTAATTGACAAAAATTTGATGCAGTTGTCATATGCAACCTGTGTTGAAATATGTGTACGTTGTGGAATGGCTAAGTCAAGCTAATTAACATATGCATTACCTCACATACTTTTTGTTTTTAGTGAAAACACCTGAAATCTACTGTCTTAGCAATTTTCAAGAATATATTAAGAATATATTACATTGTTATTATCTACAGTCAAAAGCTCTAAACATATACAAGACCTTGAAACTGAAAAGGACAATGCATTTTAAAGATTCAATAATAACAAAAGACATAGAGCCTGGTTCCGGATTGCAAAACTCAGCCGTTTTGTTGTTTTTTTTTTTTTTTTTTTAGATTTTTTTCATTTTAATTTTTTTGCTGTATAAACATATGCAAATAAAAATTGCATGTTTATCATGTGCAACGTATTTTGAAATATGTATTCATTGAAGAATAGCTAAGGTTTCTTTTCTCATGAAACTGATCTATAGATTTCAGAAAATGTTAATCAAAACCACAGATGGCCCTTTATAAATATTTAAATTATAATTTAAAATATGTATATGGAAATTCAAAGGATATAGAATAGCTAAATGAATCTGAAAAAGAACAAAATTGGAGAACTACTACCAACTGATTTTAAGACTTACTATAAAACTACTATTATCCAGTCATTATGGTAGTGGCAAAAGCATAAACAAATAAATCAAAGATACCGAAACAAAGTTTCACGCTTCTAGAGCCAACACATTTCCAACAAATTTGGTAATGAGATTCAACAAGAAAAGGATAACCTTTGGAAGAAAGGTTGCTGGAATCAGTGTACTGTATGAAGAAACAAAAATGAAGCTCAGCTCCTTACTCTCCATACACAAAATTAATTCACAATAGACATAAACATAAAAGTTAAACCTGTGATTATTCTATACAAAAAGTATAAAATGTCTTCATAATGTAATATATATATATAGCATAAAACACACTAGCCATACTCAAAGAAATAATAAATTGGGCTTAAGCAACATTAAAAGCTTCTTTTCGGCCGGGCGCGGTGGCTCAAGCCTGTAATCCCAGCACTGTGGGAGGCCGAGGCGGGTGGATCACGAGGTCAAGAGATCGAGACCATCCTGGTCAACATGGTGAAACCCCGTCTCTACTAAAAATACAAAAAAAAATTAGCTGGGCATGGTGGCACGTGCCTGTAATCCCAGGTACTCAGGAGGCTGAGGCAGGAGAATTGCCTGAACCCAGGAGCGGAGGTTGCGGTGAGCCGAGATCGCACCATTGCACTCCAGCCTGGGTAACAAGAGCGAAACTCCGTCCCCCCAAAAAAAAAAATAGCTTATTTTCATCAAATACATTATTTGAGATTTTATCTATACGTATACATATAATAATCAATATATTTATACATATGACAAAAAAATTTCATTCGGAATACAAAAATAATCTCTAAAAATCAATAATAAAATAACCTTTTTCCCCAGAAAAAAAAATTAATGAAAGCAGAAGACTTGAACAAACAAAACATATAAGTACACACAGAAAAGACAAGTAAGTGAACAGGTGTTTAACACGAGTGTACCAGGTTAAATAGCAGCATTCCAAATTCTACAACTGCAGAATGTGACCTAATCTGGAAAAAGAGCCTTGTGAACTTCATCAGTTAGGCTAAGATGAAGTCATTTTGGGTAAGATGGGCTCCACATCCAAAATGACTGGCATCCTTATAAGAAAGGAGAAGAGTCCGTGAAGAAGAGCAGGCCATGTGACCACAGGGTCAGGGAAGGAAGGCCCCATCTTCAGGATGAAGGAAGGCCAGGTTGCCAGCAGCTCCGCTAACATCTATAGGTCAGACTTCTAGCCTAGAACACTAAGAGAATGAATCCTTGTTATTTTATGAACTAGTTTGGGGTATATTCTTATGGCAACCACAGGAATATGTAATTAGTTGTTAGGAAAATGGATATTAGGATGAATGTAAAGTGACATTTTATACCCATTAAAATGGGTGTCCCTTTTAAAGCTTACGGTAATGTATCCTGGGAAAACCTGGGACAGCCAGAACTCTCATCCTTAAGTGCTTTGGAAGTTTCTCATGTACATTAAAACACACACAAAAATTCATTTATCAATATCCATCCAGGAAAAATAAAAGCGTATGTTGAAAAAATAACTTGTCCAAGAATGTTTATAGCTGATTTATTTACAATAGTCAAAACTGAAAAGAAACCAAATGTCTATTAACAGGAGAAGGGAAAAATAAATTGTGTTTTACACAACCAACTAAAAGAATGAACTACTGACTCTTGCATCTATATGGATGAATGCCACAGATTTACTCTAAAAGAAATGGAAGCTTATCACAAAAAAAGTGCAGATGATATGGTTCATTTATATGATGATCAAGAACAAACAAAACGAAAGCACACAAAGGGACGGGAATTGGTGCAGCATGGAGCAGTGAGGACTATTGGCCTGGGCAGGAGAACGTTTGTGGTGTGATGGGAATATTCTCCACAGTGATTGGCACGTGGACATTTGTCTAAACTCATCAAAGGTACATGTCAGATCTGCACACTTCACTCTTTGTAAATTTTATGTCTATTTTTTAAAAAGGATAAGGTTGATACAGTAAGCAAAAGCAACATGAACGTTCCTGTTTATCAATGACTTTAAAGCAGAAAATAAATAATGAGTTTTTGTAACTGGTAGTTTACTTTTTTGCTTATGCACAAGTTATATTCGAAGGATGAAATTCACAAGATACTACAAATACATAATCAAGATTTATTATTTTAATTCTTTATGAATGGAAAGGAAGCTATGAGCTTAATAAATTTTCTGTATTTAAACCACATAATATGGCAGCTCTTTATTAGAGAAAACAATATTCATTCTGTAAAACAATACATTAATGTTTGCAGTTTCATCAACAGAGCAATGTACTGTGCTGATTTTATTTATTTTGTGATGACTTTGTAGATGACTATTTTATTGCATAATTAGTTCTATGGTTTAATACAAGAAACAGATCTATAGTTACATTAGTCTAAAATTTCATGGGCAAAATATGCACCAGATTAGTTAGACATATCAAAAAGACCACCTGGATAATCATGTCAAGCACACAGGTGTAAAAAATAAAATCCTTAATTAATATTGAAGTAACACTTTCCATTGAAATGCATAATGATCCGTTTAAACGGTGAACAAACAAATGAGGCAACTAAATGATATAAATCAAAGCTACTCTTTGATTGCAATAGCTGCATAAACTACGACTACGAGTACCATTCACAATTAAGAGAGCAGTGTCACATTCTTATCTGACAGATGCTGCTCACTCTTTACCTTTATAAAAAGGTCAAGATAAACAAACATCAGATACGTCTTCATACAGCTATTAGACCAAAGAAAAATGGCATAGTCAACCTCATTGTGCAGTCTGTTTTATGTTTTACTTTTGCTGCTGTTTATTATTTCTGTTTCTGCTATATCTTGTGCTCCTGAAACACATGGTTTTTCTCCATCCTGGAAGTTCATGTGACTTATCAAAAGGAGATTGCAAAGACAACGGAGAGTGTCCCAGAATCAAACCATTGGAGAGAGGTTACATTTTGCCCAGGTGAATAGCCTTGTGCCCCTCAGGCCGCCTTCACTCCAACAGAAACATACCCCAGGGATCTGGATGCTCAGTTTTCGGAAGAAATTGGCCATTTGGTCAAAGGTTGGTGGCCTGACCTCAAGAGATTATCACTATTTACTAAAAAGGAGAAAAGAATCTGCCCACTTTAGTGTTTTATTTTATTATCATGGGAAACTTCAAGTTTTTTCCTCCTTCCTTTTATTCTAATATTAGTTCATTGGCTATTGCAAAATATAATTAAGCCTATTTGTAGAGTAGAGTCTATTCCATGTTTTACTATAATGAATTTCCATTTTCAGAACTGCATTAAAAATTGTATAACACAAAAATGCAGAAAAAGTGAAAGAATGACATAGCTATCAACTGATACCAACCACATGGATACACTACGTGTTAATATTTTTCTATATTTGTTCTAGATGTTTATTTATCCATCTATGAATATGAATATATTTTAATTTTGCTGAATCATTTGAAAGTAAGTGTGAACATCATGATACCTTACCATAAATACCTCAGCTTTATTTCCTAAAAATAAGGATATTTCCCAGCATAGCCATAACATTATTACCAAGTCTAAGACAATTAACAGCAAATCCTTAATATCCAATATCCAGCCACACACCTATGTTTCTGATTACCTCAAAAGGGACTTTTACAGCTAAATCTCTTAAAATGTTTTTTCTGAATATTGTATCTCTTCAGCGACTTTTAATTTTGAACAGTTTCACCACGTAATTTTTTGATGTTTTTGACTTTTGAAGCAACCAGGACAATTGTTCCCCAGTGTATTTTAGATTCTAGAATTGTGTGACTAATTGCTTTTACTTTTTAAAACTTGCTTATCTGACTCCTTGATTTATCTAAGCTGAATATTAACTCTGACATCTTGATTAGATTCAGGTTAAACTAAGTTGGCAAGAAATATGCGGTATTTCTCACAATATGCCACATCAACAGATAATAAGGTGAGACTTTCTCACTATTTATGATGCTACATTTGATGACTTGGGTGAGGTGAAGAAAACCTTTTCTTTACTATGAACGTTAATCGTGGGAGAATACATTGGCATTATGAAAATATTACCTCTAATTTTAATATTTAGACAGAATAGCACCTATTTTATTAATCTTGATGTATATAGTTCAGATATAACTTTCTAGGGCATAAGGTTCTGATAATTTTATTAATGATATTCAACCAATGACAATATATCTATATGTAAACACCAGGATAACAGCATTTGCCATATAAATAGAAAAAAGTCTAAAAGCTTTGGATAATTCTAACACATTTGATCAAGAATACATGCAGAGAATGACCGCTGCACCATTTTTTGTAATAACTAGAATTGAAAATAACTTTTATAACCATTTGTAAGGAAGTAAACAGACAAAATGTGGAATGTTCATCACTGAAACTCCTTATCGGTGAAATGGGATGAATTAAAATTATGCTTCAACATGGTTAGATTTACAATACGGACTCCTGAGTTTAAAACAAGATGTAGGCCAGGTGCATCTTATAATCCCAGCACTTTGGGAGGCTAGGGTGGGAGGCTCACTTGAGCCCAAAAGGTTGAGGCTGCAGGGAGCCCTCCATGTTCATGCTAGTGCACTATCGCCTGGGAAACAGAAAGACATCCTGTGTCAACAAAAAAGGTTGGGGGGTATTTGGGTAAAGAAAATTAAACATAAATAGGAACAATACCATATATTGTAAATAAATACATACATGAATATGTAAAATAAATGACTTGGAGGAACATGAACATCAAAATCATGACAGTGGTCACCTCTTGGTGTACGAGAGAGTGGGATGGTTTGATGTTAGATATATTTAAACATTTATTTATTTAAAATGGACTAGGAGCTAATATGACAAGATTATTAACCTTTGTTATGTCTGGGTTTTGTTGTTGTTACTCTCTATACACTCATTTAAACATTAAAGTTCTTAATCCTCACTTTGGAGATAAGGACTCTTGAGACAGGGTGAAATTAGCTGCTCTGCAGTGGAGCCTTAATTCAAGACAAGGTGTGACTGAGCCTTTAGAGCACCAGCACACTGTCTGACAATCAGCATTACCCCATCCAGGAGCACACCGCTGGCTGTCTCAGCCACTGGACAGGAGCCTGAAACACAAGGCCACGGCCACCAGGAAGAGGCGCAACCTGGGCAGAGGAAGGCAATGCTCCCATAAATGGAAGAAAGCCTTTGCATTGAAGAAAAGTCCAAAGTTCTGTCTTCCTCCATGATTTTCTTCCTCCTCCCTGGAAAAAAAAAAAAGAAAGAAAGAAGTCCTGAGAAAAATAAGTTACACAGAAAGACAGAGCAGACATTTATCTACTCTACCAAGGCCAAGTGTCCCACCTGGGGCATGCTTGGAGTTGGCCGCCAGTGGTGCCCCCACGTGGCATGTGTTTCTCCGTATGTGTGCATTCTCCAGGGTGGAGCTGCACTAGTAAAATCTGGGACTTCAGGTATGCGTATCTTCAATTTCACCTATTTTTTTGCAAAGTGGTTTGCATTATCTCTATCCTTTCTGTCAGTGTATAAGCACACTTACTGATCCATAATTCTGTCAATGATTGTTATCATTATATGTCTTTAAGCTTTTGTGTAATCCAGATTTTAGATTTTCATAGAATTTCTTTTATCTTGATTCTTAGTTATTTGACTTATTTATGCTCTATAATTTACTCTAATATTTTTGATTTTATTTTTTCTTTTATTCATTTATTTAAGACAGTGTTTTGCTCTGTCATCCAGGCTGGAATGCAGTGGTAGGATTGTAGTTCACCGTAGCTCAAACTCCTGGGCTCAAGCAATCCTCCTACCTTAGCCCCCTGAGTAGCTGGAACTACAGGTGCATGTCACCACACTTGGCTAATTTTTAAAATTATTTGTAGAGATAGAGAAGTATTATGTTTTCTAAGCTGGTGTCAAACTCCTAAGCAATATTCTGGTTTCAGCCTCCCAAAGTGCTAAGAGTATAGGCATGAGCCACCATAACTTGGCCACTATTTAAGCAAAGTATGACATTCATATCTCTGGCAACAAAAGCTAGATATCACAAACAAACATTTTTAAAGGGTTTCAAAATAGCAGCAATTTTGCCCCAGACCATAATTGGGGGATGAGGAGAAAAAATGTTAGGAAGTAATAATCATGGGAATGTCTTATTTCAAAACTTATGAGTTTCACCCAAAGCTATATTGAGTACTTTCATTATTAAAACAATAAATAATAGAAAAAGTATGAAAATAATGTTGGTAAATATATACATACTTAGCTCACAAAATATCCCATTTTATACAATTTCAAGTCCTCAGTTAAACATTAATTGGTTAATACTTAAAAATTTAATAAATTTCCTGGAACAAAACAAAACAAAGAATGAGGACATAAATACATGTAGAAACATCATTTTCCTGGGTGAAGTTACTGCATAATGTGAAGATGCATAGTCTCCTCAAATTATTTTTTTCTAAAGATAAATCAACTTCAACAAATAATTGTTCAACCTAGCCTTTGATGAGACATGTTTGAAGAGGAAGAACTGAGCCAGCGGCCTCGCTGTACCTGTTATCAAGGCATATTATACAGCTGCAGGTATCCAGCATTTTCATTCTAGCACTAGAAAATAGAAATTGAACAGCAAAACAGAATAAAGAGGCAGTGATGTCACAATTCCTTAGGGAGAAAAATATCATTCAATGCCCAATTTAGAAGAACAAAAAACAGAGTCTGACAGCCTCCACCTTCTTGTGTTTTAGATGTAGGGAAAGCCATAATCTGGAAGGCTGCTGAGGAGGGTCCTCAGACGACAGCCTCGCTTTGATAAAGCCAAGGGGGATGGTTACTAAGTCCAAAAATAAATGCTTTTAAAAATAGCTTCCATTTATTGAATCTATTGAACCACGTCACGTGTGGCTGGCAGGGCTTTATTCTCATCCGGAGACTGAGCAGTGAAGGACCCTCTTCCATGCACCCTCAGGCTGTCGCCAGAAGCCATCTTTCCTTAGGTATAATGTGAGAGGTAGCACCTGTCTGCAGCCAAGTGGTTCTACCTGCCTGCTTCCTGCCAGTGGCATCTGGGGGGCTTAACAGCCTCCTCTCCTTTTCTAGCTTCTCTGCCCCTTTTAGTCGAACTTGGCAGTGTTTCTGAGAAAATAAATTTCTCCAAAACTCTATGGATCTTGCATGGAGTTTTCAGAGGTTTATTCCATTGAACAAAAGCCATGTTTGCTGATTTTTGAGATAACCCATCCTGCATTTTGGCTTCTTGCTGAGGTGCTTAAGGGACACTGCCCCTGCGTTTCCTTTGATTTGGCTGAGATCTGTGGGGCGAGACCTCGATTTCTCAATTTCTCAAGAGGACCTTTCTCGTGACTCAGTATTCTCACCTTTGATCTTCCTGAGGTTTTCAGCAAACGTTTTTACAGTCACACTTTTGGCTATAAAAACGTTCGCTGGAAATTTTTCTAGAGCTATGCTTTGCAGAGTGAATCACTTAACGTTCTCATTATTTGCTATTTGGAGAGGTTGAAAGTTGTCACTAATATCATGTCCTGATTACTTTTAACAGTTTGTCTCTCAATGTGTCTCTCCTTTCACATTTTACTATGGTCAGCAAGAAGAAACCAAGCAACAATATAAATATTTGCCTAGAAATCTCTTTACGTATTCAAATTCACTTCTTATAGGTCCTGCTCTCCACATATCTGCAACAGACAACCTTGCTAACCTTTTGACTAACACTTAAGGAGAAATTGCTTCCTTCCACTTTAAATTACTTCATTCCTCACTTCCTCCTGAGCTCTCAGTGCAATGTTCCTAAAGTCTATTTTCCCAACAGTCTGTTCAAGAAAATTGAACTTTTCTATCATTTCCTTCCATTTTTTTCCAGCCTTTGTCTAGTTCTAAGTTGCAAAGCTGCTTCCACATTTTAGGGGTGTTTTACAGAGTACCCCACTTCTGATACTGAAATCTGTATTCGTGTTTTTTTTCCCTGTGGGATGTTAATGTAGGTATGACATCTTTTATTTTACTAGTATATCATGTAATTTCAACAATTCTGTGCTTTATGTCTTAGATGTGTGTCATTTAAATACTAAAAACGTATTTTTCATCTGCATGGGTTATTGAATTAAGCCTTACAAAGTGATTTGGTAATCCATTATAGCTAATTCTGTTCATTAGTTAACTTGTATTCTCTCTATCTTCACGTTATGCTCTTTATTAGGTTTTATTTGGTTGCACTTTAAGCTTCTTTTTATTCTCAGTATTTGCATTTTTTGAATTGATTGAAATTTTTATTTGCTTTCTTATTTTTTTTAACCCATTAGGTTGAAAATTTATATGCTGTACTTGTTTAATCTGATAGGATACACTGTGAATTTCACCATGTACATCTTAGATATTCTGAAATTATTATTTTCAGTCTGAAAATAAAATCACCAAACAACCCCCTTATAACTCACATATCGATGTTATTTTATTTCTTTCCTTTTAATAATGTAACATATTAGATATTATTAAATCCAAAAGACTTTACTTAGATTTACTTATCAATTTCTCAGCTCACATTTTCATTTTACTTCTCATATATTTCTGCCACCAGCTATTTTTTCTGAATTACTTTTCTTAGAAATTATTTCAGAAAAGACTTATTTAGTAAACTCAGTGTTTGTTAAACTGAAAATATTTTCTATTTGCTTATCAGGCTCTGGCTGCCACAATTCCTACGATAATGTTACTATTTATTGCATTGTCATTCTTATGTGACTGCCATTTCCTCTCTAGCTGTATTGAAGTTCTGTCTTTGTCAGCCGGTGCTGTATAATTTTACTACAACGTGTATAGATGTGAATTTGTTCTGCCTGAGCTTGTGTGAATCGTACTCTGTGTTTTAACAGCTCTGAACTGTTCTCAGCCACCATCCACGTCCACATTGCTGCTGCTCCATTCTGTTTTCTTCTTTGGTGTTAATGGATTTCTCTGGGCCTTCTCAGCCTCTCTCCTCGCCACTCAGACTCACTCATAGCTCCTTTGGTGTCATATATTTACGTTGTTTTAAATGGGTTACTAATTTCTTACCTTTATTTGTCTAGCTATTTTCTATTTTGTCTAATCTTTTTGTTTCATTGTGTTTTAATTTTAATAAATGTAATCATCATTTATAAAATTGTATTTCTTTTTTTCTGATTTCCTGCTAATTTCTTACATTTTTCATATTTTGCTCACTTGACAGATTCTACCTTCTATTTATTTACATATCTTACATTATTACTTTTATTCTTTATCTGAAAATCTAATGCCTGAAATGTTTGAGGCTAACTTTGAAATTTGTGGTTTTTCCTGTGTCTTCTGCCCGCTGACCAAATTATGATTTTTTATTCATCCTGTACTGAGTAGGGCATTTTTTCTTCCAGAGTGGATTTACACTTACCTCTGCTGGAGGCCCTGGCCTGTATCATTCCCAGATAGATTTTGGTCTTGTTGGTCAGAGCCTCACCTCAGCCCCCTCCCTTTTACTTCTCCCGGACTGAGCCTCCAGGTTGCTGTATTTTCATTATCTTTTGCCAAACAAGATAAACCTGCCACTGCTCTGATGAGTTCAGGTGCAGGGAACAAGCTGCTGCTTCTGTGGGTGTAGGGTGGGAGTGCAAGGGCGGCTTGGAGATAGAGAGGTGATAACCTGTTACCTCCGTGGGTGCAGCACTGCACTCACAGGGCTCCTTTTCTGAGAGCTGTCTTCCATACTGCCGAAAGGGAACACGGCTCTTGGCTATTCTGGGCCTAGAGTTCTTCCATGTCAGTCTTAGAATATGCTTCTGGGTTCAATTTCCTTCTTCCCAGGGTTTATCACTTATTATTTTTTCGTGGAACATCTGTGAGTTGTAAAATATCTCAATTTACACCTGAAGAATTTTATATTTTAATCTCATTTGTGAATAATATTTTACATAGAAAAAGGGCTTTTCTTTTTCATTCCACCAGCATTGGGATATAATTTCTCTATTTTATAGCCTTACTTGTGACATTTAAGAAGTTCAATTACTCTAATGTCATTCATTGGTAAGGAATGTATTATTTTTTTTTTTTTGCTATGTATTGCCATAGTGTAGATTTGGCTTTAATCAAACTAGTTGATTTTCATTACACTTTGTGGATCATTAATGTCATATCTTTCATGAATTGCAGAAAATTTGTAAGGAGTTTCTCTTATTTACACTCTTCTTTCCTCCTGAGACTTAAGTGTGTTGGACCTTTCTGTGTGGTCACTGTTGCTCTTACCCATTTTACAAATTGTCAACTCTTTATATTTATGCACTATAACCTCTGTCATTCCCCAGTGTTCTCTTCAAATGCACTGTCACATCAGCCCATTTCTTACTGTTGTTTAACCCATCAACTGAGTTTGTCATTTCAGACATTACATTTTTGTATTTCTAGAAGTTACTGTTTTTAATGGAGTGTGTGTGTGCAGTGTGTTTATATGTAGTGTGTATGTAGGATGTGTGTTTGTAATTTGTGTGTGAGGTGGGTGTGAGTGTATGTAGTGCAGTGTTCTTTGTGTGCTGTGCATGTGTGTATACTGTGTGGTGTATAGGTGTGTGTCTAGTATGGCAGCGTGTGTAGTGTTTGGTGTGCATGTGTGTAGTATGTGTTTAGTGTGTATAAGTAGTGTATGTCGTGTGCCTGGTATGTTTGCTGTATGTGTAGTATGGGTGTGTACTGCAGGACCTATGTGATGTGCCTGTGTGTGTATGTGTCTGGTGTATGCATGTGTGTGCATGGGTGTGTAGAGTGTATGTGCAATGAGTGTAGTGTGTGTAGGTATGTACTGTGTATGGTATATGTGGTGTGTGTGATGTATGAGCATAGTGTTTGTGTATGTATGTGTCTGTATAAGGTGTGTGGCATGTGTGTATGTGTTTGCCTCTGTGTGAGGGATGTGATCTATGTGTATTTGTAGTGTTTGTATGTGAATGCCTGTGTGGTGTGTTTGTGGTGTATATATATGTGTGTGCCTGTACATGTGTGCTTATGTGGGATGTGTGTGGGTGGTGTGTATGTATGTGTGGCTTCATGAAGTGTGTGTGTTACTGTGTGGTAGGCATGTGGTGTGTGTATGTGTGTACTTGAGTGTGCCTATTTTTTGCATGCATGTGGTGTGTGTGTGTACATGCTTGTGTAGTGTGCATGTATGTGCATACCTCTGTGGTTTTGTGTGTGCCTGTGTCTGTGTAGTATGTGGTATGTGTACATGCATACCTGTGTGCTGAATGTATGTGTGTACCTGTATGTGTGTTCTGTGCAATGTTGGCATGTGGTGTGTATATGTGCATGCCTCTGTGGTAAGTGTATGTGTGTACCTGTGTGTGTGTCTATGTTGTGACTGCATGTGGTTGTGTATGTTTGCCTATGCATATGTGCCTATTTTGAGTGTGTGTGTGTGTGGTGTCCATGTGTGTGTCTGTGCCAGTGTGGTGTGTGTCTGGAGTGTATATGTGCATGCCTGTGTGGTGTGTGTAACTGTGTATGTGTGTGTGTCTGTGTTGTGTGTGCATGTGGTGTGAATATGTGTGTGCCTGTGTGTGCCTATCCATTTGTCAGTTTGGTGTGTGTGTGTGTGTGTCAGTGTTATGTTTACCTGTATGTATGCTGTGTGTTCATGTGCTGTGTATATGTGCATGCCTGTGTGTGGGCCTATGCATATGTGACTGTTTAGTGTGTGTGTGGCCTCATGGAGTGGGTGTGCCTGTGTGTGCCTGTGTGGTAGGTATGTGGTGTGTGTTTGTGTGTGTGCATGTGTGTGTTATGTGGCACACATGAGATCATTTTTCTCACACAAAGGCCTGTCTTACTCCTTGTCATGTCCAGGTGTCTCATTTCTGTCCCAAACTCATCCAGGAGTCCTGGCGATGGCAGAAAGGTTCTCAGTTCCAGGTGAGCTCTGATGTCTGCACTCACACAGGATCATGTCGTGAGTGTGTACACAACACGAGCTATGAAATATCAGCCCTTACCCATCACTCCCGACACACCAGCCATGTGCCCTCCCACCTGTCACCGCCCCTGTGAACTTGCAATGCCATTCAAGCATAAGCCTTGCTCATCAGCTTCCTAGTTCCTTCTGCTTTTGCGGCTTTTAGGGATGTCCATTTGTTTCCCTGTGTACTTTAATTGTGTCTTGAAGTTGTATGTGAATGACTATTTCTCGATATTGACAATAGAAGGTAATAGATTGCAGTGGGTTTTAAGCTTTGACCTTGCTCTGTAGTAAGAAATGCATTTAAAATTATTATTCAGGTACACACAATGTGTGTGTGTACCTACCCCCCTTACACACACAAACTATCCTGTAGGATAGCTTGCAGAAATGCATTCTGAAGTTTTATATTTTCACCTCTTTCATTTTTAATATGGTTGCCACCAGTCAAGCTGATTTTATGGACCATTAATGGTTCTTAGTGCAGAAATTGAAAAACACTGATCACTTTTTCTGTTTTGCTGGCACTATTCTTAAGCAATTAAAGGGTTTGTTTGCCACAGAATGGAGGCTCTAAAATGCACGATGGAAAATGATAGTGAGGAAGTACTGATCAATATAGGGATAGATACATAGCACCATTTAGAGAAAACCTTGCTTTGTGGGTCTCACTGAAGTTGACCAGGACAGGAAACAAAGAAGGTGGAATCCTCAGGTTTCAGGCCAGTGGAGGGTGAGGCTTAGATGAGACAGAGGTGTGAGCCTTGCAGCCCATGTCTCTGAAGATTGGCCTGTAATCTTCACATAAGTTTAAATAATAAAATGTAGAAAAAAGGGAAGATTCTGCTTAGATCTTCCCAAATGGTCAATATATGGCATCAATTAATAGTGTGGAGTTGACAAGACTCAACAGAATTTTGGGTGACTTTGAGCCTTCAGTATTCTCTCAGCACATCTGTAGACAATGTGTGTATTAGTCCATTCTCACACTGCTATAAGAAACTACCCAAGACTGGGTAATTTATGAAGAAAAGAGATTTAATTGACTCCCAGTTCCACTGACTATACAGAAAGCATGGCTGGGAGGCCTCAGGAAATTTACAATCATGGCAGAAGGGGAAGGAGAGGCAGGCATGTCTTACCATGTCAGAGCAGGAGAGTGAGCGAAGGGAGAGGTGCTACGTACTTTCAGACAACCAGATCTCATGGGAACTCAATCACGAAACAGAGCTAGAGGAGTGGACATCACCACCCACCCATCCAATCACCTCCCGCCAAGCTCCACCAACCATTGGGAACTACAAGTATGTGAGATCTGGGTGGGGACACAAAGCCAAACCGTATCAACTTCCCCAGTGCTTCCAACCTGGAACAGATAGAAAATGATGGTGTATGTATATTTGATATTACGACCTCATAAAAAATGGCAATATTTTCACAAGGCATGGGAAAGCTAGATGAGATTGCTTATGATGGGAGAACAGCCTAGGTTTCCTGGTAGCCCAGGCACCACTCAGCTACCCTAAGAGCTGAAAATATATGTATCCATACATGCAGGACCATGGAATATTGGCCAGGAAGTTTTGATTTGATTCTAAATCCTACAAGTGCCGAAATTCTGAGACATTCCTACCCATTATTGGGGGAACATGTTTCTTGTTGTTGTTGTTGTTCTGATGTTAATGACAATAATTTTAATTTATAATTGAGTGCTTATTGTGTCTTAGGTCTAAGGGCTTTATTTATATTCCTTCATTTAATGTTTACAAAAATCCTGTGAAGCACCCCTCTATCCCTATTTTACAGATGAGGACATTAAAGGACAGAAAGAGTAAGTAACTTGCCCAAAATCATCAGATGGTAAGTGCTAAGGATAAAGTCCAGGTCACTGGGGGCTGAGGACATAATCTGAACTGCTAGGCTAGCTACTTCTGATGGGCCACACTTCCAGAATCAGAAAGTCCGCTCTGGAGACGTGTTTCTGTCCACACCGAGTGTCAATGTGCTCTGCTAGAGGAGGGGTTTTCTTCAACAATTTCCATGACACACTTAATGGGAGTGGGAGCGGCCAGCAGGTTTCCCAGGCATGGATCCCTGGGCAACCTCCCAACCCTCCTTGTGGCGGGATGAGGAAGCCGTTGATCTGAGGACGTGCAGCTCATGATTGAGTGATGCTTCCTTAGGATTTTGCTGTTTCCTGGAGAACCATGCTCTTGCCTGCAGTAGCTTGACATGCTGTGACCCTAACAGGACGAGGGTTTTTGTGCAGAACCAGGATGTCAACAGAGGACTGAAACTTGAAGGAGACCAGAGTGCTTCCTGCGCGGGGTCCCACTGACAACCAGAGCCAGGGTTTGGGCTCGTTGTCTTTGGGTGATGGTGCTTGCTATCATGCAGACTGTTCTGAATTTGGCCTTGGAATTGGCTTTTTTATAAAATCTCCAGGTGACTCTAATACACATGATTTGCAAAACTGCACATCTCATGAAGCAACACTGCCCTAAGGTTTGAATCCTCATTGGGTGCTAAATTACCTGTGGGCTTCAAGAGATACAAGTTCCTGGGACCTTCCCCGTGAGCTGATGCAGTGGGTCTGATTGGGGCCTTTCAGAAAGTTCCCAAAAATCTTTCTTAAGAGGAACCCAATTTGGAAATGATACACTAAGACCTGAAATAAATTATAATATGCTAAAAACTAGTAGGAAAAAAGAAATATGCAATTAGGGAAATTCAGATTATGAATACAGTAGATCAGTTTCTATATTTCAGATGTCACCATGGAATGAAGACATAGAGGAAGCAGAGAACAAGCCCAGCCCAGCCACAGATCTGAGCTCCCACGGGTCTATGGGTGTGGGGCCCAGATGTCTGTGAAATGGGTGATAGAACCAAGCTAAGTTCTTCTGATCAGCAATGAATTATGAAAACTTCTGAGACCATGGAAATGGATGTCAGCCAAAGGGTGGAGAATGGGGCGAGGGACAGGTGGGAATTTTCCTGCCAGCTACGTTGCATAACCAAACATTTCTGTATATCCATCACGTGAGTTTGCCTCTCTCAAACCACAGCAAAGAAGAAACAACAGCCAATATGTTGATAGGTGCACAATGTTTGCATATTCTCCACCGTTGTGTGATTATGCATAGCAACACAGGTAAAGTTTTTGGCTACCTTCATAAAGAAACACTTTATCCAAATATGCAGTGTTTTCAAGGATAGGAAACTTAGCTTGTTGATACCCTAGGCGCAGAGATGAGACCCTAGAGGCCAGAGAGCCCAATGTCTCTGGGAGCCACAGGTGAACATGGTATTGGTTGGCATCCATGCATATCTGAAAGGCAGAAGGGAAGCAAAATGTTACGTTGACATGTTTCACCTTATTCCATCTTGTCACAAACATAGTCAGCTTGGTAATTTTAGGAAGGAAGTGACAGAAGTCAGCAATCCTACCAAAGCATAACTGTGGATAAGACTTTAAGTTTTGTTTTATTTTTGTTTTGAATCGCTGCCTGTTTCTCCTTAGCATTTTATGCTGTTTAGCGTAATGGTGCCTTACAGCTATTAAACAGTCGTTTGTGTCTCGATGCGAGGGAACATGGTGTTATCATTTTACAGATGAGAAATCTATGATAGAACAAAATGTGATTTGCCTAAGGTCACAAATCGAACCTGAAGCGGAGTCTCAAAGTGCACATACACGCTCGTCAGAGAAGCGGTGTCCGTGTTACGGAAAATGGAGCGATGCACATTAGAGTGCTTGGAATTGATTCAATAATGTATTCAAATACTTATGCTTAGTCAAATCTGTAGCTTGGAGAAATGAGCGGGTGATTTGCAGGATTCTGTGTTAAGGAAGTGATGAGCTTGTCTCATTTTCCTCATGATCTCTCATTCTCCTCATGTCAGGTTGACTACCCATTTTCGTGATTTCGTCTCTCATCTCAAAATGTTCTTCATTTAGGAAATAATTTAAAGTGTTGATGCAAAAAAATTACAGTGTTTAATGGTTCAGAAATTTTCAGAGTTCCCCTTCAAAATGCAGCAAAACCCTGCAGTGCTGATACTTCAGAAATAGAGAAGGGGTTGAAACTCTGTCTTCATGTCAATCAAGGTTCAGTGTTCAGGGTTAAATGGAGAGCAGATGAGTGTCAACACAATAAAATCACCACACAATCGAAGCTCAATTGTTTCATCCTCTAGCACTCCAAGTTCATTCTACCCTGACACTTACGCATTCCACAAAAATAATGCGTTATATAAATGTCAGCTCTACGTGATCAGTGTGCCAACATATACCTAAGCTACACTTTCTATTCTCGTTCATATCTTGCCTCTAGCAGACAGAGTAATTAATAGTGTAGGTGCCGAAAAGGATGGCATGGACGAAAGGCATAAGCAATTCTCCAGTAAAATCAGATTTTACTAAGTAATTTGGATGTTCCAAGTATGAGAACCCGCTTACACTTGTATAATAACATCAAAACTCTGTCACCTCGTGTATTTTAGGGCTAAAGACCTTAAAATTATTTAAAAGTAATTTTAATAAAATTAAAAGATATGTATCACATCCTTGTATTTCCCAAATATAATCCAAAACTGATGGAATGAACAAAAGTAGACTATTTCTCTGCAGTGTTCATGATTGTGAATTCAGTGTCCCATTTTGGCCCCACACCCATAGACCCGTGGGAGCTCAGATTTGAGGGTGGGCTTGGCTTGTTCTCTGCCTCCTCTATCTCTTCATTCCATGGTGACATCTGAAATATAGAAACTGATCTACTGTATTCATAATCTGAATTTCCCTAATTGCCTATTTCATTTTTCCTACTAGTTTTTAACACAATATAATTTATTTCACATCTTAGTGTATCGTTTCCAAACTGTTCCTTTGAGAAAGGAATCTGCTTATGTGGACCGTTCTGGATTTGGCCTTGGAGTTGACATTTTTATAAAATCTCCAGGTGATTTCATAAAAACTATACTGTACACAAACACAAATTTAAAATTACTATTTTCCAATTTGTTATAGACTAAGATTATTTCTACTCAATTGCGTCAAACAGTATATTTTAAAAACATATAAATGACCCATATATTATTGTTTTAAAATCTCAAAATCTGAATAAATAAATATTTGAATTTATCAGGAAAGGCGTGAACATTGCTAAACCCAAAGATGTCCAACCTATCATTGTCACTTATCTGTACAAGAGAGTCTATCTCCATAAAAATTTGAATTTTTTTCTTTTACTTTATACCCAAGCCACGAAGAAATCTTGTTGCCTCCACTTTCAAAGAATACTCAGAATATGACCACTTTTTAAAATTTCCGCTGGTACAACATGCACATGGCTATGGTCGTCTCTGCTGGGTTACTGTAGCTATTGCTGATAATTTCTCTACTTCAACTATAATCTTCTGCTGTTCACTCTCAAAAAACGAGCCAGAAACATTCCTTTAGAGTGTAAGCCACATTAGGAAGCTCCTCTGCTCTCCATCTTGCAGGAATAACAAGCTCCATGTGGAACAGGCCCCGTCAGACCTGGTCCCACCTGTCCAGTATCCTTTCTGTTCCCCCTTCCAGTCTGCTCCTGACAGAACGGATTCTTTTCCGTTTCTCAGACGTACCAGCACAGTTCACCTTAGCACCCTTCCTCTCATGACACCCTTTGGCCGAAACACTCATTGCTCAAATATTTGTTTGGCTAACTCCTCCTCTGAAGCTTTAGTTCAACTTTCATGTTCTGGGCCAAGATCTTGCCCCGTTGTATTCACTGATGTATCACGGACCCTAGAACAACCCCTGGCATAAGGAGGTATTCAAAAAATATTTGTTTAATAGAAGGATGGAATGCATATTAGAGTAATTAGTAAATAATATCAGTAGTTTTTAGTAAAATCAGACCAGATTGTAGACCAGCAGGTTCTCTACATTCGCTGCTGTTCATAGAATTTCTCTCTAACCAGCATTTAAAAATGGAACTTCAAATAGGGCACATTGAGAGACATAGTAACAAAATGCCATTATCAATTTTTATATAACAAATATAGTTATGAGCTACACAGGCTATTTTTAGTGTTCTCCAGTGAAAACTAAGTACTAAGAAGGGCTTTTTTCAAAAAGTTAATTCATGAAGCAATTGCCTTAAACAATATGATTCAAACAGTCAGACTGCCAGTTTCATTGCAACCTAGAAGGATATACGGATATAATATTCATCAAATTATAATCCATAAACAACAAATTATTTTAATTGTGATATGGATAAGAGTTGCTTAGAGTAAAACCTGGAACTTTGTTCACCAGAAAAGCAAGCAAACAAACCAGGTTGCTGCTTGAGGGTGTATGAACATACTCAGCAATCAAACAGTAATATATTCGAAAATTCGGTGGAAATTGAGAACTTATCTTAGACTATTGCCTGGATACACTTCTGAGTAATTGTGCACCCTTCGCAAATAATATTTTATAGATTTGTATGGTTATTTTTTAGATATTTACACAAGCACATTATGAGATCATTGTAATGGACTGAATGTGCTTTCTTAAAATTCAGATGTTGAAGCTCTAAGCTCCATGATGATAGCGTTAGGAGGTGAGGCCTTTGGGAGAAAACTGGGTCATGAAGGTGTAGCCCTCAAGAATGTGATGAATCCTCTTATGAAAGCGGCCTGAGAGAGACTCCTCACCCTTTCCACCACGTAAGGACAGTGTGAGGAGCGCCAGGTATGAACAGGCGCCCGTCAGATCTGGTTCCACTGTCCAGTGGCCTTTCCTTGCTTCGTCTGTCTAGTCTGCTCCTGACAGAATGGATTTCTTTCCATTTCTCAAGTGAATCAGGCACAGTCCATCTTAGCACCCTTCCTCTAATAAAATCCTCTTCCTGAAGCACCCATTGCTCAAATATTTGTTTGGCTAACTCTTCCTCTTAAGGTTTAGTTCAAGTTTCATGTTCTGGGCCAAGAACTTGCCCTGCTGTATTCACTGATATGCCATAGACCTAGAACAATACCTGGCATATGTAGGTATTCAAGAAACATCTGTTTAACAGATGAGCAAATTGTGAAAAAGAGCCTGGCGCCTCCTCTCCACCCTGGCTTCCTCTCTGCCACGTGATCTCTGCACACCCCAGCTCCCCTCCACCTTCCACCGTGAGTGGAAGCAGCCTAAGGCCCTCATCAGAAGCAGAGGCCGGCACTGTGCTTCCTGTGCAGCCTGAAGAACCGTGAGCCAAGCAAACTTCTTTTCTCTATACATAACCAGCCTCGGGTATTTATTTAAAGCAACACAGACTAAGAAAGAAAGGCATGAATTGGAAAACAAAAACCAAATATCAATAAGCAGATGACATGAGTAAATATTTAGAAAAAAAATCTTCAATAAAAATGATTACAATTAGAAGTGTGGCAAAGTAGAAAGACAGAAAATTAACAGAAAAGCAGGCTTCTATTTGGAACATTGATGAAGAGTGTACTTCCAATACTGACTCAAATATTTTATAGCTAAAGATAAGCTTAATGAATTTTGTGAACTTTATGTAAAGAAAACTTTAACATATACTTAAAAAAAAAGAAGTGGTAGTAAATAGAAACACAAACCAGGCTTTCGGAAGGCAAGACTCAATATCATCAGGTTTCATTTAAGGCAATTTAAAATTTATCGTGATCCCGATAATCATATCTGTTTTCCTCTATTTTACAATTGTTCTAAAATTCATTTGTGAAATTGCAGTAAGTACAGTCAGAATAGGCTTGACAATTCTCCTAAATATTGATAATTTTTAAAAACCAACAACCTGTTCATAAAATGTACCAAAAATATGAATAGGCAGTTCACAGAAAATAAATGAAAATATCCCTTAAACTAATTGAAAGTTCAATTGTAAAACGCATACAAATAAAAAATTTCATTTATATACCATTATTAGTTTACTATCAAAATCCCAAAACATTAGAGGAACATTCTGTAGGCCCAAGAGCTATTTTCATCTATGACTTCAGTGAATGCTTAACAGCATTCCCTATGGAGTTCAATTTGCCTATCCATGGCGAAAGCAGAAGTATATGCAGCCTTTCTCCTAACAAACTCACTTTCCTGAATGTGTCCAAAAGGTGCAATAGAAAAAATGGAAACTGACTTATGCAAAAAGCTACTGATCGCCACCTTGTTTCGTTGTAACGCAATGTTGGAAACCCAAATGTTCCTCTACAAGAGACAATGAAATACTATGCAGCTGTCAAAAAGGAATGGGGAATCTCTTCCCTCAATTGGTAATGACCTCCAGGGTATGTGGCTAAGTAAAAGAAATCAGCAGCTGAAAGATCACATCTATTTCTATATGTCTACATTTCTACACATAAAAGTAATTACCCTAGATAAATTGGTAAATCAAGAGACAAAGAAAAAAATCAAAGGGAGACAGAGCAAATCCTAATTATCTGTCAAGTTACACGTATTTATTTTTATCTGAAAAAAATAGCACTTGGAAGAATAACCAGAAGTATACAAATGTTTGCCTATAAAGAAAAAGGGGAAACAGTAGACAAGAATAAAAACATTTATATATTTTAATATTTATTTTTAAAAATTCACATTTTAAAAAACTATAATAAAAATCAAAATTAAACTGAGCAAGTTTTAAAATTAAAACGAAACCTAGCAAAAGTGAGCCAATCTATCAAGTTGGTCACATAGTCAGTGACAGTAGCCACACCAGAGGAGGAATTTCCAGGGATTTTTAAAACACAGTATTCTGAGTGCACACCCATAGTGGGATATATTTTCAAGTCAAATAGGGTTTTGCATAAACTTAAAATTCATGTAGCAGTTACCGTTGTTTATGATAATGTTGGTAATACATTTTTAAATTATTTTATGTATTTTGAGGAATACAATTAACATTAAATTATAATACAGATTGTTGGGAATGAAGCCAGGTTAAAGAAGGTGCAGATATCAGCAAGCTAACTGAAGAGCTCCCATTTTAAAGCAGTAGCTCATAGTTAGTGGCAAGCATGACCCTGTGGACATTTGCGAAACTCTGGGCTTTGCCACTCCGTTTCATTTCACAAGGATCCAGAGATGATCAGTTTGCCTTCTCTGTCTCTTAGATGCCAGAATTTTAATCTTAATTTTTTTAAGGATTTTTTTTTCATTCTTCTATCAACACTTTTTGTTAAAGGCTAAAAACATTAGATAATGATATATATTTTGTTTTTGCTTTGCTAATGACTGACAATTCCTGACACTGAATCCCAGCACAATGAAAAAGAGCTGCCTTGTCTTACGTTTACTGTAACTTCCTCTCTATCCATTAGCAAGCTCTTTTCTACACCTGGGAAATAATTCCAGGTGTAGAAATAGTTACAGGTGTAGAAAATATTTCTCCAAATAGACTGCTTCTTTGTTGGTCTCATTTTTATTTATTTTATTATTTTATTTTATTTTTGAGATGAAGTCTCGCTCTGTCTCCCAGGCTGGAGTACAGTGGCACAATCTTGGCTCACTGCAGTCTCCACCTCCTGGGTTCAAGTGATTCTCCTGTCTCAGCCTCCAGAGTAACTGGGATTATAGGCACCTGTCGGCATGCCCGGCTAATTATATTTTTAGTAGAGACAGGGTATCCGCATGTTGGCCAGGCTGGTCTCAAACAGCAGACCTTCAGTGATCCTCCCGCCTTGGCCCCCCAAAGTGCTGGGATTACAGACATGAGCCACCACACCCGGCCTGTTTGTCTCATTTTAAAAAGTCCATTTTATATGTTTATATGTTTAAAACGCTGTTCTCCTAACAAAATAGCTTCAAAAATACTTGTATTCTATAAAGCTCAGAAAGTTATATGAATATAAGTTCCCTAAAGTGCAATATTGTGCTATTGTGTAATTACTCAGAATATGAGTTAATGAAACCCAACCACAAAATCATTACCCCAAATAGATGCCGGTGTTATGATCAATAGTTATAGTTAAAACAAGAATTCATAGGTTGGAGTCTCTCTGAAACACTAAGGAAGGTCTTAAGTACATAATAAATGTTAAGTAGATTAAGCTAATATCTCAAGACATTAAGAAATCAAATTATAACACATTTCTAGATAAATCATCTTCATAAGACTTTCTTTGCTATCTGAATAAAATCCACCAAAGAAATGGTTATGGTTTTAAGAAATAATCATTTTCCATAATGCTGTAAATTAAAATATTTGAAAGGCATATTGGATTATTTAAACTTTACAGTCCTGTTACATTTTATGCAGACTTGTAAGCTGTTCTGTGACTGTATTACATTTTTAGTAGAAGTTAAAAAATTATTTTCTCTGGTCCATAAGTCAAAACTTGAATAGGAATAAATGTTTTCAAGAAAATTAAAGTGATTTTTTTTCAAAATTAAATATGGATTTTTAGTAGCAATGGGAAAATTACCAAGCCAGAAGCCAAGTCAGGTGTAGCAGCCTTCAGAGTAAACAAAATCAGCTGCAAATCTAAACTGATTGTAAGCTTGTTCAGGAAGACTCCCAAAACAACCTCTCGGGCACCTTATGTGTGGTGTACGTAGCAACACCTGAAGGCTAACATGGAATGAGGAGACCTCAGAGTGAGGTCTGGAAGGCTTGGGCATGCACATCTGGTAAACATGTTGATTCCCTGCAGCAAAGTGAAGTTTATGAATCAGTGTTAAATTGGTACAGATAGTTGCTCTTCCCCCAGCGAGTTCATTATTATGATTATTTCCAAAGCCATGTCCAGTAATGTGCTCTACAGAGAGCTCCAAATAAATATCCATCCTCTTCTAAGCAATTGTAGAACAGATGTAGGCCTTCTCTTATGTCCTCTTTATTTACTTTTTAGATGACATTGAGCTGGTTGCTTTGGTAGACATGTCACTCACATAACAAGGGCTTAACTAATGTGATTTGATAAAAGAGAAATTTTTATATCACTAATGAACCAATGTCAAATACAATAGGTCACAGACAAATCTACTCACAAAATCAAAACAAAGCCTTTAATGGAGCAAAAATGTTTGAGAAATATTGTACAAATTAAGGATGCTATAAAACTATTCATGTTGATGTTTCGCTAAATATTTTTAAATACATTTCTATGTGAAGAGAAATGTTCTGTAGCTCCTATTTAGAAATAATATTTGAGATACAAATAGGTACATGCTTATTTCAGAAAATTCAGGAAAATAAGTAAATCATAAAAAAAAACAAAAATGCCACTATCAACCATTATTAAGATTTTTCTGCATTTCAGCCTCTGTTTTCAGTGCAAATATGTACTGATAGTAACGATACTATAATTCTCAGAAACAGTGAATCATATGTTTTTCATTTAGTGTTTCATGAATATTTTGTGTTTTCACTAGAAAGTATTTTTAAATGACTAATATCTCAGTATAACATAAAGGACTTAATTTTGTTAGGTAGAATGACATGGTGATTCAACTTTAAAAGTTCTTATCCATTCGAGATGCATATTAGAGAACTATCTAGGGCTGGTCGAGACAGTCCCTTAGATCTGCCAGGCAAATCACAGTAAACAAGTGTAAAGTAGATAAACATGATTGCCAAACTGTTTATAGTTGTTAAAACTGGAAGATTAGTCCGAATTCCTTCCAGGTCCACATTTTTTTACTGTATTTGTACATAAATAAAAATCCAACTTTATTTATAAGTATAATCAAATATGCTTTGAAAATAATCTCTATTTTCATTTTTATGCCTCCTTAATGAGGCACTAAGCCGTTATATATTCCTTTTTTTTTTTTTTTTTTTTTTTTTGGTGCAGTGGCACAATCTTTCTCAGTGAAATCTCCACTTCCTGGGTTCAAGCAATTCTCCTGCCTCAGCCTCCCAAGTAGCTGGGATTACAGGTACCTGCCACCATGCCAGGTTAATTTTGTATTTTTTAGTGGAGATGGGGTTTCACCTTGTTGACCAGGCTGGTCTGGAACTCCTGACCTCAACTTATTTGCCCACCTTGGTCTCCCAAAGTGCTGGGATTCCAGACGTGAGCCAGGGCGCCCAGCCAGCCCTCATATATTCTAAAGTTAATTCCTGATTCTCTAATTGGATCCATTGAACTTGCATCAATAGCGCACACTTGTAATGATTATCGATTTTAGCCAGGCTTAATCTGTAAGCTCCACATCATCCATTGCTGTTTGCTCGGCTATTTAGTCCCATAAAACATTTTCTCTAGTCTTGCCTACTCAATTTCCATCTCAGCCTCTTCCCAGCATGAACTTCCGCTCTTATTTCTTATAGGTCACGTCTACCATTCAATCCAATTAGAGAATCAGAAATGACACGCCCAGCTCTCCTTCTGCAACCAGCCAGAGAAAACTTTTCTTTTAAAGGGATCATGAGAATAGGTCCAGCCCATGCAGATACTCTGGACATTGTTTGCTCAATCGTGCCTGAAGATACAACCTGATCGTAGGAGTGAAATCTGTTTGAATCTTCAGTCCCTGGAATTGATGCCGTGTGTGTGTGTGTGTGTGTGTGTGTGTGTGTGTGTGCGCGCGCGCGCGTGTGTGTGTTTCATGGCACAGAAAACCTGCGGGACAGCTAAAGATCTAGCCCACAGCAGGCATGAAGAAAGAGAAATTCAGATAGACAGGAGCTCAACCAAAAGCTGGTATTTGGGGTTTTGCTGATTTTTTTCTTACCTCTTCATAAAGAGTTAATGAAAAGCTGTGTGGTGATTGTAAATGTAAACAATGCCATAAATACATGTCTTAACTTATTATTTTGAGATCACTGAAGATTCACATGAAGTTGTGAGAAATGGTGCAGGCAGACCCCTCCCACCCCGGCAGCAATGTCTTGACAACGCCGCCATAGTGCAGCCTTTTGGCCAGGATGCTGGCGTCGACCTGCTCCAGACAGGCAACATCTGCCGCCAGAAGGTCCCACCTGCTGCCTTTCAGAGCCAAATCCACTTTGCTCCCACCCCAGCGGCTACTTAGCCCTTGGTGGCCACTGATCTATTCTCCACACCTATAATCCTGTCATCTCAAAAATGTCATGCAAGTGAGTCACACTGAATGCTAACTTTTGGGACTGGCTTTCTCGGCTCAGCATAATTCTCTGCAGAGTCACTCAGATTATTGAGTGTGTCACGATTCTGCTCCCATTTATTACTGAGTAGTATACAATAGATATTTATATTTATGAGCCAAAAATGTTTCATCTTGATGCCATGTAAGACCACGGAGGCAGCAACATCACGCTATTTACTCAAAGTTGGCAGCGAAACCTACATCTCCTAAACCCTTCTGACCAAGGTAATTTCTTATGCTCTCTAATCTCCTTTACCTAAGAGCCAGGTTTCTTGAGAATGAATGCCAGCAGCTCTGCTATTTCTGTTTTGCAGCCTGCCTCCTCTTTGCAGGGTCCATGAGCACAGTGCCAGCATGAATGGCGAGGAGCATGAGATGGGTGAGGAAAGGCAGCTGTCAGGGGGAAAATACACATCTTGAAAGGATCTTTCAGGGGCTCCCCAGGTGGCTCACCGAACCCCTGTTACAAAGGCTAGACAGGAACCTGTGCTGACTCTGCAGATCACAGTGTCTTGGGGCAGTCAGGGCTGATTTTCAGGAGGTGAATTTGAGGGCAAGCTCCACAGCGTGTTCTAAGAGATCACCTGCGCATTGTAACAATTCTCAAGGCACTTCCGAAGAACACCTGACAGGCCATTCACAAGCATCCTGTCAGAAAGAGCATGAAGTAGCTTTTCTCATTTTAAAGGTGATAAAAATTCGAGTGATAACTTTCCTCGTTTGTGTGAGGAAAGAAGGCATGAGATTACGTAGACAATGATACAGATAAATCTGATATTTAGCTCAATATTTATTTTTCCATTACAACTACTTGCTTGCCAAAAAATGTCATTATCTAGAACATCCTGAGGGTAAAATAATTGTCTTTTCTGTGGAAAATCAGACAGCAATTACCAGGTGTGAAATTTTAAATGGAAAAGAAACATAGAGTTCTTTGAAATTAAAAAAAAAAAAAAGAGAGAGAGCTATAAGAAAAAATAACCCATTAAATGTAAACACTCAAGTGTGTCTCCATGAGTTCAGGTGCCCTCCTCATTTTCATGGCTATTTTACTGCAGTATTCCAGTGCCTATCACAGTGTGTAATCAGGTATGTGAGAACATATTAATAAACATATGCAGGGTGAATTGTGAAAGAAGTTGAAAAGTGTGGTAATAAAATCTTAGAACTACATATTAAAGATCTGATTAAAATACCAGGCAAGTGCATAGAAGTCTCTCACTAAGACATGAGTGTTTACCAATGTCACGTTCTGCAGTTATTACACTGAATTTTATCCTGTTTTTTTTTTTCAAAATTAAAAGGAATAAAATCTAAAATAGAAAGCCCATTAAAAATGTTGTCATCTTCAAATCTAACCAACTAAGGGAAGACCTTAGTCTTTAGTATGTTTGCTGATTTTTGGCATAAGAAGTTCAATAAACACTTAATTATCAGTCATTTGAACATGTGGACTTTCAGTCATAAAATTATGAGCTCCGGTTCGGCGTGTCCCTTGTCCTGAATGGGTATTCACCAATGGCCTCCCAGGCCGCTCCTGCAGGCACCTGCACAATGGGTATTGATCTCCATTGACACAGCTCACATAAGGAGCTGGGATCTGTTATAGGCCATTCATTTGGGGTTTATGGAAATGACCTTCAGCTAAACCTGGGAGATTGACAGTGGATGACTTGCTTTCCCATTCTTCGGAAGAATTCAAGGACTCACTTGTCAGTTTCCATGGAAACAACCATGTAATTATTTTTATCAGAATGTCCTATGTCTACTTCCTGTCTCCTAACACAACTAAAGGTGAAATCTCAGTAAGATTCACTGTTTCTATAAAAGTAGAATGTGTCTTTAACAAAAAAGCCTTTCCCTGTGAAGTTCAGGAGAGGAGAGGAGAGAGGAGAGGGGAGGGGAGCACACGGACAATTAATTCACAGAAGAAAAGCTGATAAGCCATGAAATGGTGCTCAATATAATTCCTACCTAGGTCCACATTGATAATTGAGATTCATTGTTGACAATGGTGGAAAACTTTTTGCAAAGATTAGTAAAGGACAGCCCTGGCAACAGTGGGAAGCAGTCAATCATCTTAACCCATTGGCGGGACCGTGTATAATGATGAAAATATTTGAAGAGTAGTTAGAATTGTTTCTATACTCATTAGGATAGGCACTCTACTATAAATAATTTCCCAAATCTCAGAGGCTAAATCCAACACTGTTTTCTCATCGAGACCAACAGAGCTGACGAGGAAGGGTGAAAGATGGCTCCACGCAGTCATTCAGGGCCCCAGGCTCCTTCACTCAGTGCCTTCACCACGCACGAGGTAGCCCGGCATTCTCCACTGGATCCTCTGCACCCAGCAGGGCTAGAAGGAGAGCCATGCAGAGGACCTGATGCAGGTGACAGCATGGAACAGCTTCCTCACAGCAAGGCTGCAGGGTTAATAGCGAGATTCTGCTGAACTCCACAAAAGACAGGAATCATGGATCACAGTGGAAAATGCTAGATGAGCAACTCTGGTCTTCATTGTTGTTGCTTCTAAAATGTATTTGTATGACTTTTTCATTGATAAACTCCCCTCTGATACCATGGCTCCTATTGCAAGGGAAAGAGGCTACCTGGAGGACCCACTGAAGCAGGAGTGGTGAGAAACAAACCTCTCGAACATGGAACTGAGGAAGGAAGTGGCTTTTTATTCAGCTGGGAGCTGCGGGGGAGCCTCATCCACCAAACTCCCCAAGAAGCAGCTTCTCTCCCTTTTTATAGGCTTACAACGCTAAAGGGGTAAGCTGAGGCTAAACTATATTGTTGTCCATTTGCTGGACGTCTGACCTTACAACCTTTTGGCATCATTGATTTGCTAATTCATATGCAGCATGAGCAGGGACGGGCAGGGGAGGGGCTTACAGAGAGAAGACAAAGGCAGTAAGCTATTAGTTGGTGGAGGTGTTTCCAGGAGGGAGCCTGGGCGGTGCAGACGTGGGGCGTGACCCAGTGCCAGGCTCCAGCCGGCAGGGATAACATTCATTTGCAACTCTTTCAAGGCTTTCAGATAGCAGAGACGCTGGGAACCTAAAAGGGAGTCATCTTCACAGCTCTTTGGTGTTTTATTTTTTTTCTCTTTTTTACCCTCCTTCCCATCTGGAGGGGAGTGGAAGAAGGAGGTGGAAACGGGAAACAGAAGGAGGCGAGGGGTCTCCCCCCTCACCACCCCAACGTGAGCAGCTTGGAGGGTGACTTCTGAACCATCTCCTCATGACAGCAGCCTTTCTGGGTCCTGCTCATAGCACAAAGGTGCAAACTGCAGGCCCGGGGCTGTTACTAGCTGGCACTGCCCTTCATGTTTACATTACACTTTCACTGTTTTGTGTCTGTGTGTCCATGCACTTTTTTGCTTCCTCACAAACATGCCTTGGGCCTGGTTATAATCCTTCTCCATGCCGTGGAGATATGTTTGCTATCTGATGCTTTCTCAGGACAGAGCTGCAATTTTAGCTAAATTACCAACCTCCCCAAAGTGATGCAGGTGGGAACATTCAGACAGTTGAAAAGTTGACCAGAAAGCACAAAAGATTCATTAAAGCACCTGGTGTCTGCGCTACATGGCACCACATCCAATAAAGCAACTTCTTTCCCCAGGGAGCACCAAGCCCAGAAAATAAGGCAGACAAAACAACAGTGGTGGAGCAATGTCTGTCTCATCCACGCCGCGCAAACTCAGCAGCTCCGTGACTTACATTTCCCTCTACCTCATTTACTCTCAGATTCCTGCTAATTGCATTTCCACGGGAGGCTTCAGCACCATGCAAATGCATAGCATTATTTCCCTACACAAAATCTGCCCTCATAAACTGGACCTCTTGTAGCGCACCCTCTTCCACTGCCCTGATTCCCACTCCCGCCGCCCACCCCCCATGGCATCTCCATGACAGTTACAGAACATCCAGTGAGCAACTGTCCATCTGCAGGTTCATTGTACTACCCGTGTTCTGTAGACACAGGGAAAGGCCGCGTCTTTAGCTTATGTGGCCACTGAGTCATCTTTTTCTCGTGGGGAATACAGCATTGTGCTCACAGTGTTTTCCTTTCAAGTGCTAACCTCGTTCTTTTTAAATATGAACTGGTTTTATTCTCTTACTTAGGCCAGTTAGGCCTTTGAGTTTTTCTTCTTTCCTTACCAATGGGCATTTTCGCTATGACGTAAATGCCAGGGCATATTAACCTCATGACTAAGAGGTTACCAATTTGCGACCACATATTATGGATCTGAAATTCAAACTACGCTCTTTGGTATCATCTCTTTTCTCCATTTTGTCATTGGCTCAGTAGTGGCTTTGATAGTTCTGTCTCCAAAACTTCTTGTACTCCTTGTGTCTTTGTGTGTCACTTTCTGTACTCGGTGGGATGTGTTGAAGATGTTTCCTCCAGCCCCCTTCCCAGTGCGCAACCTTGCGCTTCACAAAGCTGGTACATGTTCTAGCAAGCCTTGTGTGGAACACCACGAAGACCAATGCTCAGACGCCAAGGGCTTGGTGCTTGGGAAGAATGACAGTCCTGTGGCTCCCACAGCTCATTCCTTCTTTCACTTTGCTGAGATAAATTTCCGATTTATGACCGTTCCCTTCAGAAGAAGACAGCCTGAGGCTGTGTGTGTTTTTTACGTTGCTCTGTTAGTTGTGACTGGCCCGCAGTGCCTCTCTTCCTGAGGCTGGTCCCAGCTGGAAGAGGTGGGAGCTGACATCACTTCAGTAGCACCTGTCAGCTGTGCAGAATTTCCACTCATTGCTGGCACTTCATCAAATGCTGTACAATCATACACGTTGCCCTGATCTGCATCATTTGTTAGAAAGACAAACCATAGCCTTGTTCTCAGGTTCATACTGATGTCTCTAGCTGTCATTAAACTTCAGTCCAATTAGAATGTCTGATTTTTACTACAAATAAAAATCCATAATGATCATAAGTCTTATGATTATTTGAAATTTCACAAAACATAAATTACTTTGGGGTGAATCTCAGGTAAAAAAGAATTATATCCCACTGGACACAGCTAAGGAAAAGGTAGTATTTGAGTGAGGACTTATAGATGCAAATAAGTTTTCCCTCAGAATAATCTTACTGCCCCAGATACAGCAATGCCAGACCCAAAACCTGTTATACAGTTCCCTTCCAAGAAGTGGCTCATGGTCATCACAAATTAAAAAAGAAACTGATTGTTTGCCTCAGGATTTGGCAGTGCCTGAATGATAATTCCATGTTGTAACTGAGCTGACTAACAATCTGTACAAACAAAATTACTCCTGTTATCTTTTGAATGATAGATGGGCAAGGAGAGTTCTAGAGTCAGGGTTCTCTGTGAATTTCCCTCTGCAACACAATGTGTTTTCCTAAATGTTCCTATAAACATCTACATGAAGGAGTTCACGTCATTCTGAAACACAGAGGCTAGAATGTAGCACGTTATGCTCAATGTACAAGATACTTGTTAAGAGATAATCACAAAAGTGGTTGTTTCTTCACTTTCATGGGAGCCCAAGTTTGATGCCCACAACTGCAGGGCAAGGACTATGTCTTTGGGGTCAACAGCTATTTCTTAATTCTCTTAGTAAACCTCTCAGGATCAGCTGTGTCAACTCACATACACAATATCCATTTAAAATGTCTGGCGAATTAATTAATGATTATAGCTTAATTAGTGGTTATGAAAAAGCGTCTAAGGACAAGCGCCTATCTGCAATCCTATAAACAAAAATGGTTCCTTGTGGATAAGCGTGAGGCTTGCTGCACAAATTATGGAAGAAATGTGGACAGGGCGGGCACTGGAAGGTCATGCTGGGCTGATGGGACCACATCTTTCTACGAGCCTCAGAGGAACTCTTTGAGCAAGTGGCCCTTATCCATTCCCACCTGACAGACACACAAACTATGTTCAGAACCATTCACCCCACCCAGGGTCACAGATCAAAGTCAGAATGTCTGACGCTAGGAGCCCAGCCAAAAAGGAAAGGAAAATATTCCAAGCAAGTTCAATTAAAGAGAGTAGAACGCTGCACACTCATTATTTACATCACATAACACTCAAAGTTTTTTATCTCAAAATGTTTCATCCAGTTAGTTTCTGAATGTCATATTTTATCATCTTTACTTGTCTTTATTCATGCGTTTACATGTGGATAGTTAAATCTGTTACCCCAGCAGAATGCAGCTGCATGCAGCGTTTGTCCCATCCACAATGAATTCGGTGCTAAGATATTTGGCAAGAAAATATTAAAAGAATAATTTCCATAGAGTGATGTGTCTTCATTGTAAGCCTGCAATAATGTAACAATTCCACATGTAAAATAACTATTGTGTTTTACTAAATAAAATAAAAATCACAGGAACATTAATATTTATTAGAAAAACTGGCTGCTATTAAACATCAGTTAAAATTTTGTTCCCCAAAATGGGACTTATTCTTATAGCTTTTCCTAAAAGGTTATTTGTATATTTTTTACTTGAAGTTATTTAAAATAGCCATGTAGACTCACAAACATAAAATACTTTCTCCTTTAACGTCAGACATTTAACTAGACTTCTGTTAGCCTCATTTGTGCTACTTCCAAATAATAAGGTGCTGCATCTGTCAGGGTTTCCTCTGGTGTTCTGTGCTCATCCCAACTCCTCAGGATTGCACCCTGTCCGTTCCTGAAAACTCCTGTTTCCCTGCGAACAAGACGTCTGTGGAAAGGTGTCCCTCCCTGTTCATTGTCCATGCATCCTACAGTTTATTCTCATGGAAATCTTATAGGCATGACCTAAGATCCAACATTTCCATCATTTTCAATTTCAGGCCCAATATTGGCCTCTTGAAGAGCCTCAGAGGCTGCAGATCAACTGCACATTTCACAACAATTTAGTCTGATTAACAGTTTTCCCTCTATCTTTGGAGGCTTTTTGGCCTGATGTCTGACTTATGATTCTATTTTAATGAACATTTTGGAATACATTACCAGTTAATATCCCATGATCGAGGTTATTACTTCAAGAATTGGCCCTGATATCAAAACATCTCCTACAAGTAAGTATTTCTGAGTAAGTCTGCCTGAATTTCTTGTTAATTCTGGGATCTCGTAAGGACCCTACAATGAACCTTATGAGATCCCAGAATTAACAAAAAAAAAAAGGTCTCTCTGTTTCGATTCTTAGTAATTTCTATTTTCTATTTTTTCCTTATTAAATTCTTTCAGTTCTTTCTTGGGTATCAATATCTTCTCAACAATGTTTTGTTTACTTGTGCTTTTGTTAGAAAAAATATATATATATAATTCAACCAGCAGAAGGAATTAAATAAATGGCAACTTACTGTAGCTGAACTGCATTGACGCTCCAATGTCAGGGGACAAAGTGCACGCAACTAGGTTTTACATAATATTTATCACATCATTACAGGACCAACAGGTTTATATGCTCACTGCCCAGCTACAGGCCAATACACTGAGACAGCAGAGTGTGCAGCAGAGAAAGAGTTCAATGATGGCAGGGCACTGTACAAAGAGATGGAAGGAGGCCCTCACATCCACCTTCCAGAGTTCTAGTCTGGCTTTTTTTAAGACATCAATGAGGGGAAGAGGTCGGAAATTTGGGGTCATTAGTCAAGGTAAGGGGGTGAAATTATCAGGATGTGGAAACTGCAATCTTTGGTAAGTCAGCTTCTCATGGGGTCATTCAGACCAGCTGCTGTCAGTAGTTTCATTTGCATGCAGGACCTTGAAGAATATTTCAAAGGAAAAGCTTAGCATTTTATAATGCTTGTTATCTGTAGTGCAGTTAAGAGAAACTGTAATGTAGAATCTACATAATTCAGGAATAAAAGACACCAAACAATGATGAAGAAGCAGGTCAGAGACTGACCTAATGGTTAAAGCTGAATGCATTGCAAGCTTGTTTCCACAAGCTTCCTTCTTCACTGACTGATCTTACAAAGTTTATAGGAATGTTTTCAACACCAGCTGAAGGAATTTCCAACTTCCCACTACTCCAAAATAGTTAATCATGAGATTTCTAACAATATATGTCAATCTTTTAAAAATTTCCTTGAGGTTCAATTAGACCAAAGTGGATGCATCATTTTTATTTCCTTTGTTTGCTGTAGTTTCTGCAGCTTCCAGCTCTTATTTCTTTATAGTCTTTATCATTCTTTATTATGTGGGTCACAATTTATACTTAAATGTTCCCTTCTGGTACCACCATTAATTCTTCACTAATTATTTATTTCATTCTTTCAAGACATTGAACATATTTCACTTTTAGTAGTTCCACTGAAGTGATTTAGGAAATAAGAATTAATTTTCAAGAATGTGAGCAAGAATGGTGACTTTTTCTGCTCTTTATCATTTTTCTGTTTAGTACTGCACGAGTCAATTCATGTCATATAATCATAGCATTTTCTTATTAAAATTGGATTATTTTATGAAGAATAATTTTCTGAATAAAATGACATATCCGTTTTTGCATGAAAAAAGGAAACCATTCCTCGGAATTAACCCTAGAAGACAATGACTAGAATTTAGATAAAACCTGGTCAGTTTATTTTCACACATTGGCATGCCTTTTCTTGCAAAAGCTGGCTTCTTTGTCTGGGCAAGCGGAAGGGCAGTGGCAGCATCAAGAGCCAGGTGCTCAGGACCACAGGTAGAAGTGAAGGGTGGAGGGTGGAGAGAGATGAACGTCTGAGCCCCACTTTCCTGCTCCCAGTAGACACCCGTAAGAATCTAGATCTGGGAACCCAGCGTCTTCAACAAGCCCTTTTTCGCTCATTCAAAACCATATGAGAATCTGTGGTGAATGGTTTTAAGATACATGTTTCCTGATTCTAGGGAGCTGGCAGTCATTCTTGGGGAATTTGCTAAATTTCCAAAGGCTGACTCTTGCTTCTGTGTCAGGAGACAGGACTCTAGGGAGGGAAAGCCACACTCCACACTCACGGCACCCAGCACAGTGCCCCTCTCACGGTTGGCTCCTGGTAAGCAGAGCTGCCATCATCTTAAAAATGGCACTGCGCACAGCCTCGGTGTGTGTGGCTCACTGCACGGCCTCTGTGTGTGGCTCTGTGCATGGCCTCGGTGTGTGGCTCACTGCACGGCTTCTGTATGTGGCTCAGTGCACGGCCTCTGTGTGTCTGCATCCGGCCCAACTCTCACCACCACTGAAGTTCCCCTATCCACCTACCTGACACTCCGGCCACCCTGGCTTTCTTGCCCGTTGAACATTCCCGGCTTGGTCCCATCTCAGGAGCTTCCCTGGAGCGCTTGCCCCATGTCCTCTCAGCTGCCATTTCACAGAACCTGCACTCAGCTCCCCACTGGCTCTGAGAGCCAGCTCCCCTGAGGACTCCGCCTGAGGTGGCTCTCCCTCAGTCCTGCTGCCTTACAGCTCTTCTCACCAGCCAGGGACTTGGACTTAATTCTTAAATACCTTAGAGTGGAAGCTTGGTGGAGCATCGATTTTCATTTGTCATGTGTCCCTACCAAGCGAAACTTATTGTCATTCTTTGTAAGGTGTGCTACTTGCAAGAGAAAATTCCCCCAAATAGCCAAGTGTTCTTGATATTCACAGATTTTTTTTATTTTTATTCCTTTTCAGTAAGTAAAGGAGTTTATTCCACCTTGAACTTTAACTCAGTTGACAAATCTTGGTTCTTCTCTTTTTGCCCATTATGAGGAAGGTTACAGAGTTAAAAGTAAATAACACTTTTTGATGAATAATTTTTGATAAAATATCATAAATTTTAACATTGAATGTATGATGTTGACCCAAAAAGTTAATACATTATATAGAATAAAGTCGTTAAAGGTTGAGAGGTTTGTGTAGAGTAACAGATGGTACCAACTACCAAATTTTTAAAAAATAGTTTTAGAGAAAAAAATAATAAACAAAGCTCTTAACGTGGCTCTAAAAATTCCACCTAAGAAAAACACATTTACTAGAGGATCATATGTGTGGTTTTCCCTTAAGAGAAACTAATCTCCATGGTTATGAAATATCACCTGAGTCACTTCCAACACCATTGATTAGAGGATTATTTATAACGTAACAATTTAAAGGCAGTAACTGAGAAGCTGATTGGATTTACCACTGCCCCCCTGCCCCGGCTGACAGCATTGTCCTAGAGTTTGAAGGAATGCTGAAACAAGATTACCCTTTCTTCTTCTTTGGGTATTGATAAAGTCTCAGCTCTCTGTTCGAGTATTTCTTCTGAAACTTTGCACAGCAAGGAAGTACAGACAGGGAGATAAAGTTTTTTAAAAAATCTATCTTGAATGCCCAATTATTGTCCTTGGTAAAAGAGATTGCTAATCACAGGGCACATTATTCTTACTGAACAAGAAGCCATTACAGTTTTGTTTGGAACAGGATCCTGTATGGTTGTGTTCATTCATCATTGAACCACACAAAGAAACATGAAATGAAATAATCTGCTTACTTTCAGAAGGACTGTAGTAAACTCTTTCCTTCAATGTCTATGTATTGCACCTGTTACAGTCTTTATCACTGGAAAATGCAACGGACAGGCATCTTCAGTCTCTCCTTGCCCGCAGCCCTCCGCCTCTCTCTCCCATGTTTAAAGGGCCCCATTGGTACACTGGGCCCACCTGGATAATCCCCATAAATTAACATCAGCTGATCAGCAGCGTAAATCCTATCCCCTTTGCAAGCTAACATCACCATGCTCATTGTTTCTGGGGATGACGTTGTGGGCATCTTTGGTGGGAGAAGGAGAGGCGTTATTCTGCCAGCCATTGTAGGGTGGTCAGAAAACGGGGCTGAACTGGTGGCGACCCGGGAGTATTCACATCTCCTCCTGTGTGAGGAGAGGGAGAGCTGCTCGCTGTGAAGACAGGAAAGCCAGGGAAGCCTCCTCATCAACCCACAGAGTCAGCCAAACTCATGAAGCCGTGGGGCCACCCCTGAAGGCGCCCAGGCCTCAGAGCCAGCAGGAGGCGTCCTTGGTGAGCATCGGGGACACACCCGGACAGCGAGCCCCTCCTCTGGCCCTTGCCTCTTGCCACTTGCTGGGAGAACGTGGTGATTATTCATCTCAGGGTTGGAAGGGAGAGAAGCCAGTCTAGGGAGGTTTTCTCAGAATGCAATCAAGTTTGGGGGCCCATGATGGAAGCACAAATTCTGGCTGCAGCACTGGGGTCTGGCAGTTTACTTGGGGCTTTTTAGCTGATGTATTGGGGTCCAGCTGACTTTGTCTTCAGTGTGTCCCACACCGTGGCCTTGAGTCCAGCTGACCTTGTCTTCAGTGTGTCCCACACCCTGGCCTTGAGTCCAGCTGACCTTGTCTTCAGTGTGTCCCATACCCTGGCCTTGAGACAGGCAGCCCACCGTGTAGGACCCTGAGCACCACCTTGGAGATTTTGACAGGGCGTCTGTAGGAGGCGATGCTTCTGTATCCCTGCCTCCCTGTGCAGGCCACGTATCCCTGCCTGGGTAGCGGTGGGGTTCGTGCCCCTCAGCTTCAAGGCACTGAGAATAACCTCTCAGTGCTCCCTGTGCCGTGGGCACATCCCCCAGCCTCAGAGGGTCATGGGTACTGGGGTGACCCCATTGGTGCTCCCTTCCAGATGCCAGGGCCAAAGCAAGGTAGCTGCACACACAGGCCATGTGCATCAAAGCGGGCGTGGGGCCCGTGAGGTGGGAGCAGAAATCCCATCGGGAGCTTCGGGGAGTCGTTTCTCACGTCCAGGAGGAAACAGTCTCTTCTTTGCGTCTGGATATTTTCTCATCTGGCTGTGGCCCTTAGAAAGACTGCATCTAGCAGGTCACCAGTCTTTGGATGTAGCCAGCACACGTGGGGGTGTAGAACCAGGAGACACAGGAACAGAGAGGGAAGCCACATCACTGCCCCTGGAACCTCCCTCACCTGTTGTTCAGTTAAAACAAACAGACAAAAAACTTGTGTGTGTGAGTTGAGTCGTATGTCTGATTTGACGGCATTCCTGCTCCCATTCATCAGGCATCATGACTGACATGATACCCAAGCTGCTGAGCATTATTCCAGAAACATGTATTTTATAGGTGTAATGTATTATTATCTAATACATTACTACTAACCAATCTCTTCATTGCTATGCTAGATCATGAAAAATGGCAGGATGTTAAATCGCCCAGGATTTGAGGCTCTTCCTCTTAAATATTCACAAAATAAACTATTTTCTGTGAAACTGTAAATCACATCAAAAAGAAATATAAAGCCAATATGTGTATATCTTGTTGGGGAGGGAAGTGAAGAAGTAATCAAAGTTTATTTCCACTGAAGTTTTCAGTTACTTTACCTAAAGTTGGTTTACCTGGGTTCTATCAAGAAACAAATTTTACTTGTTGCAAAAAACGTTACAAAATGTTACATTTTAAAATAAAATTATAATAATTGTTCTAGCATGCATAATGATGAAAATCAATCCTATCTATAAAACTAATGAAGCCTTGATATCTAATATCTGACAAGACCAATATTAGTTATGAGTAGATCTGTAATAATTATAAATAAGATATTGAATGAGCCTCATAGCATATTAAAATAATAACGTTGAACATCTTAATTTCAGGAATGTAAGATTGATTTAATAGCCTAACAGAATATGTCTCTTGATCAAAAATAATATCCATGTAAGCAGACAATCTAAAGATATTTGATAAAATTGTGTATTATTTCTAAAATAAGCCTATTGTGTAGAGATAAAGGATTATTCTTTCTGTAATCAAAGATGCTTATTTTAAACCAACTACTAATGTTATGTTTATAATAAATTAATACATTTTACATCAGAAACATTGCAAATACACTTTATAAAACATAGAAGAAAATATTACTGTTAATAATTCTATGGCTGAATTCACTGCTGCTTCATTTCCCTTCTTTACTTTACTTTACATTGCTGTAACCATATCATATATGTATGTCTTTACTTTTGTTTTACTTAAAGAATGCCACCAGCATTTCCAGGGAATGAAATAATCCTCACTCCCGTCAGGGTAATGGTTGCGTAAGGTTGTCCTGGAGCTCTACCGGATGTAAATAAATATTATTACCTCCAACTGACTGATGTGGGATCTCAGGGAATTCAACTCGCAGGTCAGCGGCTACCTCTGCACACCACGGCTGCACCAGGAGGTCCACGGAAAGCTGAGGCACTCCCAGCACAGCCTCACACACTGACTGTAGGGGCTTAAAGACAGTATTGAGGCCTCTCTTAACTTGTGTTATACAGCTTACCCTTGTGCTGTGATAGTGCCCAAATCAGTTTGGTCTTGGCATTCTCCCTGTATGTTCTTATTACCTTTAAAGAGGAAGAAATTTGTGACCTATACCTAAACAGTTGATTACAGAACTTCTAATATCCATTCAGCACCCAGAGGCTACAGCCAGCAGGACGATGATGAGTAAGTAGGCTTATTAATTAAATATGTATATACTGTTTCTGAGTCGTGATGAGATCTCAGTGTATACTGCTTATTTATGTACCTCTTTTATGTATGAAGTGCTTCAGTTGACACCTTCTTGTGACCTTCCTGTGGCTGGAGAAATTCCAGTAAGAGCCAAGTCTATTTCGAGATGGGATGGGGTGGATAAACAGAACCTGACGCCTCTGCACCATTAATACTTTTTTTTTTTTGCTGGTGTATTGTGGATTTTTCCACCAGATTATATCAATGGCTGCCTCTGAAGAATAGCCTCATGTGTTCACCCTTCCTGCATGTACTCACCCAAGGTGACAACACCTGGTCTCTGCCTGGTCTGGGGCAGCAGGAGCCGGGTGAGTGAAGCAGGGAGGCCTGGGGGTCTCCTTGGGTGGGCAGCATGCGGGGCACACTCAGGGGTTTCTCCCTCCTTCCCCACCCAGGTCACCTGGCTGGGCTGGATGATGAATTACAGTAACAGTGAACGGCATTAATAATAAGTTGTGGCTAACATTTACTGGTTACAGATGATGTCTGGGCAGTTTAGGTTTCCTATCACATTTAATACCCACAAAACCCTGTAATACAAGTATGATTATTATTTCTATTTCACAGATGAGAGCAGTAAGGCTGGGAGGGGCCTGGAACTCGTCTAAGCCTTCAGTGACACAACAGTGAATTAAAGCAGGTGCACCTGCGCCAGGTTCACCCTGGGTGCGGCATTATAGTGGTTCTTGCAACCAATTTCTGTATGTGTATTTTAAACATAGAATACAAGCCAAGGAATTTTCAATATTTCTTAGTAAAAACTGAGGCGAAGGCTTCGAATCCCCCATAGTCTGTCACTGTGACTAAAACGTGCGCCCGAGCCCCAGGGAGAAACGTCCAGCGGCCAGCACGCGGTCCAGCTCCTTCCCGGCTCCTCCCGCCGCCGCAGGGGACAGTGCTGCCAGGCGGCCAGCAGGGGGCAGCATTGCCAGGCGGTCAGCAGGGGGCAGTGCTGCCAGGCAGTCAGCAGGGGGCGGCATTGCCAGGCGGTCAGCAGGGGGCATCGCTGCCAGGCGGCCAGCAGGGGGCAGCATTGCCAGGCGGTCAGCAGGGGGCATTGCTGCCAGGCGGCCAGCAGGGGGCGGCATTGCCAGGCGGCCAGCAGGGGGCATCGCTGCCAGGCGGCCAGCAGGGGGCGGCCAGCAGGGGGCGGCGCTGCCAGGCGGCCAGCAGGGGGCGGCATTGCCAGGCGGCCAGCAGGGGGCATCGCTGCCAGGCGGCCAGCAGGGGGCGGCATTGCCAGGCGGTCAGCAGGGGGCGGCGTTGCCAGGCGGCCAGCAGGGGGCGGCGCTGCCAGGCGGTCAGCAGGGGGCATCGCTGCCAGGCGGCCAGCAGGGGGCGGTGCTGGCGCGTGGCGGGAGGAGCCCCGGGCATGGCCAGCACCTGCAGCCTCAGCCCGCGTCCTGCGCAATGCTGACCAGAGACCCTGTGCTCGCTACACAGACGTCAGAAAGGAAAACACGGTGGCTGATTTGCAAAGAAAGGCTTCTCTCTTTTTCTGTATAGAGATATTGACACACACACGTGTCTCTATGTAGAGACAATCATGGCCGGATGGATGGATGCGTGGATAGACGGGTGGGCAGATAGATGGATGGATGGATCGGTGGGGGGAATGGATGAATGGGTGGTTGGATGGTTGGATGGATGGATGGATGGATGGATGGATGGATGGATGGGTGGACTGATGATGACTGGACAGATGAGTGGATGGATGGATGGATGGATAAATGGATGGGGGATGGATGGTGGATGAATGGATGGATGAGTGGGTGGATGGATGGATGGATGAGTGAATGAATGGGTGGGTGGATGGATGCATGCATGGATGATGAGTGGATGGATGGATGTGTAGATGGATGGATGGATGAATGGATGATGAGTGAATGGACGGGTGAGTGGGTGGATGGATGGAGGATGAGTGAATGGATAGATAGGTGGATGGATGAATGGATAGGTAGGTAGATGAATGGAAGGAGGGAGGGAGAAATGGATGGACAGGTGGGTGGACAGGGAGGTGGGTAGGCGGATGAATGGATGGATAGATGGATGGGTGAGGGGGATGGAGGATGGATGGATGGATGGTTGGATGGATGGAGTGGACAAAAGGTCATACCTGCATTTTATGATGGCCAGGGGGAAAGGCAGGCATCCAGACCACCATGGCTGTGGGCCGTGTGCCTCCACAGATCCCCACCTTAAGCTCAATGAGTTCCAACAACCAAACTGATGGTGAGAAGGGAGAACTGGACTCACTCACCTGGCCGGTGGGCAAACAGTGCACAACTTCTCCTCCCTCAAAGTTCAGTTAACAGAAAACCAAGTAACAATGCATAAAGAGAGTGGTAGGAGAAATAAAGAAAATCAGAGTAAAGATGAAAAAATGCATTTGAAAATGGACTCTGTGAAAAACAAAATTTAATTTAACTGGATAAAATGTCATGTCACAAGATCTTCTTAAGGAACTAGCGTGAGACTGGCAGCATTCAGGACACGGCATACAGAGGCCACCAAAAACACAGCCAGCTCTCACGGACTCATGTTCTCACCGAGGGACCCAAAACTTCATTAAAAAGGTGAATGTGTCAAATAGTGTTAAATGCTAAGAACAAAAGAAGAGGGGAATGTGTGCTCCTGAGTCAGAGGAGCGGTCAGCAGGCAAATGGTAAAACATGCATGTGTGTGTGTGTGTGTGTGCATGAGACAGAGTTTTGCTCTTGTTGCCCAGGCTGAAGTGCAATGGCCTGATGTCAGCTCACTGCAACCTCCAAGGTTCAGGTGATTCTCCTGTCTCAGCCTCCTGAGTAGCTGAGATTACAGGCACCTGCCACTACACCTGGTTAATTTTTTTAAGTATTTTTAGTAGAGATGAGCTTTCACCATGTTGGCCAGGCTGGTCTCAAACTCCTGGACTCAGGTGATTCATCCACCTCAGCCTCCCAAAGCTCTAGAATTAAAGGCGTGAGCCACCACGCCCAGCAGCGTTGTGTTTTAATTAACATCCAGAAAGTTGAGCTCTGTTAAGGCCATGGAGGGATGAGGTGCAGCAGTCTCAGGCATGTGGGGGGCCCAGCCAGGCGCAGGCAAAGGTGGGGGGAGGGCTGCCCAGAGCCGGGACTCAGAAACTCAACACGTGCCTTCTGACTGCAACAGCCAGTCCTACAGAAGGAAAATCCGCAGTGAAGGTACGCTTGAGAATCTCCAAATGCAAGAAACACAGGAAGAAAATGAGATGAAAATTATGAGAAATGAATACCTAACTAAAGGGCAAAAAATGAAAAAAAAATGACATTTTGATCAATGTCTTTAAGTTTAGAGATTTTTTTAAAAACGTGCACTCAGGCCAAGAAAATGAGTTTACTTGTAAAGGAATAAAAATGAGAACAGTTCTTTGGCCTTCTCCTGCCAATACGAAAGTAGGTGTATCAGTGACCGACACCTCTACTGGCTGCTTCACAAACAACCCCGCACAGCAGATGCACTTACCATGTGGGCGTCGAAGAAGTGCTGTCAGCCGCTTTTTATTTACGGCGACTCAATGAAACTGCAGCCAGACTTTACAGAGGTCTGCTGGTCATCTGGAAGGCCGAAGGGTCCTTCATGCACCTACCTGTGACCCAGGCCGGTAAAAAAGAGCTGAGGGTCCCTGGGCCTGCCTCCAACTTCCTAATCTGTGTCTCTCTCTGTTTCTTCTCTATCTGTATCTCCCTCCCTCAAACTGTATCTTTCT
>NW_022436970.1:22495606-22623884 GCF_009761245.1 Sapajus apella | reverse complement strand
CTCTCTCTCTCTCTCCCCCTCTGTCTCTCTCTCTCCCCCTCCCTCACTCTCTCTCTCCCCCTCCGTCTCTCTCTCTCTCCCTCCCTCTGTCTCTCTCTCTCCCTCCCTCTCTCTCTCTCTCTCTCTCCCTCCCTCTGTCTCTCTCTCTCTCTCCCTCCCTCTGTCTCTCTCTCTCTCCCCCTCTCTCTCTCTCTCCCCCTCTCTCTCCCCCCCTCTCTCCCCCTCTGTCTCTCTCTCCCTCCCTCACTCACTCTCTCTCTCTCCCCCTCTGTCTCTCTCTCTCTCCCTCCCCCCCGTCTGTCTCCCTCCCCCCCGCCATTGCCACATGACAGCTTTCTGGAAGCCAGCAGGAGGTGCCCCCTGCCAGTACTGCAAAGGCATCCGTGTCTGTGTCCAGGAGGGAGCCTTCAGGAGCTCCTTGGGTTTTTCTACCCAAGCTCAGAAGTGATGCTGTGTTCACCTGTGCACCTGTCACAAGAGCCAGTCCAGGCAGGACCACCTCTCTGAAGCAGGAGAGTCACAGCACTCTGGACATGTTGTAGACACACGGTAGGTAGAGTTGTGGCCTCTTTGAGGGAGCAGAGGCTTGAGTCATCATTCTGTGGCTATACAAAGAGAGGGGGCAGCCCCCTCCTACCCAAAACTGACATCCAGACTCATGGTCCATCTGGCTTAGGGGTCTGAAAGGCTGAGTTCTTGGTCCCTTAGCACCTGGAACACAAGTTTTCTTTTTTTCAAAACTGTAGTTAATTGAAATTGTTGAAAATGTTGAATGTTTGTAACCATAACTTTTGCAGCTTTGAAAAGAAATGTAGATATTTTTAAAGACAAATATTATAAAAGGTAATTTGTGAAATGTTATTAAAATAATGATATAGCAATGTTGACATCATCAAGAACTTTTTAGATTAAGTGAATATTCAACGGTAATAATAACTGTTTGTGTTTAATATTCAGACACTATTATGAAGAAACATTTTATTGTGCTCGAATTTACATGAAAACATACGTTTTATTTTTTTCAAGTACGTAAAATTTTAATGTTTTAGCACTTTCTTTTACTCTCCGCTGGATAGTCTAGTTTGGATAATAAATTGTACAGTGACTGCTGGGACAGGGCATTGGCCCAGCATCAAACATGTGGTGCTCTTTTATTTGGTGTTTGCTGGGTTGGACTTCCATGCGAGCCTCACAGTGACCGAGTTCAGGCTCGCCTGGGACATTCCTGGTCATTCAGCCATAACACTCTTAGCAACCCTGTTTCTCAAAGTAGAAAAATAGAATGCACAAAGGAATTATTTTTAATGAGTGGGATTTCCCTTCTGGAAAGAAGAAATATGCATCCTTTTCCCTCGTTCCCACTGAACGTAATGAATAATCTTGAACATTATGAGTAGAACAGGCATTGGACAGCACAGAAGGCAGTTGGGCTGAGGTCTCAGGACGCAAGAATGGCACAGAAGTGAGTTCTTGGGTGTTCCCAGACTCAGGACAGAGGATGCCAGCAACATAGAATGGCCGACAGGCACAAAGAAAGCCCTGGCAGAAGAAATGAGCAGCCCACCCGAACAGAAAGTTTAGGGAGTAGCCACTCCACTCCAGTCACAACAGAAAACTGAGACAGCACCCACTCCAGTCCAGCACCCACTTCACTCCTGCCACAACAGAAAATTTAGCACCCACTTCAGTCCAGCACCCACCCTACCAGCCACAACAGAAAACTTAGACAGCACCCACTCCGGTCCAGCCACAACACACGCAAAACATTACCGCCCTCCCCCATCCACACAGGCCAGGTGGGGCCCCAGACTCTCACCCCTACCTAGAAGTAACAAGTCATCAGTCACTTCTCAGCCAGAGCAGTGTCAAAGGAACCAGATGCAACAGAAGGCTCCAGTGAGATAAGTCAGACCCAGAATCTTCCGACATATGCCAGATGTACGCCTCTTTCAATGGAAAACCAGTGTCATGCTAAGAAGCAGCAAGATCACAATGTGCATAAAACAAGACAAGCCACAGATGCCGACATCCAGCATAGAGGTGCTATTGTAGAAGGACCTCCCGGGGACCTACATCGGCCACAGCAGAGATGCTTCAAGGGCAACGGCAAACATGACGGAAACACATGCAAAATCACGAAGCCTCAGCAAAGAAACTGAAATTCTCCAGAAAGAAATAGGAAATACAAGGAAGTAAACCAACTTTGGAACTGAAGTTTGGATCTTTGCATGGACAATGATGACAGCCATGAATTGGGGACTGAGGAGTATGATTAATTCTGCTAGACTGAAGACCCAAAAAGAAATAAACATATATGCCCACCCATCTTTTAATTCCATAAAAAAGTTTTCTAGAAAAGTGTTTTTTAAATCTCTGCATTGGAAAGTTATTTCAAATTCTCCTTCCAATAAAAGATGTGTTATTTGGTGGAATAGGGGCAAGTTTTCAGGATGATCTTAATTCCCTTTTCATTCGGTACACATGCCAAAATGCATCAGCCGTCCAAACTGTGTTCACATTTTACCCGTGCTAATATTTCACCCACATAACTTCATTTCCCTGCCTTTGATTCCTGCAGTAACACATTTAGCACTTGTGAGCACAGACGGGCTTGTATCCTGTTAGGCATTACTGAATATTGGAATAGCCTCCGGATGCCTTTCTGCCCTTCCAAAAAATCCACTCATATTTACCCAGCACTGATTTGGAAACGAAATTTCCCCAGTTAATATTATGAATGTCTCAGTTTGTAAATAATGAATTTACATTTTCTGGGACTCTTGTGCCTTTGAAGTCCCTTTGACAGGCAGGGTCTCGTGTCTTGGCCACAGACACCATGGGGGTCGGGAGATGGGCGTTATCACACATGCCAGCAGGTGAAGAGATTGATACTAAGATTTCATATCTGCCATTGCCTAGCCACGTCACTAACCACTGTCACCTCCAGCCCAGAAAGTTATTATTTTGAGTTTGTGGTGATGCTTTTTCCAAATTTGTACACTGCCTTCTCATTGTTTAAGCAACCGAGAGCCCTCTTTCTGCCCCTCACTAGACCCAGCTATGTGGCATGATTCCAGTGGGACTCACTTTCTACCCACCCTCCGGCCCGTCCTTTCTCACCTGAGCCCTCGTACTCAGGCCTTGACACCTGCCTGGGATGCTTCCCACCTTCTCTACGTCTCTTTAAATCCTGCCCTGCAAAACCTACTTCAAATGCTGTTTCCTTCAGAAATCCTTCCTGACCTAGCCGTATGAGCTGCTAGGGCAATTAATTTTAAAGGAATTCACTTACCAATAAGGTTAAAAACTGATATTGAGGTGTTTTGATGTTTTACTTATCAGGTATTTATAGCTTGCTTCCTAGAATCAATTCTAAGCTGCTTTCAGAGGAGATATTTTCACAGTTGCCATCATATATAATAAAGACATAGAAATGAACATAATATATAATAAAAGAATAAAATACCAGTGAGAATTTTATTTCCATGTCAAATAAAATCAACAAAGATTCTCTCTGACCTGGAAATGAAATTCTCACTGGTAATACAATTTTCTAATGAAATGCTATAAAACTTCATTTTTAAAAGTCTCTTCTAAAACTTTCTGAGAATAGATGATGACTTGATGCATTTATCTAGAACAGAAACGACTGTCTTTCCTTTGAACGACGTAATGATTTAAAATGTAGGTTTAAGCTAACCTTGGTACCCAAAATGCCACTTTTAGAAATTGAGCCATGGGCAATCGTACACAAGGTTGTTGTGGGGAGTTTCCAGCAGATGACTCCGAACAAACTGAGAGATGAGACAAAATGAAGTTACATGAGTCCCAAATGTTACCTGAATGACAGGCCAAGGCCGTGGCTGTGTGATAAGCCTGGCATGACAGTAAAGCAGAATCCTAAGTAAGCCCTGACCTGGTCCTATCTTCCAGCCACCACAGGGAGTGTCAGGGAGACCAGCCATCGAAGTGGAGGGCAGAAATGGGCCCTGCTCCTTCAGCCTTCTCCCTGAATCATGCCCAGTTACATACCACCCTATGTAAATGAAAAAAAAAAAAAAAAAAAAAAAAAAAACCAGCCGAGTTTTCAAGAATAGTGTAGCCTTACCAGACTGACCTTGTAAAATCAATCATGTTAGCTGTTGTATGCCTAATGGCTCCTAAGGAGGGAAAGAAGCAGAGAAATGACTTGGGAGAGGGTGGGCAGAGTCCAAACAGAAACGACGGTGGCTTGGGTCAGAATGCACAGGGAATCTGTGCAGAAACGCTTAGATCCAGACATGTGAACTCAAGATATGAGAAATATTGATTAAAGAAGCTTATTGCTCAAGATAATTTCTACGTTTTTGACTGAAATAACTAGGTGGACACCATGTTAACTAATTGAGTTGATGTAAGTTTGGGAACATGTATAAACATCATAAGACATGTCCTTGCAGACCCACTTTAAATTCCCTCTTCTTATAAATGCAACCCCTGCGACACACTGGTAGCAGATAACTTGCCCACAGCAACACCCCGGCAGAAATAAAACTGGAATCATCCATAACTCCCTTGGCAATCTTTCCAGTATGAGGCCTCTCTTAAAAGTAGCTTTGGAACGGCCGAGCACAATGGCTCACGCCTGTAATCCCAGCACTTTGGGAGGCTGAAGTGGGGGGATCATGAGGTCAAGAGATGGAGACCATCCTGACCAACGCGGTGAAACCCCTAAAAATACAAAAATACATCTCTACTAAAAATACAAAAATTAGCCAGGTGTGGTGGAGCACGCCTGTAGTCCCAGCTACTCAGGAGGCTGAGGCAGAAGAATTGCTTGAAACTGGGAGGTGGAGGCTGCAGTGAGCTGAGATCGCACCACTGCACTCCAGCCTGGTGACAGAGCGAGATTCCGTCTCAAAAATAAAAAAGAAAAAAGTAGCTTTGAAAAGAAGTAGCCCACGTGACACATGTGTATGAGGCGTCAATGTTCGCACATTTGCAGGGAGGGGGTGCGTGCTGCGCCATTTTGCCTTTTCAGCCTGCTTTCCTCTTTTCCTGGTGACTTGTGATAGGCAGATGGATTGTTGCTTGGGCCAAATCTGTGGCATGGCTTCGCATCCCTGAAACTTTGCTGGTGACACTCCTGCCTCTGCAGTGAGTTTCTCAATGATCCAACTCTGCCCTACGAAACCTTTCCATTCTTTAAGTAATATCCCTAATGCAATTCTTTCCATGGAGACTTTCCTGACCACTCCCCACACAGCATCCCTTTCCAGCATGATACAGTTTTCCTACTCTTTGAGCTCTGTATGCAAGGCCTTACTTTGATTGTTTTGTGACTGTCTATAAGCTCCTCTCCTCATTAAACCACAGATCTCTGGAGGGCAGAAATTCCAATAGATTCATCTTCTTAATGCCTTTATTCCCTTACACATATCTTGGGACCAGTGCACAACAATACACATTTGGTGAATTGAATGTAACGTTTGGTCCAAAAACACCAATGTGCTAACCCACTTATCAAATCGATAGGTTGCCAGCTCCTGTGAAAGATGATGTAAGTACTCTGTAAACACAAAACTCAAAGGCCTACTAGATTCACATTGACATAAAATTAATAAGACAAATATAATAATAGCAATAAAAGTGTCCAGTTTTAGAAAATGGTCTAATTTTCATCAACCCTGTATGATTTGTTTTCAGTGCTAACTAACCAAATGAGTAAATATACTTTGTAAACAACATCGATATTCTATTGATTGTGTCAGCAAAAGAAAGGAAAAAAGAGCATGAGGATTAGGAAATGGCTTTAGCTCTTGTGAAATCAATCTCTGCACAGGAAAATTACTTGACAGCTTTTAGACACCTTGCATTTGCAAACACAGTGCAGGCTTTCAATGGGCCATTGATGTGCCGGCAGTGACCAGAAAATCAGAGACCCTGGCAGGACTGAAATGGACCCACGTGGCTGCTCCATGCTGGCAGGACCAACAGCACCAGTGCACGGAGCCGTGATAATGGGGACTTGGCCGGAATTCACCTGTGAGTGAAGCCCCTCCACACCATTTACTACCAACCAACATAAGAAAACTCCTGGACGGGGAAAATGTGGCACATATACACCATGGAATATTATGCAGCCATCAAAAATGATGAGTTTGTGCCCTTTGTAGGGACATGGATGAACCTGGAAACCATCATTCTCAGCAAACTGACAGAAGAGCAGAAGATCAAACACTGCATGTTCTCACTCATAGGCGGGTGTTGAACAATGAGAACAGATGGACACAGGGAGGGGAGCACTACACACTGGGGTCAGTTGGGGAAAAATAGGGGAGGGACAGCAGGGGGTGGGGAGTTGGGGAGAGATAGCATGGGGAGAAATGCCAGATATAGGTGATGGGGAGGAAGGCAGCAAATCACACTGCCATGTGTGTACCTATGCAACAATGTTGCATGTTCTTCGCATGTACCCCAAAACCTAAAATGTAATAAAAAAATGAAGAAAAAAAAAAGAAAACTGTGTATTCCACCCAGAAGCTACACCCACTGGGAAACATTTTTTTAAAGATATAATTGATATTCAACTTTGAAACTCCTCTGAAAAATACAAAAAGGTAAAATTGTCCAAATGTACGTCATGTTGTGTGATTCACACTGAGTATTTCTTTTAAAGAGAACTGAAAATTGTTCCCGGAGTTTCTGCCAACTTTCTCTGAGCTCTTCACTGTGGCAGCTCCATCCAGCTGGCTTGATTCAGACCAGGTGTTTGCCAGGGAAGCTGTTTCACGTGTGGGAGTAGCTGGGGCCCTGACACCGTTACATCTGTGAACATCACTGGCTAGCAGCTCACGGAGGAAAAGGGCGCAGTGTGCGTGAGCTCATCCAAGCCTCTGAGGGAAGCTGGGGTGGGGCTCTGTCTCCTGCTCTTGCCTGACGTTCTTTGTGGAGTAAATTACCCCTTCTGCAGATTTCTCGGGGTGATCTCCTGCCATCCTGCTTCTCTTTCAATGTGCTAGCAGCTTTTAAAATATGCATATATTTCTTGTGCAGGTATATCAAACTTGCTCATATGTGTCAAGTTTTGTAAAAGAGGAACTGAGAACAAAATAATACCAGTTCTGAGAGGTTCCCATATTTTAGAAAGTCTTACCACAGGAAAGGGCAAGTGCATGTTTTCTCAGTGAAGGAAAATTAAACCATGAATGACAATTGCACTCACATATCCCACCCACACTACTTATTCATCATAGGAATCTGGAATAGAAAATAAATGGCTCACTGCAGAATTTTTACATATACATCCTGTATCGCATGGTCTCTGAGGATACTGTGAAGTAATACAGGATACGGATTTAAAATGGAAATCCATGGATTGACTATGTATATTGCCAGTTTTGTTTATTACTGTTAGAAAGGGTTTCAAGAGTCTTGAGCGGTATGCATAATTTATAGAATTCTGTGTTTAATTGGTAGCATTCTAGCATGGAAATTACCAGCCCTGCCTCTGAGATAAGAAAGACGTATTTCTAATTCCAGCTCTGACGCTTGTGCGCTGTGATGCTCTAGGCCTCGTTCTCCCCACTAGTGAAATAGGGAAGATGACTTCTGCTCCTCACCAGGAGTCACTTAGGTGACAATGGTGGTTAGCAGCCAGCACTCCCAAGGCACCAGCCTCCTGGAGACTCTCCTGATACTTGCGACAGCTGAGGGGCAGCACCTGGAATTCCAGAAGCTTCTCTAACCTTCCAGGAGCTGTTCTTCTTCTGCATTGACACAGCGTCTGAGCTTCTTTCATGCTCCCTTTATCATGCAGCCCTTTTTTCTTTCTGAAAGCAATTTTTCTAGTGGAAAACAAAACACTGAAGTCCAGGGAGGTAAATACGACCCGACTTCATCATTACCCGTCTGTAGGCAGAAAAAAAGAAACCACCCCCTTCCTCCTTAAAGCCAAAGTGAGACTAGCTACACAGGATGCGTTCCATGACAGGGAACTGCAGGGGCTGTGGAGACCTTGGACCCCCACTTAAGGAATGGTATTCACATGGAGCACCCGGGGCTGGGCTGGGTTTGATTCTCACACCCACTTTTGCATCAGGGATGAGCCTGGTGACTGCAAATCTCTCTGCTCTTGAAGGGGAGAAGCAAATGTGGTCAAGTGAGAAAAGCCAAGGGCCCTGGGGGCTCAGAGCTTTCTGGTGGGCTGGGGATAGCTGTGTGGGTCTCCTCATGACCCACAGGCCAGATGCAAAGAGCGGTTTCTTTTAGCTTTGACTTAAAGCTTGTGCCCGCCGCTCCAACTGCCAATGGAGCTCAAAGGTGTGCCTAAGAATTGCTCAGGAGTGACTGTGTGTGGCCGAGGGCAGGTGGTGGGGAGAGCAAGGAGGAAGGGCCCAGGACCTTCTGTGAGGTGAGACACAGAAGGAAGATCTGGGTCTTGATATGCTCTGGCTGTGCCCCCACCCCAAATCTCATCTTGAATTGTAATCCGAATTACACTCCCCATGTGTTGGAGGAGGGACCTGGTGGGAGGTGATTGGATCATGGGGGCAGTTACCTCCATGTTGTTCTCATGATACTGAGTGAGTTCTCACAACATCTGATGGCTTTATAAGGGGCTTTTCCCCCTTTGCTCCTTTCACCTGCTGCCATGTAAAACATGCCTCTCCCCCTCTGCCATGATTCTAAGTTTCCTGAGGCATCCCCAGCCATGAAGAATTGTGAGTCAATTAAACCTCTTTTCTTAAGTACCCAGTCTCAGGCAATTCTTTATAGCAGTATGAGAACAGACAAATGCAGGTTGTGAGTCCAATTATCAGATAGACCAGTCTTTCCTGGCCCTCCTGCATCAGTACAAGGCCTTCTGAAGTTCTGCAGGCCATCCTGATGGGGAGGGTGGATGAGGAAATACGGGTTTGCAGCAGTTACTTCAGAGACTGCACCCTGACAAAAATCAAGATGATGCTGGCAAAGCACACGCAACTGTCAAAGCTGAAGACAAGGCCCACAGGTGGCCCCGGGCCTGGGCAAAGGCAGGGCCCCCAGATGTGGCTCAACAGGCACCAAATGCATAAAAAAACCTATGAAGGGCAATGCGTCGGACGACGAGGATTCAGAGCTCTGCAGATGCATGGACAGAACACGAAGCTCATTGCCGAACTGGAAATAAAAAGGAGAAAGAACAAAGATGGGGGCTTTGCAAAAGAAGGGAATAAAAAGGAAGAACAGATTGAAGCTGGAGGGAAAGTTAAGCCAGAAAGAAAGTGGCAGAAAACCCTGAGGAAAGTCAAGATGATCATGTGGACAGCTGGCAAAACTTCCGGGCAACACAAAGGGTAAGTGAGAAAAAACTGCTCTTTCTGGGTCCAAAGCCTGTAGAAGCAGAGCCACGTGAGTGGCTGCCTGGGGTCCAGAGCACTGGGAGCACACCCTCTGCCTACCCTTCTGTGAAGCAGAATCACTCTCCCCTCCCACCCACCCGACATGCACGGCCATTGCTGCTTCTTCTACTCTGTTTTCAGGGAAATATGGTGCTTTTCAAAGTAACTCCTTGGGAAATTGAAATAAGAGTCTCCATTTAAAGACTGGCGTTTTCTCTACCAACACCCAGAAAAAACAGGGCTGCCGGGACCCGCCTCCACCCTGCCTTCTGTTCCATGGCCTCAATACCAGTGGTTTTCACATCAATGAATTATGATGGTGCAATAAAGAAAAGACAAGTTAAACTTAACAGATTTCAGTTGAGCAAAGAACGATTCTGAATAGGCTCACAGCAACTCTGGCGTTGCCACATGATATGCTTCGGCTGTGTCCCCACCCAAATCTCATCTTGAATTGTAGCTCCCATAATTCCCATGTGGCATGAAAGAGACCCAGTGGGAGGTAATCAATTCATGGGGGCAGGTCTTTCCCATGCTGATCTCATGGTAGTGAACATGTCTCATGAGGTCTGATGGTTTTATAGAGGACAGTTCCCCGCACGCGCTCTCTCCTGCCTGCCACCATGTAAGGTGTCTCTTCACTCTTCCTTCGTCTTCCACCATGATTGTGAGGCCTCCAAGCCACGTGGAACTGTGAGTTCATTACAGCTTTTTCCTTTATAAATTACCCAGGCCCAGTTATGTCTTTATTAGCAGCTTGAGGACAGAATAATCCACCACATGGTCAGATATTATGGATGGGAAAGGGAAAGTGAAGTACAGAAAAAGGTGTGAGATTCGCAAACAGCTGGTACGTGCCTTCTGTGAACATGGCTTGAGTGGACGGTCGCCTGTGACTGGCACAAGAGTGGGTTATGTCTGTTTGCTCATCCAGTTAAGTGACAGTTCATTGTGTACAAAGAAACCTTTGGGCTGCACTTAAAATCTGTGAGGCGGTAGCCTTAAGCTAAACTTAACAACGTCTGTGAACCGTGAGCAAAGTCTGCAGACATCTTCCAATTGAAGGTGTGGCTGACAGTGGTATTGTAGCGATGCTGGAGAAAAGCTGGCCCACCCAGCAGCCTCCTTTCTTGAGTCCCTTGCTTCTGGGGATGGCATCCTCAGATGGTAGGACAATGGCTTTGCACTCTGATGCCCGATGGTGCAGGCTGTGCCCTCCCTTCTGAGCAGCTGAGCCTAGCTCTGAGGGTCTGAGCCACCCACGCTGGCCACTTTCTGCTCACCGTCCCCTCCTGAGCTCCAGCCTGCCTGCACCAGGAGCGGGAGAGTCGAGGATGCACCACGCCTCTGCACACCATCCTGAAAACTAAAGCTCGTTTTTGTGCAATCAGCAGGGCACAAAATGCTCACAAAACTCCTACTCGTATGTGAATGGTTGTCTCATTTTATTGTCTGTGTGTTTTTTTAATTCCAAAAAGGGATATGAAATGGATGCTATTTCACTTAATTTACTTTTACAACACCTCTGTAAAGAAATGTGGACTATCTACATTTCACAGATGGAGTTTATTAACATGGATTCATGCAGCTCAGGTCACATAGTATTTATAGAACAAATGGAGACCTGAGTCCGGCCCTGGTGCCAACATCCGTGTTAATGCTACAAAATACACAATGGTACAATCAAAATGTCACTTCTTGGGTTCAAAGGAAGGAGATTTTCACTCAAAAGTGGTTTTGCCAGAAAAATGTTAAATTTGATTAAAGTTATGCTTAAAAATTTTTTAGAAACACCATCTCATGTTATTCAGTGACATCTATGTCCCCTATTCAAAACAGTTTCCCCATCCCCTTTTTTAATCTTTAAGTAGCTGTAGTAGAATTTCTGTCAGAATCATCATAAACATGAAGTGCTCATTGTAGAGATGTGTCTTCAAATAGAAAAACAGGCACATGTGGCCTCAACTGTCCCCAGAGAAACCTGGTTATTCTGGCTTTCTCCTCTCTACCATTTATACATATGGCTAAAAGCATCAGAATAAAACTGACTATCTTTCTCAAAACACAATTTGAACAGTTGAATTCTTAATCCAAGGGCACCTATCTGATCAAACAGGGACCTCTGGCACATCTTCTCTGAACAGTTCCTGATATATTATTAACCTCTTCTCAATATCTCAGCATCTGTAGAAGAGCAAAAATCTTCCTCAGCTTCCTACAAACAATGCTAGAAATGCAGTCTAGGTCACAGGATAGCAAGTTTAGCGGACTAGAGCTCTTATCATGCCATCAAACTTCAAATTTCATGCTCCTGATATGATCCTGCTGCTAAGATTGGGGGGAAATTGTCTTCAAACTGTTTTGTCTGCTGTGTTTTATGTTTTTTCCTTTAACGTATTTCAGAGAGTGGCCAGGTTTCTCAGTCTTGCAGGTCAGCTGCCTCTTGGAGCACTTTCTCCCGTCTTCTTCATTGAGTGCTTATCTGTCCTCCACTGGTTTGAAATGTTGAATCTATTATATTAAAAGTTTGTTAACATAGAAAAATGAGGTAAACTACAAAGTAAAAAGTTACATCCAAACAATCAGGCTGATCTGAGATTTCACATCTGCAGTGCTGAATTTATTTTGGTATTTTTTTAATCGGTGTTTTCCAAGTGGTATATTTATAAGGATAATTTTTAGAACCAAGAATTATATGTCCTGAAAATTTTGATGTATTTATGAGTGGAGAAATAATAAGAAAAAATAGAAAATTCAATTGATAAGCATTAAAAGTATGGCAAACATGCAGAGTTTCTGTTGATTAATAAAAGAAATTATTAATAATGCTATAAAATGTATAAAGCTTACTCACCAAAGAGTACAACATTATCTAAAAAGTCATCCAAGTAAATGAGAATTTGAGAAAAATCACAATTGCATGTATAGGTTTGTCGATGTTTATTTTTATTCTACGGAAAGTGAGAAACTGGTATGAAGTGAGGCAGAGAAATGGAACATTGTAAAACACACATTAACAGACTCCTGCTAGACAATTGTCTATGCTTTTCTGTACATTTAAACTATTTCTTAATAATAAAAATTAAATAAATACATAAAAAGATAAGTTACAGACTGGGAGAAGATATTTACAAACTCCCTCCTAATAAAGATCTTAATTCCAAATTATATAAAGAATTGTTACAATACAAAAATATGACAAACAACACAAGTGAACAAAAGGTTTGAACAGACATTTTACCAGAGAAGACCTACGAATCACCAACAAAGACAGAGAGAGGCCCCATGGCACCAGAGAACAAAGTGACGTCATCTCAAGTCACAAGGCTGGCACTCGAGTGCAAGAGCATGAGGCAGCTGGAGAGCCCAGCCCCTTCTCATGGGAAGTGTGGAAAGGAAAGAAGTGAGGTTCTTTACAAAGTTAAAAGTATGTCCGGAGTAGGATCCAGCAATCATCCAAGGCTCAGCATTCATCCAAGAGAAATGAAAACGTGCCCACACAATTATTATACAGCAGCTTCGTTTATATAGTCAAAAGCTCAGTGCAACCGGAACAGGTGGCTGGATAAACAACCTGTGAGAACTCATGCCACGAATTCTGATCATGCAGCAACATGGACGATTCTCAAGGTCATAGAGCTAAGTGAAGGAAGGCAGAGACAAAGACCAAACAGAATTATCCTTCTCATAGGCATTCTAGGTAAGACAAAAACATCCAACAGCAAGCAGACCCAGAGTGTCAGGCTTGTGGGTGGGCAGTGGCGGGGTCTGAGGGGACGCAGGAGTGATAGACATGGTCAGGATCTTGGTCGCAGGATTGCGTGCCAGCCACACGTGTGTGCAAAAGCTCTTCGGCATATAACTTAAAAAGGGTGAAGTCTGTCACTAAATTCTATCTCAATAAATTTAACAAAAATACATATTTTATAAATCAAGTTACATATAATTGATTGATATGATATACTTAATATTTCATTCCATACCTTTCAAAATTATTTTTTCTAGAAAAAAAAAAAGCCTTTTTGGATTCAGGGCACACCGTGTGCTACAGAACACAGTTTGTGACATATACATGACATATATTGCCATGAACGTCAAGGAAAACCTGAAAATTCCATAAATGGCAAATATTTAGTACTATTACTCTGGAAATTCAAACAGTAATAGATTAGGAAACATAAGTCAGAGCTTTCAGTCACTGGAAAGCAAGAGACAAATTATTATTCACAGCCAATGACTCTCCACTTAAAAATCTAAGAGGATCAAATAAGAAATTATTATAATGAAGAAGGGTTCAGAAGTGCACCATTTACATAATGGAAACTAAACAGGCAAACACAATGGTAAATAGAGAGAATTGAACAATAAGAGGTACGGCCCAGCTACCTCACGTCTTAGAATTACATCTGGATTTGAGAAAGAAGGGATTCGTGTTTCAGAACTTGGGAATGCCTGTCCAACCCCACAGGAGCACAGCTGAGAAGTCCTTAGGGGCCAGGTCCCATGTAGAAAACCAGGGCTTTGACCGGAGCATAGCGGTGACGCTGCGGTGTGTACCTGGGGAGCGGGGCGAGGGAAGGGGACTGGGGAGCAAAGAGGGAGGGAAGGGACCAGTGAATGACCTGATTATAAGCAGGCTCCTCCTGTTTATCATCTTTGTTCATGGGGGAGAGGAGATGGAGTTTTGCTCCTGTTGCCCAGGCTGGAGTGCAGTGGAACGATCTGGGCTCACTGCAACCTCCACCTCCCAGGTTCAAGCGATTCTCCTGCCTCAGCCTCCCAGGTTGCTGGGATTACAGGTGCCCACCACCAGGTACAGCTAATTTTTGTATTTTTAGTTGAGAGGGCGTTTCACCATGTTAGCCAACCTGGTCTCGACCTTCTGACCTCAAGTGATCCACCTGGCTCAGCCTCCAAAGGTGCTGGGATTACAGGTGTGAGCCACTGAGCCTGGCCTTTTTTTTTTTTTTTTTTTTCACAGTGAAGTTTTGCTCCTGCTTGGGCCGGTTCCCCAGCCCCGTTTTTCCCAGTGCAGCCCCTCTGGGAAGGGGTAATTTGGGGGTGCAGTACTTGCAAAGGTGGGTGGCTCTGCAGGACTTTGCAGAAAATGCGACACCCCGAGCGCAGAGCGTTTCCTCGTGGCAGCGTTCTTCTGTCACCTCCTCCCCAGAGAGACTGCACCCACCTCGGACCCTTCCTGTCCGCACGGCCCCCGCCACGAGAGGAATATTTTCCTCCTCAACCAATGTTAAAGTCTGAAAAGATGATTCTAAGAGGCAAAGCGCTGAGTTTCCTCAAGTAAAACAGCACTTGGGCTAGTCGGTGCACCCACCCCCTGTAACATTCCGTTTCTGTCTCACGCAGAACAGTCAGTAACGCAGACGAGGGTCCTCACAAACGGCCACGCTAACTCTTAATGTTTTATTAGGAAAGCTGGCTCTTGGCACATGGTGGTTTTATTTTGAATTAACTTCAGCTCCTTGGTGTTGGCAGTCCTACTGATGTCCTACCTAGAACTAGATTAAGAGTGAAGCTGGATTTACAGCTACTTATTGGCTAATACTTTGTGTTACATGACTAAGCTTTGCAGAGAAATATCATCTTCCCAACTCAATGATTAGAAAACATCTGAAAATCTCAAATGCACACATGGATGTATCTGTCCCAGTGTTCAAGAAATTGCAGTAATACGATGAGAAAACAGGGTTTCTTTGATATGAAAGATTGATTTTTACTTATTTTCAGCCCAGGGCTGAAGCGGCAGAAGAGCAGCCCAGGGCCGAGGGTTCGGTGCCGGTGTGGATGCCTTCCCGCGTGCGGGGTGTGCGCAGGGAGCTTTCCGGCTCAGAGCAGAGCCTGGGGAGGAGATACAGCTGGATGTTATTTTCGCCGCAGCTGCCGCATCAGAGCCAGATGAATCCGGACCTCCCTCAGGTCATCTACTCTGTGGGACCCAGACCCCAACTGGACCCAGCAGAAAACTCCTGCTGACCAGGAGCAATGGGTCTGAGTACCCCAAGTGTGAACACAGTCGTGGACTTGGCCTTACCTATCCAGAGGGCCCCTTTTGCTTCTTAAAAGGCACCACACATAAACTCCTGCTTTCTAGAACTTAAAAACTCCTGACTCTTCACGCTCAGCACCGTACCTGGTGAATTTCTTCACCCACCCGTGTGGACTCGCGAGGCAAACTCACGGGTGCACCGTGGGCCTTTCATAAGCTCGGTAGTCTCCTGTAACCGCTGATGCCTCCTGGCTGCTGGGCTTGGCTTGGGAAGGAATTGAGTAAGTGGAGAAAGGGCTTCCCCTGGCACAGCCCAGGGCCACGTGCCAGGATGACCTCACATCCCTGTCCTGAGCTGAGACGCGCCCTCACGGCCCCGCTGTTCCCCATCTCGGGGGCAGCCGAGCTTTCTCCTCCCAGAGGCCCCCACCGCTGAGCTCCGGCAGGCGCTCGGCCTGGGAGTTGCCCCCTCTGTGAGGCAGGAGAACGGGGCCTGGAGGCTGGGAACCTAAGGCCGACCCACGCGGGCTTCCTGGCACTAAACCAAGAGGAAAACCCCAACTTCCCACGCCCCAGCGGAAAGGACACACGCTCCTCCCTCTGCAACGCCGCCTTTTCCGTGTGGCCAATGACAGACTGAAAGTACCTCTGATTGGACCCCTCCGGCAACCAATCAGGCAGGTCACGGCAGAGTCTTCATTTGCATAGGGTTATTAATTTGTATCTTCACCTCAGCCCTGATTGGTTCCTTCCAACAACCAATCAGACTGCTCGTGAGCCACTACTTCATTTACATAGGGCGCAAACCAAGTAACCAATGGGAAACCTCCGGGGGGTATTTAAACCCCTGGAACTTCTCTAACCCGGCGTTTAATCTGCTTGCTGGGGTCCGTCCCCACGCTGGGGTGTACTTTCATTTTCAGTAAATCTCTGTTGCTTTACTCTTTCCTTCTTTGTTCGTTTTCTTGTATTCTTTGTCCAAGACGTCAAGAACCTGAACACCCCCACGGGTAACGTCTGTGCCCGGAGCCAGCCTTACAAGCCAACGGGAGAGACATCCCAGATCTTCCCCATCCCCGCGGCTCCTGGCGGGCACGGCCGCGCTAACCAGCTGGCGGAGCGGCCCGTGCTGAAACGCGGAGCCCGGTTCCATCTCCACCAAGTCCTGCCCTCTGCCTGGGCCAGATCTTACCTTAAGTGCAGTCTCCCCAAAGATGTTCTGGAGATGCCTCGATGAAAACCACTTGAGCAGTTCTAATTCTCAAGGGCAGCAACCCATCCCCAAAACACCCATCAAATTCCCCTCAGGCAGAGGCCAAGCTCTGAGATTAGTATTTGAGACCAACTGATGCTTGGATTTTGCCCAGACACCTCAGTTGAATGATGTTAGTTTTGGGCTTCCCCAATTTAACCCGCACTATCCAGTGTTGGCTGCAAAGTGGAATCACCTGAGGAGCTTTAAAATACTGATGCCTGGCTCTTGCCCCCCCAGATTCCGATGCATTCAAGGATCTGCAGGTGGGTCGAATGAGCAGCCAAGGTTGCCAGCGCTGATTTGATGCTCACTGTTGGCTTTTCAGTCTTCATCCTGCTTAGATGAGTTTCATATGCTCCTGTTTTATCTAGCGTTTGTATTCTAAATGACTGCTGAATTATATCCTATGCTTTTTGGCCACTGATAGGTATGTAATAATTGTAATCTTTCCCCTCGAATTTTGCAATACACTATAGTATTTTATCTAATAAATTATTCTTGCATGCCAGTCAAATTTGCTACAGTGTGTTGAAAGTGGATCAAGAGTTGGTGCCTCTCCTTTCTGTTTCAGTAAAACTCCTTTAGGATGTTTTCTTCCCATTCAGGGCCTCATAGCGGAATCGGGTAACTCAAACTTAGACTTCAGCTTGATGTGATGAGAATAGCTCCTACCTCAAAAGTCCACGGAAAAGATTAAATGATGTAATGTGTGCAAAGGACTCAGGTCAGTGCCTGCCACATGGCAAAACCAGAGTAAATGGTAGCATCCGCGTCCTCTCCATCAAGGCAGAAAGGAGATATTTGCATATGATGATGTCTTTTTTCTCTGGCCCACAGAGGGCCGGCTCCTTCTCTCCGGCTCCCCTCAGTGCTCCACCGTCCCCCACTGTGGCTTGCAGGCTGATTTAGATGCACACACCCTAAGCTGCAGCACAAACCTCCAGCCGGCCCTGTGGGAAATGTCAGGCAGGTTGATGAGAATAGCCAGGACCCAGGCACACTCCAAGGTGAACACAGCACGGAATTCTGGTCACTGCAAACAGAGATTTGCTGCAAATAGCAATGAAAGTTGAAAAGTCTCTGGGGTAGACGAGGTGGGAGCAACGTCAATTCCTTAGATAAATTGAGAGAAGTAATGATTTTCTGTCTACAGAGGGCTTCCTTCTTAATCTGCAGCAGCAAACTTGATTGTGCAATTTCTGAGAATTTGAAGCATTTTTATTATTTTGTGCATTTTTACTGCAGTTGATAAAAATTTATTTTCCTGATAGTTTCCAAAGACTGTACAACAACTGGGGAGAGGAAATTTTCAGCATTTCTGTTCTCTCTACCATCTTAAAGTAATCTATATAGAAGCTTACAAAAATGTAAAAAGAAATCAGCTTGATTCTATCATCTTTACCATAGCTTGCTTGCTTCATTTCCACCGGACCTTCATCAGCACTGAGGGTTGAACCCACAGGTGGCAGATGCAGTTTGTGACGTAGAGGTAGTTATGCAGGGTAATGTCTTCCTAGAATTCCTGTGATGTGCAGCCTAGATGAAAATGATTAAAAAAACTGCACTAAAAGTACAACAATTAGTCAGACACAGAGGTTCCATTTTGGCAAACTCAACACTCTGCCTCCCAGGTTCAAGCAATTCTCATGCCTCAGCCTCTCAAGTAGTTGGAATTAAAGTTGTGCAACCACATTGCCTGGCTAATTGTTGTACTTTTAGTAGAGACGGGGGTTCGCCGTGTTGGCCAGGCTGGTGTCTCAACCTCCTGGCCTCAAGTAATCCGCCTGCCTTGGCCTCCCAAAGTGCTGGGATTACCAGTGTGAGCCACTTTGTCCAGCCTAAACCTGCATTTTCTGTGCTACTTACGATGGGACCTTCATGTAGTTAGTAGGTTGCATGCTCATTTTTGGTTAATTAAGTGCAACATACATATATAGCCAGTCAGAAATTCTCTTCAAGGACTCAAGTACCCAATTTCTATTTGTCCAGAAAACCAGAAATTTTACACAAATCTTTTAATACATTTTCTAAATATTTCAAAATATTCTTGGCCCACATGGAAGTTCACTGAAAGCCACAATGCGTTAGTGTTCGTGAAGGCCAGATGTTGTTTGCTGAAACAGTTTTCCAAGCAATTATTTTTCTGGCAAGAGTGAGTTGACTGGCCTTATGTTAACTGTCAGAGCTTTCCCATGGAGCACACACACAGGGGCTGTTCACTGTAGGTCAGAGCTTGGTCGTCACCAGAATTAAATTTGTCACCAATTGCGTGGGTATTTGAAAATGGAAATCTCAAATGAATAGCAGGAATCTTTATTTTGAGGCAGTTTTAATATCCTACCAGTATTTATTCTTTTCTGCATGCCAGGAAATGAGTTTCTCACTGTACAGCAGATGGCATCTGACAGCAGTAACTTAGGAAACGGGGTTGCCACGGGGAGGCCGCTGGGGTGGGGTGAGGGTGCTAGGTGAAAGTGCTGTATAAACTGCATGCTTTTTACAAAAGGTGGTGGTTCTCCCACCCAGCCCACCCCCACTGGCCCGCCCTGTATGCGAGTCCCCTCAGACAAACCCTGTGTCTTGTTCGCTGGCTCCAAGTCTCTTCTTTGGCCTCTTGAACATGGGGCCATGGCTACTAAAGTCAGTAGGTATCTGGCATGACTGACGCTCAGTTTCACCACAGAAAACAATTCCATCCTTTAGAAGCCTGGCTGATGCCCCTTTGTCTGATCAAGTTTCTTTCTCCACATGTGTGTGTGCAGTGAATTGTGGCTCCCATTAGCACTGTCACATCGTCATGAACGCAGGAAGTTCTAAGTGGCCCATGCTTATGGAGAGGGATGCAAGAAGTTACTGTCCCTCCCCAGTGGCTAAAGGCAACCTCCCTTTTGGATCTGACCTCAGGTTTCTCCTTTACTGACTTCCTTTGGATTCCCTGATCATGAACCTGCTTAGCCTTCCTGATCCGTGTTTCTAAGAAGTTAAAGGAATCTAAGAAGAAGTACTCATCACAAGAGGTTTTCCCACTTTTCTGCATGCAACATGTCAGCTATTTCATATAAAATTTAAGATCTACTTCCCGAAAAAGGGTTTAAGTAAATAGACTAGAGCCTCAAAATAAATTTTTAGCAACTTTAATAGTTAGAATTTTTAATATGCTTTTTAGAAAAAAAAAATTCTTTAAAAATGGGTGACTAATCTAGTGTCTTAGAAACAAAAACTAAGATTGACAAAAGCAAGATTCTTTTGTGAAAGATCAAGTGGAAGCCTGGCTTTTGCTTTAATGATTTTAGGGATATTATAGTGCGGTCTTTAGAAAGAAACCAAGATGCCATGTGAGTGTAAATGGTGCGCCCAAGATTTTAGAGGCTATGTGCCTTCCTTCAGTTTCTTTATACTCTCACAACTTCCACAGATATGTCCCTCCATGGCCACACCTAAGACGTAGTAGTCTGTTCTCATACTGCTAATAAAGACATGCCCAAGACTTGGTAGTTTATAAAGAAAGGAGGTTTAATTGACCCACATTGCACATGGCTGGGGAGGCCTCGCAAACATAGTGGAAGGCAAAGGAGGAACAAAGGCATGTCTTACATGGCGGCAGACAAGAGGATGTGTGCAGGGGAGCTGGCCTTTATAAAACCATCTGATCTTTTGAGACTTACTATCACAAGAACAACACAGGAAAGACCCGCCCTCGTGATTCAATTACCTCCCAGCACCCCCATCTTCCCAGCACCCCCTACCCCAATACACACACATACACACACACACTCCACATGGATACTTCCTGCATGCAGCTGCACTGAGAGACACTGAAAGGCAGGAAGAAGGCAGGAGCAGGAGGCCAGGGGGCCTTGGGACTCAAGGCCAGGTGTGCTCTGGATTTCTGGCTTTTTCGTGGCCTGCTACACACCCCAGACAGGTGTGCAGAGCCCACAAGCCAGGGCCACCAGCAGACACAGACACAAAACTCCACACACAGCCTGCCCCTGACCAAAGTACCAGGAAAACAGCCTCCAGCTGCGGGAAAACTTGTTGGCAAGTCTCATCCTACTCCAGTAAAACACCAGAGGAACACGTGCTCCCCACATCCGTGATTCCAGAGGGGAGGAGACTGATCCCCCTGAGTGTAAGTTTGTGAGTGGCTGCTCTGATCCCTGCAGTGAAGTGGGAGGATGGGGCAGGGAGTTGAACTTCCAGCCTCTGCTGGGAGCTTGGATTGGCCGTGGTTGGGGCACAGGCACCAGGAAAACTACCAACAGGGATTCTCTCCACCGCCCACTCTCGCCATCAAACGGGAGCACGCCAGGCCTACGCACCTGGCAGCCCACATCAGGCCTCCGGATCTGCCCACTCTCCGAAGCTCTTGACTGTGGGGGCATCTCCAGCCTGTGCCACTGCCCTGGGGCTGTCTCTGCACCCACAGCGGATAGCGGCACAGCCTGCCGAGTTCCTTTTACACCATTCTTGCTCTTCTTCCACCCATTAGCCACGCTGCAGTGTCAAGAACGACGTTTCTAAGAGCTAATCTATCTCTCTGCTGAAATCCCTTCCTCGGCTGCCATCCCCCTCATGCTAAGGGCCTAGCATCGTGAAACGCTGGCCTTCCAGCCCCTTACCTGGCTTCACCTTCCGGTCCTGACTGCAGCTCCCCCCAGCACCTGTCACCCCCCTGCACCCCGGCGCAGTGCCAGACACTGCCCCTCCAGGCTCCCGGCACCTGGCTTGGGATTTGCTCCTCCAGGGAGGCTGTGCCGTGCCCAAGTTCAGCCTAACACCCTGTGCTTGTCTCTGTAATAGGAGCTTGCCCCATGATATTTTAACCTCTCTAGATTTGTCTGTATCTTCCATTAGCTAAGATTTCAAGAGGAAGCGATGGTCCTATCCACAGCCCCATTTATCTGAGAAGAAATGAGTATTTTAAAAGAATAAGGAAGCATATTGCAGCCCCTCTAATTCTGTTAATAGGGTCTATTCTCAGGACCATAGCATCAATCACATTGATTCTTAACATCTTTACATGTTACACATTTTCCCCATTATGAAATTCACCTTTTTTATTTCCTGAACTTCTTTGCACTTCCTTTTCCTTTGCCTCTTCTCTTGCTTCCTTCAGCTTCTCCACTCAAACATTTTTCATAGGTTCCCCATATGTCCTTGAAATTGCTCAATTACCCAGCCTATTCTAACACTCCAAAGAAATGATTTTTTTCTCCTTATTCCTAATGACAATGTTAATTTCATGAGGTCTTGGTTGCTTTCTGATAAGTGCTTTCTGGTAAGATTATGGATGAGAACAAACATCTTTTAAAAGTGTTTGCATAGAACACAAAAAGAATTGATTATTCCCCTGCGTAACTGATAGTTAGCTGGAGAAGATATTTTATGTAATTAGCATGCCCTTCTTTTTTATAACCCTCTTGATTTGCATTTCTTTTGCCAAGAAATTCTTTTTTTCACTTTAACAATGAAAAACTATGAAATTTATTAAAAGCAATTATCAGTGGAATGACTAATAATTTTTCTTAAAGGTGGTAAAATGTTACTTTTTAAGGCATTTTTTGAAAACACTTTTATAAAATTTTCATACAGTGTGATATGTATGAAAGTTTTCCTAAGAATATCATTTTTAGCTGGAAATCAATCTAAATGTTTAATATTAGAAGAATGATTAAATTAATTATATTTATTATTATTACAGCCTCTAAGAACAATTGTTTTGAAGATAATGTATTAACGTTGGAACTTGCTAATGGTGTAGTTCAAAAGGTAAGCTGCAATCCATGTTCCATTACAATCATATAAAAAAGCAGAGGTATGGATCACACGGGATATGATACCAGATATTATTGTACTAACCCTATTATTTCACTGTGTGAAGCCCTTTCTCACCATTGTTGGACTTCCAGCTCCATGCTAGATCCTGTTCCTCAAATGTTTCTTGAATTTCCCAAGTAATGTCTCCTAAATGCTGAAGCACCGATCTTTAAAAGACATGTGTTAGCTGTGTCTTTTGGCCTATCTCTTTTTGCTGATACGGATTGCCAAGAAGCTAAATTATGGCTATACTTTATCGTTGCCAAAGCATTGCATTAAGATTACAATTGAGTGTCACCAATGAAGAGAAAGGGGCTTCCCCTGGCTCCCGTATCCTGAGCCAGAAGGGCTATTTCCAACCACTTCTGGTATAAAAACCCACGATGCTAATGTGGCAAAGGATGCTGACCACAGTCCCAGACCACCTGCACCTCAACAAAGCTGAGATCTAATGATGGGAATACCGACGAGTCCTGAACCCTTTTATAGCATGACTTCCCTGAAAGGTCTGCTGAAGCTTATGTACCTCGTGTATGAATGATGTTTATATATACATACAAAAAAAAAAACCCACAGGATTACAAAAGAAGCCAACCAAAGTGAAATCCAGGTAGCTAAATACAAAGAAAAAATATTTTATAGTGGCAACATGCATCTTTATTAACACATTATATGAGATGCTGCGTTGTCATCTCTACCATAACTTTAAAGTAGCAATGAACACAAATATTTTGAAGTATGTATAGCAGTTGTAATGTGATAGAGATGCATCTGTGATTTCAATTAGAAATAAAACCATAGAGAGAGAGAGAGAGAGAGAGAGAGAGAGATGATAGGTAGATATAGATGGATGGCTGGAGAGATAGATCCATAGGTAGAAATAGATGGATAGATAGATAGAAATAGATGGATAGATAGCTACATGATGGGAATAGATAGATGACTGATTATAGATAAACTCATAGATGTAAATGATGGGTAGATAAATGATAGATTAGAGCAATAGATGGATAGATACATGATGGGAATAGATAGATGTTAGATTAGATAGTTGATAGGTTAGAGATAGATGAATAGATACATGATAGATGATAGATAGATGTATAGATAGACAAGATAGGTTAGAGATAGATATATAGATAGATGATAATTAGATAGATGGATAGATGCATGATAGATGATAGATAGTAGATGGGTAGATAAATAGATACTGCATATAATACTGAGATTTGTTTCCCATATTCACAACAGAATGAAATGTAAATTTAAGGTTGAAATTAGTAAAAATATGAATGTAATTTTTCCATCTAGGTTTGCAGACCCCCAAAATTCTTCCCACAGACCGCAGTGGTGAGTACTCTGTAGATGCTGGGACTCCTTGCAGCCTTTGGGTTTCTCTTTTCTGTTTGTCATAGAGCAAGTTTGCCTTGTGCATTGAAGCCTGAAGGACCTGGCTCTACCTGGGACCTGGGCATCAAAGCCTTTACCCTGATGGCATGAGAGTGGCATTTGTGAGCCCAGCTCTTAACAGGCTTGTTCACTTGGGGGGGTGGAGGGGCATGCTCCGTGGCCACTGTGGAACTGCCTTCCACACAGATTGTGGCTCACCCTTCATTCCCATCTTCCAGTCATGCCCAGATTTGTTCCCAGCAGTAGATAGAAGTTCAAGTCGGGAGCCTGGAATAAAGTTTAGATCACAAAGAAAAAAGGTTGGAAAACTTAGGGAAAAACAGGAAGCCAGCCTTAGGAGATTAAATTCCTAAATGATCTAGCACAGGAGGCGGGAAACACAACTTGTTGTGTGCAGAAAAGGTGTTTTAGTCTTGAATATGTATCATTGTAACTCCACAGCACACAGCTCAGTGGGAATCTAGGGAATGGGGTACTTTATTCTAACAAATATCTGTAGCTCACAGAAAGCTACATATCCACATAAGTACAGATTTTAATAGTTTGACTGAAGTATGTACCTACATGTAAAAACAAATTGTTATTTGATTTCATAATAAGGGTACAAAAAGAAAGGATGCAAGTTCAAAAATCATTTCTACTTTATTTCTAAAATAATTCTTCCAAACAAGGTCACTTTAAGACCTAATCTCTTAAGATTAAATGCACAAATTGCAGTAAGTAGAATAGTCAGTCAAGTAGAAATTTTAAAGAAAAAAATCAATATGTGTCATTACAAATGGTAGTTTAGTTATAAGAAATGACCTATGTTTCTATACATAATTCATTTCATAAAAATGTAATTCAAGAACATCACCTTCCTGTTTTCTAATCAATCACATGGCTCCAAGCCCCAGATTACTATTTGAAGCTGTCAGACATGTTTCCCAACAGTCACCTTCAATTTGTTTTACACTATTATATTAAATGCAGCATTACAATCAGTTATCCTTGTAAAATACTTTATGAAATTCAGTAATCAACAGGGTTCAATAGCATACTCTGAAATAGTTTATCATTGCAAAACAGCTTGATATTGACTGGTTGATGGATTTTTATGCCTATAATTATGTCATACCTACAAATGATGCCAAAGATTTGTTTTCTTGAGAGAAAGACTACAGCATACCTATGATTTCACTATTGAAATAGGATAATGCGCATGAGCGTATTTAAACAGTGTGAATTTGTAGTACTTTTTGGTCAAAACTGAATTTCTGATGGCCATCTAGAAACATGGTCTAGCTGCACTCAGAATTTCATGGAAAACATGCAATTAGTAGGCCATTGTAAAGAGGACAGTTTTGAAAAATAAAGGTGAACTTACTCAGAATTTGTGTCTCTCTGTTTTGTATTTTTCAAAACGTTACTTAATTCTCAATAAAATTTATATGTATACAAGTATTCTGATTAGCATGGGCCAATATCGAATGGCCAAAGGAGTTAATGTCAAGTGGCTAAGAAGAGAACTGAAAGAATACAAATAAAATTAAATTTGGGGGAAAAAACCAAAATGACAGGTGCATCCAATGCTATTTCCCCATACTTTGAAGATAACAAATGAAACCTAGAGTGCTGGTTATTAAAACCCTGACATTCCTCATGATAGTCAACTTATCTTTGCCAAAACACAATTGAAGAAAGCTGGCAAGGGATCTCTCCTAGATTGAGTTCATGCTATTTCTTGCTGATATAACCTCCTAAAGTCTTTACAGTGCATAAATAGGAATTGGTATCCTAATATTACACACATCAAAACAATCACTTCCCTTAAAAAGCCACAGAATAGACAAGGAGACAGAAAGCTCAGCGACCACCTCAGGTAATGTGAAAGAGAAAGGGGGTTAGTGACGTTCCCTCAGAATATTACACCAAATGTATCTCTACGTAATCCTAAATAGAAGATACATATTGACCTACTAACTGTAGGTTAATACCATTATTGCGGATTTTAAGAAAAGTTGTTTCCCTTTGTGTAAAATGTGTTACGTTTCCAATAATAACTCTTACTTTGTAAAATCAAAAAAAAGACAAATGTACAGTCACAATAGTCACATCATTTAGTGACTGTCCAACCCAAGGATTTATTATTACACATTACAGTAAATAATGAAAATGCCTTGATATCACACAGTGAAGAAAAAGATTTAGCCCTGCAAAGCTTTTATGAATACTTTTATTAAGAGAACAAACAATCCATGTCACTGCCTTATTTTATTACTAAGCCAACAAATGTATACTTCAGTGAAACTAATAATTTAGAGATAACTCTTTCTCTGGTTCAGGAGAAAAGGTCTCACATCTTGCTTGACAGTTTCCTCAGAAATAAAAGTGGTAGGCTACATTTGGCTTTCTCACAGGCCGCAGGGGCACGCCTCCAGGCACATGGTGCTTGTTGGGTGCAGTTCACCCATTCAGTTCCTCTGCAAGGCCCAGTTCAGTAGACAGAGTTGAAGGCAAAGCCCTAGGTGTCCAGGTTTCCAAAAGAGAGGCTACAGAATCCCCAAAGAGCCCCTGCCTGGACAGACAGAACTTACATTGTGCAAATATATTTAAGTCACAACTATCCTGATGCTTGTTCTACTAAAAAACCAAGAGGAGCTGCTGGAATTCACATATACAGCGCATTTTTTTTCATGTTTCTAGGCATTAAATATGACTAACAAAAGAAGAAATCAGCTTCCCACATTTTTTTTTACATTTCAGTTCATTCTAACTATCCCATGTTTTATAGATAAAATTTTAAATAGACCTACACACATACACAGGGATTTTTTTTTCATGTTTCTAGGTGTCAAATACAACTAACAAAAGAAGAAATCAACCTCCCACATTTTTTATAGATAAAATCTTAAATAGACCTGCAATAAGTGTAGCATAGTGCATTCATTATAAGAAACAAAAGACAACAACACAGATAGAAAGCAAACAAAGGACATGAATAGATGTTTCTCCAAAGAAGACATAAAAATGGACCATGGGAACATGAAAAGATGTTTAATTTCTCTAGTCATTAGGGAGATGCCAGTTGAAATCCACAATGAGATTTCTCCTCATACCTGTCAAGATGATCAGTATTAAAAAAAAGAGAGAGAGAGATGACCAGGGTTGGTGAGGCTGTGGAGAGGTTGCAGCCTTGCACACTTTCAAAGATGTTAAGGAACCTCTGGGGTGTCCATTTTTCTGGCCGGAAACCCATGTGGCTGTGGTACCTTTGCCCGAGTTCTTGTCCTGCATCCAGGAAGCATAAGGTTCACAGACAAGTAAAGGGTGAAGAAAAAGTGTTCTATTCAGTGTTAGAACAGCCCAGAGGAGTGGGCAGCTCCTCTCTGCAGGCAGGTCATCCGGTGGAATGCTCAGCTCTCTGAAGCGGCCCTGGAGAGGAAAGCTCCTTCTGCAGGCAGGTGGCTTGGACATTTCTGCAGGCCTCTGTAGCTGCAGGCAGGTCGTCTCTGCAGCTCTCAGTGGAGAGGGTATTCCTCTCTGCAGCTGGTGTCCCGTCGTCTCAGCTCTCAGCAGGGAAAGTACCCCTCTCTGCAGCTGGTCGTGCAGTCCTCTCTCTGCCCTCTTTGTCCTCTGGTTGTCCTCTGCCCTGCTCTGAGCCCAGGGATCTTATGGATCTCAGAGGGGAGGAAGTGCCTGCCCATTGGTCCATGGGAGGGCATGGACAGGGCTGAAAGAGGCACCAGGAGTCCCCACTCCAGTCTGCAGGACTGGCAGCCCTGCCCTTCCTGGCCCGAAGGTGGGGGCTTACTGGAGGCCTGCCCCCTTCTGCCCAGGAATTAATCTGTCTGCCACTGCCGTCCATGGCCCCAGGGCTCAATCCCATCCGTGCTCTGAGATTGCAGTGGGCATGGCAGGTGGAGAGAGCCCAGGCAGCGGCAGCAGACACCTCTCAGCCTGCCTGGATTGGGGGGAAGGGGGCGGGCCCTCCCAGCCCCTCGAGGGTGCAGGCTGCAGAGATGCCCGGGTCTGAGCCTGGGAGGTGAGCAGCAGTGGAGCTCCCTCCTGCCCTGCCCGCTCAGAAGTGCAGGGTTCCTTCTTGTCCCGGGTGCCTGCATGCTCCAAGGAGTAGGAGGCCCAGGTCTGCAGCCACCAGTTGGGTGATTGCAGCTGCACCCAGGAGGGCAGATCCTACCTGCTCCTGGCCCCTCCAAGAGCAAAAGGAGGCTGGATCCACAGCTGCAGTTTGGGCAGTGGCAGCACCCCCCCCCAAGGAGGGTGGGGCTCCCACCAGCTGGGTGGGGTCTGCAGCCCCAGCCGTGCCTCCCTGCTGCTGCCGGTGTGTGGACAGCAGCTGCTGCCAGTGGGAATGGGAAAATGATGCCGCCACTTTAGGAAAGAGTATGGGGGAGTCTCTCAAAAAGTAAAAATGGAATTACCCTATGATCCAACAACCCCACTTATGGGAATAAACCCAAAATAATTGAACTGAGGCTCTCAGAGAGACACCTGCACACCCATGTGTATTCCAGCATTGTGCACAACAGTCAAGACAAGAAAACCGTCCAAATCTTCGCTGACAGATAAATGGATAAAGAAAATGTGGCATATCCATACCATGGGATATTATTCACTCTTGGAAAAATAAGAAATCCTGCCATGTTTGACAACAAGGCTAGGCCTGAAGTACACGATGCAGAAGAAAATGTCACAGGACAGACACTGCCGGATCCCTCTATAGCAGGCCTCTGGAGTGACAGTCAGAGGAGGAGGCAGCAGGCGGCCCGTGTTGAGGGGTCATGGGGAGGGGGTATGGGGAGTTAGTGGCCGACGGGCATGAAGTTACAGTTAAGCAAGATGAGTCGGCTGCAGAGATCTGCTGTACAGTATGCTGCCCAGGGCTAAGACGCTTTTGTGTACTTACAATTTGTGTCCACAGGGTGGATTTCACATTAAACAAGCAAAAAAAAAAAAAAAAATGAGACACATGGAAAACCTTGGAGGCAATGACTCTGTTTCTTGCCTGACTGTGGGGGCAGTGATGGAAATGTATGCATATGTCCAGACTGGCCAGATCACATACATGAATGATGTGCAGTTGTTATATACTAAATACATCTCACTACAGCTGAGGGCTAAAAAAAAAACAGACTAGAGATATATGACGTTTTATTCCAAACCCCAGGATTAAGACTTAATGCCTTGATAGCACATAGTGAAGAAAAAGATTTAGCCCTGCAAAGCCTTCATTAAAGAACTATTTAGAGAACAAAGGATCCAGGTCATTTCCTTACTTTTATTACTAAGCTAAAAAATATATAATTAAGTGAAACTGATAGTTTGGAGGTAACTCTTTCTCTAATTCAGGAAAAAAATGCCTCACACTTTGCTGAAAAAATTTATCAGGACTAAAAAGTGGCGTGTGGCGTTGTGCTGCTGATGGTGGCTGGTGTTCCCGGTGTCCTGTCCGATCCTTCTGGCATCACGCTGGTGGCCTTCAGTCACGCGGTTACGCTTCCGTCTGCAACAATCCATGAAACATGGAAAGCTTATTGTTTTCAACCCAATTCAGAATATAAGTCACACCTTCCAGTTACATGAGCCATTTTCCTTATCTGCACATGAAACATAAATATTGAGAAAATTGTAATTGAGTTCAAAACCTCAATGATCAGACAAATACTTTTGGGAATTTAAGAAATGGAGCTTGGAATGCATTTTATATCCCATGGATTCTATTATAAGAATAGTCTCAGGAAATCTTAAAAATAAAAAAGCCAATTTTATTTAATTTAAATAAAGAAGGAAATAATTTTCATGAGCTCTCCTGGCTCCAGAAAGTGAAAACCGAAACCCAACACTGGGATTGGCCACTTAGAAAATCGATTTCCCTCCCGCGTCTTTATCGAGTTTTGCGGCTCACTTTGTACCTTGCTCTTTGGCCTTACGGTGATTTTCACCATGCCGGTGAGCGGCAGTCGGCCGAGGGTGCTCCCCTCTATTCTGGGCCTGGTGCAGAACCCCGAGGCCGCAGCATCGGAGCGTCCCCAGCCCAGGTATTCGGAGACCTCACAGTTCTGCTTCTTCCCTCGTGGGAAACACAGCCCCATCCAGGTTATTGTCTGAGCTCTAATTTTACTCCCTGAAATGAAGTGTAAGAGCAGAGGTTACAAGATTCAGTTCTCCAGATGTAGGTGATGGGGAGGAAGGCAGCAAATCACACTGCCACGTGTGTTCCTATGCAACAATCTTGCATGTTCTTCACGCGTACCCCAAAACCTAAAATGCAATAAAATAAATAAACGGGGGGAAAAAAAGATTCAGTTCTTCTAGTAGTGTGCAAACTGTTTTCAAAGGGAAGAAAAAATGCGTTTACCAATGATAAATTTTTGCATCTTGTGTTCATTTCAAATTATAAAATATCAGAGTCAATGACGGTATGAAAATCTACATGTTTTTACACCAACAATTGCAAGTCCCAGAAAGAACTTTATGCCAGATTAGGTCTTCACAGAAGACTGTTTTAAACTATTTTCTTTCCCCTAACACCTGAGGAATTTGCACTTTTACCTGTGATTTTGACTCACTCTTGCCAAATGCTTAGGGGCAGAGTAGGGGTGGCGTGGGTGGAGTGGGACCGGGCCACCTCTGCGAGTGTGTAGGGACTCTGCTAAGCTGGCACCCCTCCTCCCCTGCCTACCTGACAAGCCACATTACTTTCACTCAATTCAGTCAGAAATCCAGACAAAGTCCCAGGCCAGGAACGGTCAGTCACCATCCCCTCTGTGTGGATTATGTGTGAAATTAGTCACTCTATGAAACATTCACTGTGTCAGAGGTCACAGGAGAAGAACCATCACCCCCTCAGGTCAAGAACCGGTTAACTGTTCCAGGATCCTGATGACTTCCATGTAATTCTTATTTAATCAGAGATTTGCAAAACAGAAACAGGAAGTATTCTAAATTAATTTACGAAGAGCTCTGGTTCTCAACATCAGAAGAAGGACAATATAACCTATGTGAACTCAAAATAGCTGAGGCAGGCCTCAGTTTAGGAAGTTAAGGATGCTCCCGTGACACAGCCTTGGGGGGTCCCGAGGGCACGTGCCCATGGCGTTGGGGGTACAGCTTGCTCTATTCATTTTGGGGAGACATGAGACTTACTAATGCACAATGAAAAGACGGTGTCAGCACGATGTCATTCTTTGCCCTTTTCTTTCCCTTGGTATTTTTTTAAAAAGGCATTTCCACCTGAAAAGAATTTGGCAGGAGAAACATCAAGAGTGAAAAAAGGTAATGATGGCAGCCAGGGAGTGAGCGGGCCCACAGGGCAGCCCCTCCTTCAACCCAGGAGACGTCCGTCACAGACCCGACGCCTTGCAGGTCCCTATCCTCTGCTGGTGCCATGCTGGGAGGTAGATGGTTAGGGAAAGTGGGGAAGATCACAGAGGCCATGACCATGAACAGAAAGGCTTTTTCCCACACTGAAGGACTTAAATCAAGCCCAGCCTGGGAGCCATCCCTCATGATTTAACTGCATGGAGCGTGTGTGAAATTGCACTGTCAAGTACTACAGGAGTTCTGATAATAACAGAAAGAGTGAATACTGCAAGTGCTCAGTAATAGTAAACATTGCTCTTGAGGTTATTTTATGTCATGCGTGGCCTGACGTGGCACTTTGAAATAGATATTTTTGAATCAATGTTTATTGGCAAATTTTCTGTTTCTTCCGTTAGAATGTGAGCCCCGCAAAGTCAAGGATTAAGCCTCATTGTCTGATTCATGTCCACATGCAAACAGGCAGTGATCCTGTAGGGATGGGGTGGGGAGGGGGCTGTGGTCTGCGCTGTCACAGCCCCTGGGTAGGTGCCATGCGTGTTGATGCCCAGGGCTCTCCACTCCCTTGCATCTTCCTCACATTCTTGCCAGCCCTGAAACCCCCTGTCCGTTTCGATGTGTGCCCTGGTCTTGGGCCACTAGAAATGTGAGCCCTAGGAGAGCTCCGGTGCCCCTGAGATTTTTATTTCAGAATCACGGGTACCTGGGCAGTGTGGGCAGTGCCTGACGTAAGGTTGCTGACCAATTAACAATGGGTACCACACTGACAGCAAGTGTCTTCCCATCAACTCGGTTTCAACACAAGAAATGAGTGATTTATGCTGTGAAACTGACTCACGTATCTTACTACGTCTCCTTTTAAAAAGCAAAAGTCTTTTGTGTTTCCTTTATTACTGAGAAATCAGATTTTAAGTTTTTCGTGGGACAGAAATTTTCAACAAGGTTTCTGAAGTGTAACTTGACGTCTGTTAGATCCATCAAAGCCTGTTTTGGTTGTGATTAGGACACATTGCTCTAGCACGGCTTCGCGGGAAACTGCAGCACTCAGTAAACCTGTGAACTGCTCATCCATACATTTTGTAATAGAGTGGTCAGTGCAAGTGAATAACCCAGGACACAGTAAGATGTGTGACAGCTATATTCGCTTCTCAAAAATGCAGATGGTATTGTCCATCCATAGATTTTATAATTCAGTTTAATCAATGCAACTGAATAACCTACACCATATAAGAAGACGAGGTAAACCTTTGAGCTGCTCATCCATACATTTTGTAACAGAGTGGTCAATGCAAGTGAATAACCCACACCCTAGTAAGAAGATGTGTAACAGTCATATTTGATCCCCAAAAATACAGATGGGTCCATACAGTGCAGGTCAGGGTCTGATTAAATCGGGCCCCATGGGGGAACACGAGGCCCCTAAATTCTCAATAGTAAGTGCACTTCTTTTTGTATTTTTAAGACTTGAAAGCTGAGGCACAACTTTTTTGAGTAATTTGGTAAGAATGATGGGGATTCAGAATGTTATAATCAGGTATCCACCGAGAAATATGGCCCAAATCAGGAATCCATTTATTCTGGTTGCTATAGTCTACGTAGACTACCGGTTTTGCGATATTAAATCTTTTTAAAGAACTATGTGCGTGTGTGTTGTGTTTATGGTATATATACATATAAAAGAGACAGATAGCATTGTAATCAAAATTAATAGACTCTGGAGTCCTCATTATCAAAATATAATACAAATTAACAAGCTCTGTTTCTTTAGAATTGCTTTTTAGAAATCAAATATTAAATATCAAGCCAAGACAAAAACACTTCTCCCATTCTCTCTTCCTTCTCATTGCTAAAGTTGTTGGGTACTTTTCCTGTGTAGTTTTATTTGAAAAAAAAATATTATTACACATGTAAATACGTAACAGTATGTTTTAAAATTGTATGTAAAGAATACACACACACACACACACACACACACACGCACTTCTAAAACCCATAGCAATGTAGTGACCTACATTTATATAAGGGATGACACGGCATTACTCTAAAAGACTGTTTTTATGGGTTTTGTGCCTCACACTTCTACACATCTTTTAGCGGGAAAACCCTCCCTCTATTCCAGACTATCTTTTCCAGATGCCTGTGTCATGAACAGCCTTGGAAGAAAGGAATAACATCTTCCTGCTGTGCACAGGCTGGATTTGCCTGCAGCTCTGGAAGATACAGTGTCTACCTCAGCGGCTAAGGCAAGCATGCTGACTGCCCAGTACACGGTGGCTCCCTCTGGAGCAAGGGTCCACAGATCACTGCCCTTTACAAGAGATTCAGGTCCCTAATGCTTAGGCTCCCCTTCCCGTAACTGAGCCCACTGCATGTGCAGCTGTCACTGAGGCCCGCTCGCACTGGGCACTGGCACAAAGGTGGCGGCATTCTGGCTGCTGCCGTTGGAGCTCGTCGTAAACCACCTTTGTCTCTGAGGCAGGAGTCTTGAGTCTCCTCCAGCATCCCTGAAACTGTGGCAGGCTAACAGGTTGGCATCCAAGCAGGTAAACTCTGAGACCTGCCAGGGTTCTGCATATAAGACACATCTTTACACATCTGCTTATTCGTATGGAGAGCTTTTCCCAAGCACACACCTAGGAGCGAAATGCTGTGTATAAATGGCTTAAATTGTGTTTATATTGCCAAGTTGGCAAGAAAGTTTCCATGTCAACTTAAATACTCATTAGTACTGATTGGAGATTATTTTTCCAACATCTTCCCTATCCTTATTTATAAACTTTAAATTGTTATTTCTCTGTAAATGCATTCTTTATAGATATACCCATTAGAAGACACTGAATAATATTCAAATATTAACCCATTCCTTGACCCTCTGCTGACGAATTTCTTACTTTAATTGCAAAAGTTTGAGATATGACAAAGTGAGGCGTGTGTTCCCAGTTTTTCAGGGAAGCACCAAGAATGCCCCTTAGTGATAGTTTTCCAATGTGGGAGGCTGTCGTCACTGTCTGTTTTCAGACCTAGGCATTCTTTTTCAGGAAATAATTTTATCCGCTTTTCAAGTCAGCCAAGTGACCCCATGCTGAAAATCTTATGATCATCACTTCAGTCGCTCTGTCTTTACAGACATAATGGAACATTTATAAAGAACAAGATGCAGTTTCTGTATTTTTATCAATTTGATGGACCTATTTTCAGCTATTTTATTTGTTTATTTTTTATTTTAGAGGCGGGGTCTCGCTCTGTCTCCCAGGCTGGAGTGCAGTGGCATAATCACAGCTCACGGCAGCCTTGAATACCGAAGCTTGAGGGATCCTCTTACCTCAGCCTCCCGAGTACTTAGGACTACAGGCACACATCACCATGCTTGGCTAATTTTTAAAAAACAATTTTGTAGAAATGGGATCTGCTATGTTGCTCAGGCTGGTCTTGAACTCCTAACCTCAAGTTATCCTCCTGCCTTGGCATCCCTAAGTGCTAGAATTATAAGCATGAGTCACCGTGCCTGGCCAGTTATTATTTTAAATATATATTCTTTATAATACTTTGCATAAGATTCACAATTTTTATAAATAAGGCAATTTTATGAAAATGAAAGGAATTTTTTAATGAATTTTTAACTTTTTAAATTCTGAGGCTGAGAAAAACCTTTCTTTAATGATCTGTAGTGACTATCATCAGCTTATAAAGAATTATATAACACTTATTTTATTAAACGAGAAGGCTTTAAATATTCGACCTGAGTTCTGTCCCTGTAGTGAACTCCTGTCTGGGAACTGTGGCTGTGGCAGGGAGCCCCCGGGTGTGCAGCCAGCATGCACCCAGCAAAGGAGTGGGTCTGATGACTGGGATGCCCACGCAGCTGGGTGGAGTTGATCATATTCCTGCTGCAGCTTTGCAGAGTTGGATCTAGGGGAATATGATAGCTTTTCAGACCCCTGAAGTCAGGAAAAATCAATGATAAAATGCCCATTAGACAGAAAAATAGGAATGTTTATGGTACACCACATATGAATAGCTCTTATGTTTCCCTGCTGCCCTATTCTAAAGAACTAGACACACTTCCCACTCAGCCAGTGTTCTTATAACATTCCTACAATAGAGACATACTCCTTTTAAAATAGATGTATTGTTACAGAGAGTAGAGGTTAAGTGATAACACTTTGTAAGGCTTTGCTGGACCTTTTGAGAAACCTTGACACAAGGTAGAGTGCAATTCTTCTAAAAGAAACATTTATCATGAATACAATACCAAAAAAAGGGTGGAGTGTTTCTATAAAATGCACCAAACAGGATGATTGGCCACAAGTATCTCACAGTCATCTTGCTGTCTCAACATTAATCTTTGGTTATAGGATAAGAGACATTTTCTTTTCTGTTGTGGATTTATTTTTTCCTCCTAACCTTGATCTCTCCAAGTCAATTTCTCTTACCATTGTGTTTACCTATAGGTCTTATCTATATTTAATTAAAAATATACAACATTTGGAGTCCTTTATGTAATGTTTGAACCTGTAACATTAACACAGAGATTTCCAAAGTCTACTCTTACTGGTTTCATTCAAGCAGAGAAAATGGGAATTTGGACGCTGTCGTTACTGTAAGGTGTAAAGTCATGTTTATCGTCTCAGTTGGCTGAAAATATTTAAACCTCGAAATGTAACTGATTTTGTTGCAAAAGGCCATGAAGTTACTGTGAATTAAGGATTCTCTAGGAGGGCATCAAAGTCAATAATTTTAAAAGCACATTTCTAATACTAAAATCTAGAACATGCCATGAAGGACATGTATTTTATAAACTGAGAATATATTGTGTTTCATAGAATTTTCCAGACGTGAACATCAACTGCTGCTTATTTTTTTAAAGAAAAGGGCCATTCGGAAAATTTCATGCAATTATCAAAAATGCTTAACTTTATTATTATGTTCCTAAAGAATCAATTATCAGTTATGCCTCTTTTAAGAAATGAATGCATGGAGAGATGTTTGACAAAATATAAACGTTAAATAAAGTTGTTGCATCTTTAGAATAATTTACCAGACCAGCTTCAGTCTCTTTTTTGTGTATTTTTTATTATATTTCAAAATCAATTATTAAATAATTTTTCAAAGCTCAAAGTAAAATGAGAAAAACTTTTCAATGTATCAGCTTGAAAGAACTTCTACATAGTAACTTTAAATATTTTTAGAGCTTTTCTGATCAACTTCTTTCATTGTGATAACCTGAAACAAGGCAGTTTTCCAAGCAAGGAGGCTATTGGAACAAATCAGTCTTCGAGGTTTTAAACAGAGTTGACCATTCTGCAGCAGGAAAACGACCTCTCAGTAATACCCCATCAGACTCCTCCCCTGGGTTCGATTTTGCTGTAACGCAATAAAGAACTGTTTTTCCTACCAAATCTTGCTTGAATGTGTGACTCTTACCTTGAATGGTTCTTGGATGTTCTTTTTACTTTTCTCTTCTTTTATTGCAGAATTCTATCACGCTTCCTTGGTTACATTGGAGTGAAACTGACAGTTGCTTCATGTCAGTGAAGAAGAGAATGTGAATAAAGCTAAAATTGCTGTTTGGTTAGACAATATTTCTATTGTTTGCAAATGCATTTCAAATGTAAAGTTGTTAAGTTTCTAACAAACACGTCGTTCACATATCTTAAAATGGCAACAAACTACATAATCTTAAGAAATATGTAAAATATATAGCTTGCACATTTGGGCACACTCTAGAAATGTTCATATCTTACATTTGAAAATAAATATGGCCTTCACACATTGCACTGAGTGTGAAATCCAGCTGAAGTCTGCCACTTCGAATTTCAGTGGCAGAAAGATGTGATCCGTTTCCCCACTGAGCCGAAGGTCCATGACCAACTCCACTACAGCAAAAAACAGGCAAACAAGAGAAAAGCAGAACACATTTATGTAATCTTAGTTTTATGGGACACAGAAGCTTTCAGAACAAAGACCCACAGACATGGAAGAAGCGGTCTGACTTTATGCTTAGGTTCAACAAAGCAGGGCCAGCTGTGCAGAAGTGGGTTGGGACAAAAGGGATATGATCTGATCAATTATAGACTGCCAACATCTAATAGTAATAGACTGCCGGGGAAAACTCACCAAAACCGCCATTGCAAAATTATAACTGAGGAAGTGAAAGAGAGCTGACCTAAACAACTCCATCTTGCTTTTGATCTCCAAGCTGTCCTTGTTCATTTCTGGGTGCAGCCTGAACTAACTTTGGAAGAAACTTGGTTTTTAGTCTAAAACAAAGACAATAACAGCCTTTTTCCAAAACAAACTCATTTCTTGCCTGGAGACTAGACTTCTTTGTAGGGCTAACAAATCAGCCAGAAGATTAGAAATGATGGTTTAGAAGTCCTGCAGCTGGAGACTCCAAGACTCTGACCCTCCCTAAATTGCATCTAGGGATGACGTCGCTGTTGTAAAGCCTATGCTCAGTGCTTGAGACATTTTGCAGACTCTGCACTTGATGGAAAAGCTGGCACCATCTAGATCCCTAAACTGGCTCATCTGATCTTGTGGCCCCTACCTAGGAGCTGACTCAGTGAAAGACAGCTTTGATTCCCTATCATTCATCTCTAACCCAACTTATCAGCACACCTGACTCACTAGCTGCCCCCCACCCATGAAATTAGCCTTAAAAACTCTGATTCCCCAAATGCTTGAGGAGACTGATTTGAGTAATAATAAGACTTGCATCTCCTGCACAGCTAGCTCTGCATGAATTACTCTTTATTGCAATTCCCCTGTCTCCATAAATCAGCTCTGTCTAGACAGCAGGCAAGGTAAACCCACCGGGCGGCCACAGCCGCAAGGCCCACCTGCTAGGCGGCCACACCGCGAGGCCTGCCTGCTCAGAGTCTTCCAGGCCCTTCTGTGCAGGGTTCCTTCATCCCAAGCCTGGGGCAGGACCCTCTCTGGAATGAGGGTCTTTGAACCTACAGTCAAGCAAGTTAGGTCACAGAATTTATTTAAGGCTAACTCTTACACAGAAAGGCAAGGGGCCCTTAGAGTGATAATGACAGGTTGTACGGCTGGCTTTGGAGAAAAGAGGCTCTATTTTCTATGACCCACTTTGGAAAAGATGGATCCTAGTTTCTATGGTAGCCTCAGGGGAGAAAGGATCTGAGACAGGAAGGCAGGAGAATGTCAGAGGAAGACCAGAGGAAGACTTTGCTTCTGAGGCTTCCACTTTGGGGCATCGTTTTCTGAGCCCCCACTATAAAAACAGATTCAGTCTACACTTAGGAAAACTCTGTTGAATGAACAATCACCTTCTCCTCCCAAATATCTATTTTTGAAGGTTGGGCAAGTGTAAGCTAGCATTATTACACAAGATATCTGCCATGTCCTGCTGGAAAATTCTTTCTCCCAGCTCTGCATATGCAAAGGCATTCACAACAAAGAAAGAAAACCTTAAGCAGCTTTCCCGAGTTCTCCTTATTTCTATCATGCTGCCTGTGTTCCCTCATCTTTTCCTGTATATTTGTAACTGCCCAGTTGGTTCGCCTTGCCTGCTGCCTAGACAGAGCTGATTTCTCAAGCCAGGGGAATTGCAATGAAGAGTAATTCACGCAGAGCCGGCTGTGCAGGAGACTAGAGTTTTATTATTACTGCAATCAGTCTCCCCGAGCATCTGGGGATTAGAGTTTTTAAGGAAAATTTGGAGGCTGGGGAAAAGCCAGTGAGTCACGAGTGCTGATTGGTTGGGTCAGAGATGAAATCATGAGAAGTTGAAACCGTCCTCTTGCACAGAGTCAGCTGCTGGGTGGGGGCCACAGGATCAGATGAGCCAGTTTATGGATCTGGGTGGTGCCAGCTGACCTGTCAGGTGCAGGGCCTGCAAAATGTCTCAAGCACTGATCATAGGAGCAGTTTAGAGGGGGGTGAGAATCCTGCAGCCCCAGCTGCAGGACTCCTGAACCACAATTTCTAATCTTGTGGCTAATGTGTTAATCTTGCAAGGCTGTGTTCTCTCAGACAAAAACAAGGTGTGTTTTGGGAAAGGGCTGTCATTGTCTTTGTTTCCAACGCTAAACTATAAGCTAAGTTTCTCCCCTGTTAGTTCATATGCCCAAGAATGAACAAGGACATCTTGGAAGTCAAAAGCAAGATAGAGTTGGTTAGGTCAGATCTCTTTCACTGTCTCAGTCATAATTTTGCAAATGTGGTTTCAGTTTTTTTGATATTTATTTAAAAACTTTGGAAAGTAGAAAGGACAGAAACAATCCTTGGCAAAGAAACTGAATCTCGGTCTTTAGGTGACTTCCAAATTCTTCCAGAAAATTTTAGCACAACCAAGGCAGGAGCATGGGGCCTCTGGATGATAATCCTGTGCTTTTTCAGTTACGCTCACATTCAGAATCAGAAGGGATCCTGTCTGTTGGGGTTATGTGGCACGTGTTCCGCCATTTCTCACTCTAATTTCCATGATCACGGGGCACAGAAGATGGTTCAGGCCTGAACAACGATGATATTTCTCAGCCTCTCCTTTTAGGCTGCTTTTCATAATAATAGAAGTTGGCCCAAGATTGTAAACTTACTTTTTATCCCAGTTATAGGCTAAAGTCACTAATCAATATTCTACTCAGCATAAGGTTATGATATGCCAAAAAGACGATCAGGGAAAATGTATTAACATGATGATTTCAGGAAGTAGAAAAAATGTAAAATGACTTAGAAACATAAAAACACGCAACCTCCTACAAGCGTGTTTTATAAACAGGGTTCACAACTTCTCAGCTTCAACATATTCAGAATGGCTTGCAAGATACCAGCTCGTCAAAGAATAAGTATTTCTTCACCTCTTCTCCTTCGTGTGCAAGGCAGGGCCCCTTCCGCTCTAGTTTCCTGTGAATGAATCAGAAAGAGCAAAATCACTGCTGACCTGAACGTTAGAGGCCCCTCCAGCTAGCATGTGCAGCCTGGTGCTCTTCCCACTTTGGGACGTTCTCTCCAGCAATGTGGTGAACCGGCAGGGCGTGGACACCATTCCCAGGTGCTCAGCCGCTCTTTTAATTTCTTCTCTGCATTTTTCTTCATTCCCACATGCATTGAGCAGTCACAATTTGCAAAAACCAGGCCAGGGCTAACACTGATAAGCTGGTAGGAAATGGCTACCCCCTCTTACAGGGAGTCACAGTGTTCGCTGTTGAAGATGTAAACCAAAGGGTGACTGAGGCAGATCTCAACTGATTACAGGTTTATCCTGCCTTGGTTGAAGCCCCGCCTGGGAAAAAGAAATAAAAGTCCCAGTAGGGTCTGTGACCTGAGCTTTTTCCAAAGAGGGTTTTGGAAACTTCAGTATTTTGAGGGGAAAGACCAAGAAGAAAGGGAAAAAAAAGGAGGGAGGGTAGGCAGTGAGGCAAGTGCTGTCATTCTTGTGAGGCCCTAGTCAGTACTCAGTGAACCCACAATTTACATGTGAACAGAAGGGAGCAGAGGAGAAGCCAACTACACATTCCCCTCATGCAGAAAACCTACATTTTACCTAAGATAAAGTGAGGATGTGAGATCACAGCTAACTGGAAACAAAAGGGAGGCTGTTTTTGCTTGACGCAGTTCCTAAGCTTACCTTTCCCTTCGGCATAGTGAGTTTCGGGTCCTGAGATTCTATTTTTCTCCCACAAAGATGACACATAAAATGTCAGAATTGTAAGGCTCAGTACAGACTTCAAAAGAAAGAGCTCAGACAGGTGCCAGGCCATGAGTGGCTGCACATCCCACCCTAGTGGACCGTGCGGAGCTCCAGGATGAGTTTCTCAATAGAGGCTCAGGGGAAGAAGACAATTAGCACTGAAGCCCTTGGCTGATCTCCTTAAACACACGCTGTGTTATAAAACAAATGCATTTTAGAAGAAATGACTATGCATACCTCCGTCATAAAACTCACATCATCTTTTTTTTTTTTTTTTTTGAGACAGAGTCTTGTTCCGTCGCCAGGCGCCAGGCTGGAGTGCAGTGGCACGATCTCGGCTCACTGCAACCTCCGCCTCCCGGGTTCAAGCAATTCTCCTGCCTCAGCCTCCTGAGTAGCTGGGACTACAGGCATGCACCACCACACCCAGCTAATTTTTGTATTTTTAGTAGAGACAGGGTTTCACCATGTTGGCCATGATGGTCTCAATCTCTTGACCTCGTGATCCACCCGCCTCAGCCTCCCAAAGTGCTGTGATTACAGGTGTAAGCCACCGCACCCGGCCAACTCACGTCATCTTTTAACACAGGCATGAATTGCATGGGTGACGCTGGACAGCTATGCCTTTTCCTGGATGTGGGGCCCCAAGGCACCTGGTATGTTCCCCTAACGCAGGACTCAGACACTTTCATGGGTGCAGGAAGTATCGGGAATATAATTGAAAGCAACATCTTTTTCCTACTCGGAAAACCTCTCTACAGACATAGAAGACAAAGAAAATACTTTCATTATTGAGTAAGCATTAAAACAGAATGTGATTTCTGTCCCAGGCAATCCACTAAGAGACTGCAAAGACAGAAAGGAATCTCACACTTTCAGATATCCAGGCAGATGAAACCCATTTCACATCCACACATGTTCTCCAGATAAATAATAACCAGCTCTCAGGTAAGAGGACTAGACAGCATCGATTGTGGCACTTAGTTCATCATCTTACTTAACTTAGCCAGTAATTTTCCTCTGGACATTAGCTAACCATTCATGTTAGCTAATGACTTTGTCCAGAGGAAAAATCAACTTGTTATATCTGTATGACATGATGTAGCTTTGCAACTTGGATTTAGGGATTCTGGAAGTTAGGCTCCTATCCTCCCAGAGGAACTGGAGTGTGGGGGCTCCCTCACTCATGATGCTTGCATTTCAGAGATGGCTCCCAGGTCCCTGAGAAAGAGATATACTCCGTTAATTCGGAAGAGATTCCTGGGCTCGAAAGTGCTCCAAAGACTTATTTAATTTTTAAAAAGATTTGTGGGCCAGGCACGGTGGCTCACGTCAGTAATCCTAGCACTCTGGGAGACCAAAGCAGGCAGATCATGAGGTGGGTGGACCAGGAGGTCAGGAGTTCGAAACCAGCCTGGCCAATAGTGAAACCCCATCTCCACTAAAAATACAAAAATTAGCCAAGTGTGGTGGGATATGCCTGTAATCCCAGCTACTCAGGAGGCTGAGGCAGGAGAATCACTTGAACCCAGGAGGCAGAGGTCGCAGTGAGCCGAGACCGTGCCATTGCACTCCAGCCTGGGCAACAGAGGGAGACTCTGTCTCAAAAAAACAAACAAACAAACAAAAAACAGGACTTGTGGACCTTCCAAAGACATAAAAAGGGAACAATCACAAGTCACGTTTTCTAGTTCCTGCCCTCATCTTCAACTGGGAGGGAGGCCCCTGGTTTCCATCTGCATTTGTCCTTGCAGAAGTTCATTTGGGAGGTGATTCCAGGGGCAGAAGAGAGGAAGCAGGGCATAAAATTAGGCAGGGGGAAAAGTCAGGGCATGGGATGCTGGGTGGGGTTGCCAGCCTGAGACTTGGACCACTGTCCCTGGCATCCTTGGGAAGTATGTGAAGTATCTGCTGGAGAGGCCTTCCAAGGAGGGGAGGGTGGGTGGGGACCTCCTGCCAGCTCACCTAATGGCTGGCGGCTACCCACGGAGGCTGTGGTGGGCTGAACTCCAAAGCCTCCTCCACCCCTAAGCTTCCGTGATCTGGTCCCAGGAACCTGAGCTATCACTCCAGTGATGCTAAACAGATGACACAGCAGACTTTAAGATAAGGAGACCATCCTGGTGCCCCAGATGGAATCACATGACCCTCAAAAGCAGGAAGTTTCTATAGTACTCTCCTTAAATATCACAGCAGGAGAGACATTGAAGTCCCAGGGACATCTGTACACCAACGCTGGTCACCTGAGGGTGCCAGAAGCCTTAAGGAGCAAGGTCCCTGGCTGACAGCCAGCAAGCAACAGGACCTAGCCCTCTGCATTCTGCCAGCAAGCTGAATCAGCTCAGAAGCAGATAGTCGCCTGCAACCTTCAGATAAGAGGTCAGCCTGGCTGACACGTGACGTTAGCCTTGGGAGACCCTAAGCAGAGAACCAGTGGAGCCCACCTACAGAAAGGCGAGATGGTAAGTAGCTGTTTTAGGCTGCTGGGTCTGTGGCACCTCGTTATGAAGCAAACAGATAACTGACACAGCCTCTCTCACCTGCCTTTGCAGGGTGACAGGGCTTGGATCTGTGTCCCCTCCAGATCTTGTGTTTAATTGTGCTCCCCAGTGCTGGAGGTGGGGCCTGGTAAGAGGAATTGGGGTCACCGGGGGCCATCCCTCGTGGCTTGGTGCTATGCTCACAGGGGTGAGTTATTGTGAGGTCTGGTTGTGGTGAAGTGTGACACCTCCCTCCCCCACTCTCTCTCTTGCTCCTGCTTTGGCCATGTGATGTGCCGGCTCATACTTCTGCCACGAATAAAACCTCCCTGAAACCTCCCTGGAAGCTAGCAGATGCCAGGCACCATGCTTCCTGAGCAGCCTGCAAAACCATAAGCCAATGAAACCTCTTTTCTTTACAAATTACCCAGTCTCAGGAATTTCCTTACAAGTTTGCAAGAGTAGCCTAACACACAGGGCATGCGCTCAGTGTGGCCAGCAGCTTCAGAGAAAGCCCACAGGCAGGACAGAAAGACCCAAGGGGCCTGAGCTGTGGGGAGGCAATGGGAGTCCAGGCTTGCAGGAAGCTCTCCACCACAGCTGTAGCTAGTGCACTCACTCTGCCTCCAGGTTGTCTGAATCAACCCACCACCACCTGGCACCCTGGCCTCCTTCTTGCAGAGAAAAATGGTTTCTACTTCTAATGCTCAGCTCATTTATTTTGGGATTCGGTCCCAAGAGAAAGGAGGTTAGAGACCAAGGCATGTTGACTTTACTGTTCCATCTGGTGTTCCCTGAGTGTGCTGATGCTCTGGATGGAGAGATAGGATCTGTTGGGAGCAGTAAAAATGTGTGAGCAGCAGAGGCACTGCTCCCCAGGAGCACCCAGACTGTGCAGATACAGCTCACACTGAAAGACAGCTGCTCCGCCAATGCAGATTTTCATCTTCTGAGAGGCCTTGGCGGACCTCCAGTTAGGTTTTCACTGGACTCCTTTTCTCGGTTATGACTGGAGTCCTCATCCGTGGCCACTGGGCTCCAGGGTCTGGTGTGTACATGCTCCATGTAGTGGCCCATCTGCTAGCTTCACGGGACCCAAAGTTCTCTGATACTCCCTGTCGGACTTGCAGCCATGCATTAAACAGTTAAAAACAGGTTGCCATGATAACTCTTCACTATGATACAAAAGCCAAAGAGATATTCTTTTCTTGGACAGCACATGAAAGGAGACGGTAGCACGTCACAGGGTTTTCGGATGTTCCCATCCTGGTTCAAATGCAACACCACTGGAATTATCCTTTCTGGAAATTGCCTTCCAATGGTTAATTTTTAAAACATTGGACTTAATTTAAAGAAGACTAGTGGGAGTTCAGGTGAAGGACAGAAACACTGTGGGGTTACTTGAGCAGAGTCCTCATAAGCTTGAGTGTGTTCAGAAAGAGACTTAGTGAGGATGGCGTAATCTGTGCTGCAGTAACAAGTCAGCCCTACGCTCCAGAGACTCAGGGCTATGAAAGCTTTTTCTCTGATTCACTTCACATGAGGTGCATCTCACTGGCATCTCCCTTTCGTGACTCTTTTCAAGTAGTGACTTGGGCATCTACCATCTTCTTGTCATGGAGCTGCAGAGGCAATGCTGAGGGGTGTTTTTAAGGCCAAGGTCTTGAAGTTCTTTGGCCTTCCCTTGCTCACACTGAGCCCTGATCTAATGACAAGGGAGACTTTGGAGTGTGAGCTTCTCACATCCCCAGGGACACACAGCACCCACCACCTCAGGTGTATCCGGGTATCTTCTTAAAATTAACCTATTTGGATACTTATATTTTTTCTCTTTTGCTGCGTAATAAATTACTGCAAATTTAGTGCTTACAACAACACATTTATTAGTTCCCAGCTTCCCTGGGGCAGGAGGCTGAGGGTGAGCTGCTGTGTCCTCCCGGGTCTCACTGGGCTGAAATCAAGGAGCTGGCTCAAGCGTGCCTCCCATCTGAGACTCGGGGTCCTCTTCCAGGCTCACTGGTGTCAGCAGAGCCATTGCCTCCGGCTGTAGGGCTGAGTTTCCGTGTCCTTGACAGTGGTTGGCTGTGTACCGCCCTCAGCTCCTGGAGGCCAACTTCAGGTCCCTGCCGTGTGGCCTCCACAGCAGGTCACTGTGAGGCTGGTGGTCTCTTCAAGCCCAGCAAAAGTTCGGAATGCAGCCTGCAGTGTAATCATGGGAACCGTGGCCTGTTAGGGTCACAGCCCCACCTGCACTCGGAGCGGGGACCACTCAGGGCATTTATGCCCGGGCTCGCGCGCCTTGGTGGTCCTCTCAGAATTCCACCTACCACACTTACCTTCATAAATATCACCTGCACCTCGAGAGCCAACAAGCAGGTATGCAGAGAAGCCTCCAGCCAAAGAAAACTCCTTGGAACGTCTCTGCTCTTGACAAAGTCCCTAAGCAGATGCGCTAAAAGCCTCACTGGCCACTAAATACTCTTTCTGCTTTCGATATCTTTCATGGAGGCCTTTGTGCATTCAGCTGAGTGCTTGCTATGTGCCAGATGCTGTTATAGATACTGGGATGACAGCAGGGAGCAACTGATCGAGTCTCTAGGGAAAACTATTTCACTCATGCCCCATTCACTGCATAAACTTCCCACTCGCCTATGCTGACACAGTGCACAGGACGACATGTGAGTCGTCTCATGAACTAGACCTGCGTGTTCTCTTACAGCACCCAGGAACCCTTCCAGTCAAAGGACATGTTATCTTAATAATTCAGGTGTTAAGAATATTACATTACTAAATTCCTTTTTTGTGTGTTACTGCAGCACGTGATCCTGGCCACGCCCACTGAACTGGGCATCTTCACTGTGTGCCTGATCTTCAAAAGGAACAGGTCCTGTTTGGGAACTTAAATCCAAATACAGATCCATATTTTAAATAACACTTTGGTGAAACGACTTACATACCATGGGGAAAACATCTCAAGCTTAATCACCTATATTTAATTTAGAACAGAAATAGGACTGCTCTCATATAGTTTTAAAGCTTATTAAGTCCCTCAGAGAAGTACTAAATTACAGAGAGACAATTTAGCCTTCCTGCCTTCGAAGTTCCATTTAGGTATTAACAGGGAATTAGAAATCATGTGAAGAGAGGTTTGCAGTAACTGTGAGTGCTGTAATCTGCAGTAGACCGATATCACACAGGGTTCAATTCCGTGGAGTACTTCACTGAGAGTAAGTGTTACCTTTAACATTATTTTGCATCTTATTGAAATTCCAGATATAATATCAATCTACTGAGGCTCTTAGAAGAGAAATTGAAGTTTGCAAGCATAATCTTTTCAGTGGGGCCCCGTAATGGATCTGTGGATCCATTTTACGCCAGAGTTTATTCTGTGCACAAACTGTAAGATCATTGACCCATTAAATGTAACCATGTAAATATCCCCATTTCATTCCCACTACAAAATGAAAAGTGTTTACTTTGCTTCTGACTCCCATGTTAATATTTATCGGCTTTCAGATAGGTATCTCTTCTTTCTTGTTTGCTTGTTTAAATTCCTATTTTCCTTCGTCTACTTAGGCATATATAAGTTCTGTGTGTATTTTAGTTTACGTTATACTATTAATTTACAGAGGAAATTAATTATGTCTTACTAATGTTTATATACAGTAAAATAACACATAAAGTGTCCTGCACATAGACCATTAATAAAAGCTTGTGAGTAAATGGATGAACTCCTGGGTGAGTACATCAGTCTTGTAATAGAAGTGCCGAATATTCCTTAGCAGGAAAAGTCAACAGCACTCTCTCAACTATAAATTAACTCAGTTGAGGGGAAGCAAATGTAACGTGTGGTCAGCAATGTGACCTGATACTTAAAGAGAGGAAACTCTTAGGAGAAACAGTGGGTCCTGTGTCTAGATTTAGCTCTAATGCCAACAGATTGATGCCCCTGTGCATATTTATCCATTTCCAAGTTTTCTGTAGACAGCTAGTTGTTTCCTTAGATCTATAGACTTGAATTTACATTCCTGGTTCTTGGGTGGAACTGTATTTGTGGTCATTTAATGGATCCCATTAAGAGAAGGTTTCAGATTCCATTACCTTTTTTTTAGCTCTGTTGAATTATCTATCATTTTTATTACTTATCATATATTATTTATGTTTGAATGTTTAATACTAATCTGCCAGAAGGAGAATGTAAAAGAAATTTCTCATTAGATTGAAAGCAGGCATTTAATTTCATTGGGCCCTTGTTTTATAATTACAATTGCAATATCCTTGTGAAGAACACAAGAAAATAGGCAAATGTCACTATTCAATTGAACTCAAAGAAAATACATTTTATTCACAGAAGTGTCTTTACATTTATAATTACCACCCAGGCCCTTTCACCAATGGTTCCTAAACTCAACCTGCATCTGAATCATCTGGATATTATCACAGAGGACCCTGGGCCCCGCCCTGAGTGGGGCTTTTTCCGTAAGTCTGCGGTGTGACCTGAGAGGCTGCTCTTCTACCATGTTCCTGGGAGATGGTGAAGCTGCTGGTTCAGGGACCACACTTTGAAAACCCCTGCCCGAAATTCACTTGAACTTCTCATCTTGGCTCAATTTTCACATCTTCAAAAAAGACTAGTTTTATTTCCAAGTGTATTAGTCCATTTTCACACTGCTAATAAAGACATACTGAGACGGGGCAATTTACAAAAGAATGAGGTTTAATGGACTCAGATTTCCAGATGGCCGGGGGGGCCTCACAATCATAGCAGGAGGCAACAGGCACATCTCACATGATGGCAGGCAAGAGAGGAGAATGAGAGCCAAGCGAAAGGCCTCATCCTCTTCTCAGCTGACATGGCAGAGAATGCATGTGTGCACACTAGCTCAATTACATGCATGTATCTATAAACTCACATGATTCTGCAGCCCTGCTAAAAATATAAATATGTCAAGCACTTGGGTGTCTGAATACAGGGAGCCTTGGTACCTGTGGTCAACTCAACACACTCATCTTTTCAGGGTAGTGTTAATTGCTTAGCTTCTTATTTTTATCTTCTCCAGAATATAATATTGAATTGTTCACTCATCTTCCTACTTACTTTATATTCTATTTTACCACATTTACTTCCTGAGACATTTAAAGTATGTTTTCTACAGAAAAAGCAGTGCCACCAACACCAGAAATAGAAACTTGAAAATGTGGGCATTCGTAGCCGTGATGACAGCATCCACGTGGTGAAGCGCAGAGAGAAAGCACGGGCTTCTCATTAGTAACGCTTCAGCATGTCTGTTCTTTTTCATATGTTTCTCAAGATCTCATCTTTTTTGAGACAGAGTCTTGCTCTGTCACGCAGGCTGGAGTACAGTGGTGCAATCTCAGCTCACTGTAACCTCCGCCTCCTGGGTTCAAGCAATTCCTTGCCTCAGCCTCCCAAGTGGCTGGGATTACAGGTACGCACCACCACGCCTGGCGAACTTTTGTATTTTTAGTAGAGACGGGGTTTCACCATCTTGGCCAGGCTGGTCTTGAACTCCTACTTCATGATCCATCTGCCTTGGCCTCCCAAAGTGCTGGGATTACAGGCACAAGCCAGTGCTCCTGGCCTAATGATCTAATGTTATGGTTTGGGAGTCTTTAACATCTCACAGATGCTAGAAATACCTATAAGCTAAACTTGGTTTTCTTGAGAAGTTCTCTGTGGCCTGAGAAGTCAGTTTTTTAAAAAATATGTACTTGTCACAAAATAGTCACCTAAAGTAATAAAATAAGACATGTACTAGACCACCACTAATTTCTTCATGTCAGAAATCAGGTCTTATTAAACCTCCTCTCTCTGTTATTCAGCATAATTCACCACATGCAGCCAACACTCATGCCTCTTCATGGAACGAATTGGATAAATGATGACGTATGAACAGATTAGCTCTGCATCATTCCCTCAAGTAATTGGGGCTCAGTAGGTACCCATTACATTGATGACTGAATAAACATGCCATAAAATATTTACAGTAATATGCAAAAAATCCTGTAGGGCTTACAGAGGAATTAATATATTTAGCTATGTAATAAATATGTTAAATTGTTCCTATATGAAAATTTTTGTATAATTCCATTTGTGTTTGTATCAACTCTAAGATTTAAATAAAAAGATATAAGAGATATCAACATGTGTATGGATATTTCCTAGTACATTGCTATTACTCAGTTTTTCTTCCTCTTAGAGAATAAGGACAAAGTTATATTAATGTTTATTTTCAAGCAGGAAGTATGTTTTGGCTCCATATGTATCATGAACCAAGAATAACTCTGTACTTATCACCATGACTCAGTCCAAAAAATATTCTGATTTATTCAATTTTTCTCCCTAAATAAGTTAGAGTAGTTCATTCAGGAGCAATTAGATTCTCACTTTTTAAATTGGATCTTAGGAGGACATAAGATAATAAGAGAGAAGCATTCTTCTTCTGGTATGACCTTCAGGAGCGAGAAGGCTGCAGGACCTAGGAGAGGAAGGCGTGGAGTTGGGGTCCTGGTCCCAGACCAGAGCAACGTGCACCCCATGCTTAATCAAGAGGAAGAAGCCTGGCAACCCAAAGGCGGGCGCAGCAGCAGTCAGGTTCCTGTCCAAGAACTTGCTGTTGCTGATTATTGATGGGGTTATTGACATTCAATTCGTACAACACTTCCCCCGAGCGTTACCTGATTCTGAGAATCTCCAACCTAGGAATAGGAGAAGGGGCGTGTTAAGGACATAAGTGATTGGCTTCACTTCAAGCCCCATTTTTCCTTACACCTCTCTGCCTCTCCAATACATGCAATGAATCTTAAAGTCATTTTCCCTCTGAATCCCCCCACCCCTCTTCATTCCTTCTGCTCTCCTCTCTCCCTAGACTCTGGTCAAATCCCTCTGGCTTTCCACACCCACCTTTCCTGATACCTTTTTCACATTTCATGCAGAATAAATTTCTTTTTTAATTTTTTGATGCAAATCTAGTTGCATTATTTCTCTGCTCCAGACAATTCACTGGGTTCGCATCATGCTGGGAATGACAGTAAAAATGCTTAGCAGGCATTCCAAGCTTCTGGCCATCCACTGCTTCTCCCCACTTCTCCAGTTGTTTCCCAATCTGTCCTCCTTCCTGGGTTTTCTTAGCATTCCATGACGGCCTTCTTCACGTCTGTCTAGTAGAACATCTCTCTTTCTTCCTCGGAACTTTCAACATGCTCCATTCCTCCAAATCTCCCCCCCACCCCAGTTAACTAATATTTATAATAATATATTAAGGTGATCTTCCTTGAGCACCCAATCAGGAGATGTCTCAGTGCTGTGCGTCTTAATAACATTTGGAATGTTCCTCCGCAGGAACATTTTCCATTAGCACTTATTTAGCTACGTGATTACTTGTCTAATGCTTCCCATTCTGTTATTATAGAAGGACTCTTCATTTATCAGCCCTCAATGCTATAAAGGAGACTGGGTAATTTGTAAAGAAAAGAGGTTGCATTGGTTCACGATTCTGCAGGCTATGCAGGAAGCATGGCAGCATCTGCTTGGCTTCTGGAGAGGCCTCAGGAAACTTACAGTCATGGTGGAAGGCAAAGGGGGAGCCAGCACTCTACCTGGTGGAGCAGAAGGAAGAGAGAGAGCAGGGAGGTGCTACATGCTCTTACACAATCAGACCTCGTGAGAACTCACTCACCATCACAGGAATGGCGCTGAGGGAGTGGTGCTAAACCATTTATGAAGCACCCCCCCCCATCATCCAGTCATCTCCCACCAGGCCCCACCTCCAACAACGTGAAAGAATTATACTTTGACATGAGATTTGGACGGGGACACAGATCCCAACCATATCAGACCCAAGGTCCTGACGCATCTCTTGTTCTCACACAGTATCCCAGTCTCCAGTACAGCAAGGGGCATCTTGAAGACCTTCAGTGTCTATTTGTTGAATGAAGGAAGGAAATGAATACTTTACCAGGCTCAACTGTCCTGATGGAAGTGTTCTTTTCACATCAGATATTGTAGATGTGGAAGGAAGGATTAGAATGGACTATGATGAATTACGCAAGCCAGTGTGTCAGTCACCCAGCAATAATGTCCAAGCACAGTCAGCATCCAAACATGATATGAGGCATACTCCTGGAGCCTCGGGGTTCTCCTGACGCAAAACTCAGCCTTTTACTTCCGTTTTTAGGGGAAAAGCATTCATAATTCTAAGAATTTTCAATTTTGTATTTGATTGTCTTCATCCTAGTTAAGTACTAAAATTCAGGATTCATAATAGTTTCCATTTATAGTTGCAATGACTGTTTTAGTGAGTTTCATTGAAATTTCTTTCTAAGAACTTTTCTAAGAATCTGGCTGCTATGCAACTCTTAGAAATATTGTCAAAACTCTCACTTTGCATCTACATAGACAGTTGGTATCCCCCAACTGTGTTTTCAAAGTAGGCTATCTAAAAATTAGTTTATCATCACTGTTGTCATAAGGTGGTCAAGGAATTTTCAGCTGGTACTCTTTAGACATTTTGATTCATCACTAAATGAGTATTTTGACTTCTAACATAGCATACTTGTCTGTTTGCATCACACACAGTCCTGAATTCTCCAATTGCTGCAGCAGAATCTTCCAAATTCCCTTGGTATTTATTTATCAAGTGAGAATTCACTATTGTCACTAATCTATGTTCCATCTTTAGAATGGATCAGCTGGAGTAGGCAGTCCTTAGTGTCTTCTATCCTGCTTTTAATGCAAATCGTCTAAAGAAATAAACAACGCTTGAAAACCACTATCCTGCTTTTAATGCAAATCATCTAAAGAAATAAACAATGCTTGAAAACCACAACCTCTATCTTTGAGAGGTATTGCTTTCAGAATTATTTAAGGCCTGGCCACTGGAGTCATCACTAAATCAGCGTAACAGATAAACTAATCACACAGACAACATCTGCAGAATTCAATAAGCGTGTTAGTGCCTATGTTGTATGCTGCTGTGCAGAGAAGTAGCTAGGATGACATCCTGCTCTCTGGAGAAAAGAAAGTAAGAAGAAAAGAAAACAAAACACCATTGAAATGCTGGATCTTATGTAGTGAGTAATGTTTGCTATGGTTGGGTCTGGGGTGCTGGTGGGTTGTTATGAGCTTGGATTTGGCCATAGAGCAGCATTCAAGAGAGAAGATAGCCTATGTGTGCCTACATTTGAATGGGAACTATTAAACTTGCCCGAATCCAACAGAGGCAACATTCTGGAACATAATTTAAAGCCAATCAACAGCAGTAGCAGAAAGCCAAAATTGTGAGTAGAGACTTGTTAAAAAAAAACAGTTGTTCAGCAACCTTAGGCCGTATATGAAGAAAGAACACATGAACAATTATTTCAAAATTCAGGCGCTGCTGGTGCTTGCTGGCAGGTCCAGGGTGGAAGTAGGTTATGGGTCTAAAGATAACCATCGCATAATGTCAGGGGCAGCTACAGCTTTCCCATAGAAGTCTACATAAAAAGAATGATGTTGTTGGAAAACTTGTCTAAGCATAGGATTTAGCCACTTGCACAAATAGGCCACAGACAGAAATTGTCCATAAACATTACATGTAAGTGTGTCACTGTAAAAATAAAACTAGAGAGTTGTTGCTGATTAAAAATGTGCATGATGATATATGTCTCTCAAGTTTCCTCCATTTCAAAGAGATTCCTCATATTAAAATATCGAGAAAAAAATAGGATGACTGTGCACAATTCCCAAGGCACAGAGGTAAACGCAATGTAAACCAAACTGTTCAGATGAATGGGACAAATGTGCAGCGGACAATCAGAGGACGTCTAAGGCCTTATACAGAGAGCTGGACACGTGAAGGGCAATGTGAACTGGGATTCAGGGTTAGGTGCACTCCCAGGCAAGGGCCACTCAGAGCATTCATCCAAAGTGAAAACACAGAGGTGAGGAAGCTGTAATACTTGAATCGTATTATGAGTTAACTTGGGAATCAGTTGCTTCTTCCTGGAATACAGTCTCTTTACCTAAGTTAGTGTTTTACCACCAGATACTTGGGGCTCAAGTCTACTGAGTACATTGGGTTTCATTTTCCATAATAATAGAAAATAAAGACAGCAGATAAAAAGTTTGCTGCCAAGAAATCTAAATATTCCTTTCCAGTCAACAGTCCAGCTTTTCATCTACCCACTTCCCAGGAGAGCCATTAGTGGGCCACAGAGTGCAGCCACCCCCACCCACACTTTCTGTTCATTCCACCTTCACTGCGGCGCTGAAGCAGAGACAATGGGGAAGAAAGCCGAGGCGGCAAAGCACCCGCTCAACGTCCTGGAAATCAGCTCATGTCAAATCAGTCCTCTTCCCGTCTCATCTGTCCTGTTGCTAAAGTGCACATAAACACCACCGCACCCACGACAACCTTCCTTCTCATCAGAGTGTGTTAGTATCCAGTGGAATTAGAGAGGCAAACAGAGCCTGTGTAGGGATCTCTTTAAATGTCATATTGAGGGCCAGACGCGAGGTGGCTCACACCTGTATGCCCAGCACTTTGGGAGGCCGAGGCGGGCAGATCATTGGAGCTCAGGAGTTTGAGATCAGCCTGAGCAATATGGTGAAAGCCCACCTCTATTAAAAATTAATGGGTGTGTTGGCGCATGCCTGTAGTCCCCACCACACAGGATGCTGAGGCAGGAGAGTCGCGTGAACCTGGAACACAGAGCTTGCCTTGAACCGAGATTGTGCCACTGCACACCGGCCTGGGCAAGAGAGCAAGACTGGCTCAAATATGTGTGTGTGTGTGTGTGTGTGTGTGTGTGTGTGTGTGTGTTTATATATGTGTGTATATATTCTTATATTATTTGTATATATGTGTATATATGTGTATATATGTATATGTGTATGCGTATGTGTGTATATACATATACATACGAATATATATATGTATATATGTGTATATATATTCGTATGTATATGTATATACACACACACGCATACACATATACATATATAATATTGGGAAATACTAAAAATTAATTTTAGAACAGAAAATAAGACTCAATTAGTTTAAAATATATTCAGTGAAAAAGAAGGTTGGAAATATAAGAAGCCAAGAAGAGTTGTAGCTTGTTTTTCTTGTCCTGAGCTTACAGACAGGTGCAGTGAGGCTCCGGAACACACGGGGAGGAGGAGAAAGTCCCCTGGGCGGGAGGAGAAGTCCTCGAGAAGGGAATCGAGTTCTGGAGCTGGGACTGGATGTCTAGGCTGGGGGAGAGAACACTGACTGGGGGAATGTTGCAGGCTCCGCCCGAAGTTGGATCTGGGTGAGACACATGACTAAGGGCTCCCTTCTCCTTCCCACACAGCAGCCAGCCAGGGCCCAAGTCCTCTGCGGCTCCCCTTACCCTCTGAAGGTCAGTGGCTTCTCTTCTTCCCAGGTGTGACCATCGCCCCCCAACATCCGCACTTATTTGGGACTGCTCCACGGTGACTGTCACTCCTGGATACCCTCTTAATTGTTATGTTTTTCTTTCTGCAGAAGCATGTATCTACATGTCTGCTTATATGTGTAGATATATTTGTACATATAAGCATATTTATATATAGACACAAATATATATGCATCCATTGTGTGTGTGTGTATATATATACAAAATGTATAATCCAAAGCATCCATTACAATTTATGGTGCATAAAAAATTATTTTTAGGCTGGGCGCAGTGGCTCACGCCTATAATCCCAGCACTTTGGGAGGCCAAGGCAGGAGGATCACCAGGTCAGAAGCTCGAGACCAGCCTGGCTAACAAGATGGAATTTCGTCTTTACTAAAAATACAAATATTAGCTGGGTATGGTGGCACACGCCTGTAGTCCCAGCTACTCAGGAGGCTGAGGCAGGAGAATCGCTTGAATCCAGAAGCAGACGCTGTGGTGAGCAGAGATTATACCACTGCACTCCAGCCTGGGCAACACAGTGAAACTCCATCTCAAAAAAAAAAAAAAAGGAATTATTTTTAAATATCTCTCCTTGTAATGTCAAGTCTAAACACAGGCTCCAGAGGAATGTCCAAATCAGATGTTTAATTTTGTTTTAAGCCGTGACTCCCAGTTCATAAAGGTATCCCCAAGTGGGCAGCCTCTGGAAATGGGTTTTCCTCCGTTTCCCTCAACACTCCAGCTTCTCCGTGCTATGAAGTCCTCTCACCTGGGTGTGGTTGACCAGTCTCCTCGAGGACTGGCACCATGTACAAGGTCAGCATTGGTCTCTGCTGCTGGCAGGTGGAATTTAGGGCAATGACATGAGCTTCATCACCCAGGCCACAGGGTCTTGTGCAGTTAGCAAGTGCGTCAGTCACACAGACTGAGCCACTCAAAAATGCATAGGTTTAAATATCAAGGGATTGGTTCTATGGACTTGAACTTGCGTCACTGTGGAAGCTGAGGAAGCACTCTCTGTGAGACCGCCAACTTTGTGCCTGGCTCTGGAGCTGGCAGTGCGTGGTCCGGGTGGTAGTGACGGGCCAGCAGCTGCTAGGGCTGGGAACATGGGCACAGTGGAGCTCAGGTGCAGGAGCTGCAGCCCTGAGGACAGGCGGCCCCGGGCGTCGGTTCCCCTTGGCCCTGGTGGTGTGAGCATCCAGCACAACTGAGGCCTTCATTCCATAGCGAAGTACAAGCACCTGGCCAGGAGCTGGAGACACTGAAGGCAGGTAACAGGGAAGTTGGGCAGTTTGAGGTCACCCAGCAGAAAAGCCACAAAGTCTGTGGGCCCCAGACAGCTGCGGCGCCCCTTCTGCCCTCTACCTCTTGTGGAAGAGCTGCTCGCACCCACAGGAAAGGGAGCGCTGGGAATTCCCTAGCCCAGCCAAGTGGCTGCATTCCCAGCTCCACATCAAGGAATGGCCAAGGACCCTTTGGGGAAGATAGAAAACGCTGTCTATGTCTGCATGCCATGGGAACCTGGCCACGCCTCAGTCGGTGAGTCTAGATCTGTAAACTAGCCCAGACCCAGGAATGATGCAATACGGGTGAGCTATGTGGAAGAAACATTTCAACTCGATGGATAGAGAGCCAGATCAGAGACTGAGCTACAGGATGAAGATAAAATTTCATGGACAGACGTGACTTTAACGGATGTGTCCAGTAACAAGGGTAGAGCCTTATTTTAATGCTTATCTCATTGTTATGTGGACTTTCACAAGAATTCTGCTCAGAGGCAGAGCGAGGTCCCAAGAACCCGATTTCCACTTGCCTGGTTTCCACTTCTAGTCCCAAGGATTTCATATGCGTCGTGAGTGAACGTTCTTCTCATCATTCCCACTAATCCTTTTATAAACAACTCTTTAGAAAAAACTCCATCTGTGAGCTGGAGTCCACGTCGCTGTTGACGTTGGCTTATTCAGCAGCCTCCACGTGCCCCTCTCTGGGGATTTACTTCACAGCCACCCAGAAAAGGCCACTTTCATACAGGAGCTAAAAAGAAATTACTTAGACAGATACTGAAGGTAAAGGAGTGCTTGGCAAGGCTCGCCTTTTAACAAAAAGCAGCCCCCAAATATTTCTTTTCTAATGAAGAGCAGCCCGTAAACTGGAGCTGCAGACACAGATAAGCAAGCTGGAAGCTCGCACGGGGTGAACGCCGGCAGCTGTGCCAACAGGAAAAGGCTGGGGGGCCAGTTATGTTCAGCATAGAGGCCCCATCTTCCCTTTTCTTTGTCACTAAGTGAAAGAAGCAGGCGGCATGGCCCGGCCAGGTAGAGAACCCATCCGCATAATGAAAGATGAGGGTGGGGTGGCCAGCCTCTTCCGGGCTATGCAGACGAACACCTAGTCCTGACCAGTTCTTCTTGCGCTATGCAAATGGCACACTGGTCCGACCAACCTTTCTTGCCCTGTGTGAATCATAGGGCGGCCTCCTCCAGCTCATCTGTAAAACCTTCTGCTCTTCCCCCCAGAATGGAAGACCCGGTGGGGAGCCCCTACATCTGCAGAAGCCATATAATTTTAATAGAGTATTATAACTATATTAAAATTATTCTCTATATTAAACACTATATTAAAAGTATTCTCTTTTTGAGCCAGATAATTTTAATAGAGTATTATAACTATATTGATGGTTAGTCTCCATAAGTACATACTGTCCATTTATAATAAATGGAACATAATCTGTAGGAACTGGGCAAGGGAGATAGAATATGTTCAAGGTGTGTTTCTGCCTGTGCATTTGTGTGCATGTGTGTACCTCTATGTGTACATTTGTGCTCAATAATGAGCACTGTGTGTGCATGTGTGTATTTGTGTGTATCTGTGTGTGTATTTGTGCATGTGTATGTCTGTGTGTGTCTGTGTGTGTATATTTGTGCATGTGTATGTCTGTGTGTGTCTGTGTGTGTTTGTGCATGTGTATGTCTGTGTGTGTCTGTGTGTGTGTTTGTGTGTGTGTATGTCTGTGTGTGTCTGTGTGTTTGTGTATGTGTATGTCTGTGTGTGTGTGTGTCTGTGTGTGTGTGTTTGTGCGTGTGTATGTCTGTGTGTGTGTGTGTGTTTGTGTATGTGTATGTCTGTGTGTGTCTGTGTGTGTGTGTTTGTGCGTGTGCATGTCTGTGTGTCTGTGCTGAATGAATGACTTTTACTCAAATAGATTATGTGTTCAAAGGACAATGTGAACACCATGGGCCTCTTTTCCATACTCAAAATAGCATATTTTATTGTGCTAAAATATGTGGGTCCATTGTGGGGGCTTACGCCTATAATCCCAGCTCTTTGTAGGCCGAGGCAGGAGGACCACTTTAGGCCAGGAGCTCAAGAGCAGCCAGAGCAACACAGTGAAACCACATCTTTACAAAAAATGGGAAAACTTTGCTGTGTGTGGTGGCACTTGCCTGTAGCCCCAGACACTCGTGAAGCTGAGGCAGGAGGGCCACTTGAGCCCAAGAGGTCATCACTGCAGTGAGCTGTGATCATGCCACAGCACTCCAGCCGGGGCAATGGAGTGAGACCTGTCTCTGAAAAGATAAAAATAAAGATAAATATGTTATGAAAAGTAAAGAAGAAAAAACCCTTTTTCCTAGAAACATAGCAGCAAGGTAAGCTTTTCTGAAGTTCTTTTTTGTTCTGGTCTCAACTCAGGCTTAAATAAAAACGAGCTTAAAGAAAGGTCTCTGCAGCAGCCATATTAATATTTTATGTAGTCCAAACATAAATAATTAAAATCAACCAGGACATGTAGGGAATGAAAAGTTAAAAACAAACACTGATTGTAGAGTTAGTTTAATTATATCATTGTTAGTTTAACTCAGAAGGGTGGGTGTTATGGGTGAAATCGTGTCCCCTAAAAAGGTGTGTTTGAAACCCACTCCCCAGTACCTGTGAATGTGACTTTACTTAGAAATCGTCTTTGCAGATGTAGCCAAGTTAAGATGAAGCCGTACTGTCTTAAGGTGGGCCTTAAATCCAGTGGTACTCGGGTCCTTATAGGAAGACGGAAATTTGGGCATAGAGACACAGACACACAGGGAGAACACGTGCAGTATGGGTAGAAATGGGAGCTATGCATCTAAAAACCAAGCAGCATGAGGATCACCAGCCATCCCCAGAAGCTGGAGGGGACAAAGACAGATTCTACCCAGTCTCCAAGGGAGCGCAGCTCTGCTGACACCTTGATTTCAGACTTTCGGCCTCCAGAACTGTGAAACCATACATTTCTGTTGTTTAAAGCCGCAGCTTGTGTTTCTCTGTTAAGGCAGCAACAGGAAACTAATACAGTAGGAAGAAGTGTTAACCTGAACAACTTTGGAAACAACGTCTTCACCTACAACATAAGGCAAAAGACGCAAAGAACTGCATACAAATACTGTTTTCTAATTAGCAAATTTCTACAGGGTTATGGATTTGCAAATCTAAAACTACCTTGTGCAAATTCAATGTGCAAACATATAATCTGTTGTACAGGGTAAGTGCTAGATATTTAACTGCCGAGAAAGACTAGTAAATAAGAGAAAGAGGTAGAATAAACCCTGAGAAAGTGGACTCCATCTCTATAAAAAATACAAAAATCAGGGTGTTGTGGTGCTTTCTTGTAGTCCCAGATACTCAGGAAGGTGAGACAGGAGGATTGCTTGTGCCCCATAGTTCAAGGCTGTGGTGAGCTGTGATTGTGACGCTGCTCTTCAGCCTGGGTGACAGAGCAAGACCCTATGTGTAAAAAAAACAATCACATTATGGATGGTTAGATAGACAGAAAGACAGACAAACAGACAGGCAGGCAGGCAGAGAGGTTGGAAGAAAGAAAGAAAGAAAGAAAGATAGATAGATAGATAGATAGATAGATAGATAGACAGACAGACAGACAGACAGACAGATAGATATAGATAGATAGATAGATAGATAGATAGATAGATAGATAGATAGATAGATAGAAATAGGTAGAACAGGGAAATTCTCTCTTATAGTAGAATACCAATTAATAAATGCAGAAGAAATGGTGAAAATTATAAAATAAATGATGAAAATAGGAAACCACTCTTTTGAAGATATTACATTAAAAATTGTTTCTGGCATAAATCATCTAAATTAATAAGCAAATTATGATACTGATGAGAAGCAGGATATTTATGTATCCTTAAAATATCTCCCTAAAAGACGACTATTAATTAGAAATGTGAAAATTAGAGTTACAAGAGAGAAACTAGGAAGCTGGTACTCTAATGTGATGATCAAAGTAAACAATAGCAGGAATGCAGCAAAGCAATATCACGTGCCGGCTGCCACGGCAAAGATATGACAATTAAACGAGATGTGTGACCCTGATTGGATGCTTACCTGGAAAAAGGACATTGGTGGAACAATTGATGATATTTGAATAAGGTCTGCAGGTAGGTAGTACTGTATCAATGTCAATTTATTGATTTTAATAATTGTACTGTGACTATGTAACAGTAACATTAAGGGAAGCTGAATAAAAGGGTATACAGAAATTCTGTGCATTGTTTCTTCAACATTTTTTTGCAGGGCATGACTTTTTCTTAAGGTAAACAATGCTTCAAAGCTTTATACACATATACACACATACCAACACATACATATATGTATATGTGCATATATGTAGATATATATGTATAAAACTTATATATATGTACATACATATTAAATATAAACATATGAACACATGCATGTGTTAGTGTTCCCATGCCGTATACCACAAAATGAGAGCACTTGAACTGGAAATGCTCCCTCTCATGACAAACAACACTCTCTGGATGACAAGATTAGTCCAAGAAGCTGCCTGGACAGCTATTAGGAGATGGGGTGGACAATCTTTTGCAGAAGTCCAGCAACTTTTTCTGTGGGCGTGTGCAAGGTGCTAACCATGGTCCTGAACCTCAGTTTGCTTTGGCTGATGCGTTTTGTCTGCCCAGTTGATTACTTAAAGCGTACCCACTTGAATTAGCTTGAATAAGCTATCCACTAGCATTAGCTTTCTGGGGTTAGTATAACAAAGTACTACAGGTTGGGTGGTACAACAAACGTTTATTTATCATAGTCCTGGGTCTACCTATTCTCCCGTATATCCTGGAGAAACCTTAGATCAAGGCGTCGGCAAAGCTGGTTTCTTCTGAGGCCTCTCTCTTTGGCTTGCAGACAGCTGCCTTCTCCCAGTGCCCTTCCTCGGTGTGTTTGTGTCTAATCTCCTCTCGTAATGACACAATTCGTATGGAGTTAGGGTTTACCATAATGACCTAATTTTAACTTAATTACATTCTCAATCACATTCTGAGATACTGCAAGTTAGGACTTCAAAATAAGAATTTTGAGGAGCCACACTTGATCCATAGCATTCTTCCCTAGGCTCCCTCCAAAATCCACATCCTTCTCACATGCAGAATATATTCATTCCATCCCAAAGTCTTAACCCACTTCAGCACCAACTCTAAATCCAAAATAGCATCCAAATGTCCTCTAAATCAGGTGTGGGTGGACTCAAGGTAAGATTCCTCCTGGGGCAAATTCCTCTCCTGCTATGATCTGTGAAATAAGACAAGTTGTGTGCTTCCAAACTACAGTGGTGGACAAACATGGGATAGACATTCCTGTTCCAAAAGGAAGAAATAGGAAAGAAGGGAGGTCACACTTGGTGCCCACAGTAGGCACTGCCATCGCCATCAGGCATATCAGTGTGCCAAGGCAGCCTGCCTCCTCACCAGGGAGCAAACCATCCTCCTGGAAAAATGTACATCGACTAATTAGAATGTTACTAAAGTTGATTGTTTCGATATCCCTCAATTGGTTAGAGTAAGATTATTACCAATATAGTTTATCTGCATACATGAAATGAAGTAATTTAGATAATTCAGAGTAAACAGAAACAAATTCTTCATAGAAGTTCAGTACTTTAGGCATGTAAATATACTTTTGCTGCTAAAAATCATAATGGATATAAATCAAAATATGCTCAACTTTACACACATATATAATACATATTTGGATCTCATATTCTTTGAATCATGAGAGACTTTAATCACTGAGCCAGTAATGAACCATATGGACCATATCATCTATCTATCTATCTGTCATCTAAAATCCAATTTTTGTGAATTAATTTTTTTAGAAATGACAAATATGTAAAGATGTATGCAAAAAGTTCTTTATATTGTCTTGGTGGAAATAAGTGTTCAATCAATAAATATTTAAAATTATTATACATCTACACAATGCAATATTACATAGCTATCAACATGATAATATAGATAAACATATAGTTCTACTCACAGATTATACAGTCATGCCTTGGTCTCCAGGGGATTGGTTCCAGGACCTCCCATTGGTACCAAAATCCACGGACGCTCAAGTACCTGATATACAATGATGTAACATTCACATATAACCTATGCACTCCCTTCCACATCCTTTGAATCTTTTCTAGTTTGCTTATAATAGCTAATTAAATTCAAATGCTATAAATAGTTGCTACACTGTATTGTTTATGGAATAATGACAAGGCAAAAAAGCCTGTACATGTTCACTACAGATGCAACATTTTTTAATAATTTTTATCCAAGGTTAGTTTAATTCACAGATGTGAACCCCAAGGATACAGAAGTCCAAATATATACTTATGTGTACACACACACACACACACACATACACACACACACACACAATTTAGATGTATCTATAACTACCAGCAAAACATGTCCAAGTATGTGCGCCAATGTATTACTAGTGGTTACATTTTGAGCACTGGGTCTTCACGTGATGCCATTTGACCTTGATTACAGCTCTGGAGTTCATCTCCAGGTCTTCTGGATTACATGAGTGTGGCGAAATAAGTATTTATATTATGAACCATGGGCCTGGCAGAAACATCCTCACCGGAGATAGAGCCAGAGCCTATATGTATATTAGAACCTTGAAAACTTCTGGGGTTTTTTGTTTGTTTTTGCTTTTCTTCTCCCCAATGATTTGTTTTCACCATGAATCATGAGGGATATAAACTGTGAAATGATGGCTCTGGTTGGTACTGTCCCAGAGAAGAAAATCACTTTCCTTTCTTTCTGCTCAGAATAGCTTGCACTCTTCATTAAAGAGAAAGCCCTGGAGTGGGAGGCACCAGCAGACACTGCACTAAGAGGGAAGGCCTGTGGTTGTATCGGCCCCTTGAGAACAGCAGTAGCTGTCTTGTGGTGTCGGGGGAGGAGGGTCGTGAACAGGGGCAGGCCTGCTGAGAAGGTGGGCAAGCCTGGCGTGAGCCAGAAGAAGACAGAGCTGGGACAAGAACTCCTAAAGGAAAGCCTGACTCTGATGGAGCTCACAACCGAACTTGCAGTTACTCAGTTGAATGATTGTATTTTATCATTGACATAACAGGTTTGTCAGGGTAAACTGAGTCATCTTCGTGGAGTCCAGAACACAGAGCCAAAAAGGGAGGAGATGGCAGTGTTTCTTGAGCTCTGTTCAGAAGGAAGCCTGAGTGCTGATATGAGAGGTCACATTTTCTTCATATTCATGGCTGGCCTGTACAGTGAATACTGGGAGTTCTGCTATTTTAACCCAACGGCACTCATTTTAGTTTGGAGAGGCTAACAAGAATTTCTGTGAACTCTGTTTGTAAGATAAAAACACAGGAACACTCATGAAGCCTGGGACTCCACAGACATAAGAGGATCGATGACGTCCACCCTTTGCAATGCAAGTGACTCCTTGGATGTGACCCTGGCTGTGACAAGGCTCACCGTGACAGGCAGAGGGATGTGGGACGGAGCTCATTCATTCAGAGATTAGCATTCACGTTGCAGAGCATAGCTGTTTAAATGACAGGGCACATAGGCTGAGAAACAGTTTAAGAAGCAAGTGGCATTCACACATTAGTGTGATTAGTGGAAAGAATATCAAAGGATGGGGTCGGGCATGGTTGCTCCTGCCTGTAATCCCAGTACTTCGGGGGGCAGGGGCAGGCATTGGAGACCAGCCTGGTCAACATGGCTAGACCCCATCTCTACTAATAATGCAAAAAATTAGCCAGATGTGGTGGTGGGTGCCTGTAGTCCCAGCTACTCCAGAGACTGAGGCCTGAGAATTGCTTGAACCCAGGAGGCAGAGGTTGCAGTGAGCTGAGAATGGGCCTGGGCCACAGAGTGAGACTCTGTCCCGAGCAAACAAAAAAGGAATATCAGAGGATGAAACAGGTATCAGAAAAGAGTCTCCCTATAGTTAACTTCCGAATCACGAGGCTCTGTTGATTGTGTCTGGAGTTGTTCTGCGAAATGGAATTGTCAAAGTCTTAACTTCTCAGAGAAGACTCTTTTTTTCCACTTAAGCCTACATTTTTAGAAAGCAAAAAGATAATTTGATTATATACATTTTGCAAAAAAAAAAGAAAAGTAAAATGATATCTACAAGTTTCTATAAATCCAATTTGGCCAGGTGTGGCGGCTCACGCCTGTAATCCCAGCAGATTGGGAGGCCGAGGCAGGTGGATCACTTGAGGTCAGGAGTTCAAGACCAGCCTGGCCAACATGGTGAAATTCCATCTTTACTAAAAATACAAAAAAATAGCTGGGCGTGGTGGCAAGCACCTGTAATTCCAGCTACTTGGGAGGTTGAGGCAGGAGAATCGCTTGAACTGGTAGGCAGAGGTTGCAGTGAGCCAAGATCATGCCATTGCACTCTAGCCTGGCCAACAAGAGCAAAACTTCATCTTGAAAAAAAAATCAAATGTATGCTTAAGTATAATTGGCCACCAATAAGCTGTCAAAGCTGACTGCTGTAGTAAGTTTAGCATCAGCTTCATCAAGACTGAAAGGACTTTAAAAATCATCTGTTAAAATCTCAAGTGTTAATGTCGTGTTACTTAGAATTTTTATTACTATAGAGAGACATGTAACGATAGCAACATATTAACTTAAAAATATATGGGATACGATTTTAACCAAAGGTAATATTTAACGTAAATTTAATTACCTGAAAGATGTACTTTTATAATGCATTTTCTCTTAAGAATACTTCTGTATTGCTTTGACTTATTACAATTTAGTGATTTATTAATCACAGCTCATTAAGTTTTTGTAGCTTAGTTAATAAAAGCAATCTTTAGATGCTACTTTTAGGCATGAATGTTTCCTCATAAAGCTTAAAGTTTCACTGATTAGAATAACTAATTTTTTTTTTTTTGCCAGTAATCCAACACGTTTAATGAGCACCAATTGTGTCCCAAGCCACATAGCTGACTAAGACAGAGCCCCTGCCCTGGAGGGTCACAGTCTGCCAGAGGGAGATCCAAGTCATTTACATCACTGGAGCTTAATTGCTGAGTGGGCGATGCACGGGAGTGCGCAGGGGACGGCAGCACAGCAGCAGGGAAGAGGAAGCTGCTTCAGAACACCCGGCATGACTTGAGCGCTAACAAACGAAGGGAGAATGCCTGCAGCTGAGCTTAACAAGGGGCTTGCATCCCATCTTCCTGCATCCAAACCTCCCAGCTGGCCAGGACTGCTGGTAAACCCACAGGAAACATCATTCTCTGCCAAGATGCCATCCCACTCATCCAGTAGAATCAAAGTTGCCACTTCCTCCAGGCAGCCTTCCTCACATTCCAGCTGGGACAGAAGTCACAGGGGGCAGAGATGGTGCGGTTAGGGGGACACACAGAGACCCCAAACAAGAACCAGATCCCAACAGGGCAGATGTGGCAGACCCAGTTCAGTCCCAGCCAGTGTGGAAGACACCAAGGGGTGTGTTTTGTGGGGGTGGAGGTGACAAAGATGATGCAAGTACCTGCTGGGAGTTGATCTACAAAATGACCGCCACGTGGGAGCAGGCCTGGGCGAGACAGCACTCCCAGGTGACGGGCAGGGACGCAGCTGACAGCCAGCGGGAGGAGGGAAAGGGCACGGGGTGGAGGACAAGGTCTGCTGGGGTCGGGGGAGCTATTTCTGCTTAGGGCAAAGTCCAAAAGAAGCACACCTTGCCCAGCTATGGGGCTGTCTGAAATCATCTGGGGATGCCACTCTCCTATGACAGGGGACTAAGGGTCTCTAGAGCCACACAGGCCACTTCATCACGAGGCACAGCATTGCTCCCACCTGGGTTGTGTTCAGAACCCAGGAGAAAGTGGTGGCTCTCCTGGGGTCTCTGGGGCCTCCACCACCTCCTGTGGGGTACCTGAGGATACCTCCTGGTCTCCCTCTGTCTTCGAAACCTCCTCCTCTGTTTTCCGGGGTTTCAGATCCCCTGGGTGAGCTGGGTCTGGTCTCTGGGCAGGAGAATTAGCTTTTTTTTTCCACAAGTACAAGTCGCCTGGTGAGGAGTTCTTCTCCGTGGCCTGGACCGCCCTGATGGTGGTCACACAGGCCTGGTCTGGCTGCTGCAGGTGCGTCCCGGCTTCTGCTTTGGCGTCATCCGGGCCCACAAGAAAGCCATCACCACCCTTTGCTTCAGCCCCGCCCATGAGATCCACCTCTTCATGGCCTCTTATGACAAGTGGATCATCCTCTGGGACATTGGGATGCCCAACCAGGACTGTGAGTTCCAGGCCAGCCAGCTGCTCACGCTGGACACCACCTGCACCCCCTGCGCCTCTGTCCCATCGCCTCCTGCCTGGATGCCCTCCTGCTGGCCGGCTGTGAGGGCAGCTGCTGCAGCTGGGACGTGCAGCTGGACCAGCCCCAGAAGAGGAGGGTGTGTGAAGTAGAATTCGTGTTTCCCGAGGGCTCCGAACCTTCTGGACGGAGAGTGGATGGGCTGGCATTTGTGAATGAGGACGTCGTGGCCTCCAAGGGCAGCGGCCAGGGCACCATCTGCCTGTGGAGCTGGAGGCAGACGTGGGGTGGCTGGGGCAGCCAGTCCACGGTGGCGGTGGTGGTCCTGGCGTGGCTGCAGTGGTCGCCCACCGAGCTGGCCTACTTCTCACTCAGCACCTGTCCTGATAAGGGGGTCGTGCTCTGCAGGGATGAAGAGGGCAACGTGTGGCTCTACGATGTCAGCAACATCCTGAAGCAGCCGCCCCCGCTGCCGGCGGTCCCGCAGGCCCCCACACAGATCCTGAAGTGGCCCCAGCCCTGGGCCCTTGGGCAGGCGGTGGCCAAGACCATGGTGAACACGGTGGTGGCCAATGCGTCCTTCACCTACCTCACTGCCCTGACAGACTCCAACATCGTAGCCATCTGGGGGAGGCCGTAGCCTCACCTGTAGCAAAGGACCAGGAACACAGCTAACTTATTCAGCTCTGGGGTGATAGGGGTGGGGGTGGGGGTGTCCCTATCAATCTGAATATTTTTATTAAACTCTGTGGTCGAGAAGCCTGCGGAAAGGTGTTCTACTTTGATTGACAGGCTGGCCTGGCAGCTAAAAAAGGGAAAAAAAAAAGGGGGAGGGGGCTATAATGTAAAACTTTAGCAAAAGACAATTCATAAATTATTCATTGATTGCTCAAATCTTTGAATTTCAGAATTCCTCAAAATGAATACAACTATCTATTCCCTCAAAAGATATACCTCTTATTTGCAGTGGTCTCATTATGTTTTTATTGTGAGCTTCATTGAAGACAATGTAATTAAAAATAATTACTAACTGTTCTATTCAAATGGAAAATCTTGCACTGAGAAATAACATGTTTACAGCAACAACAAAAATGGAACTAAAATTATCTTTAGTTTTAAGAAGAGAGTGACATTCGGTAGACTTTTAGAGGTCAAAACTTAATTACGCTTACAATGGATACATTAATACAAATTCTCATTGGTTTCCTTTTGCAAATGTAACAAATACATGGGAAAATATTATCATATCAGGATTATTTTCCTGAAGACTTCATTGGAAGTAAGCGATGTGTTACAGAGCCTCTCAAATCCTTTGCGGATTTAAACTGACTGAACATGTAATAAACATTATGTCCGGTTTCAATATTTAGACTTTGGGGATTAAAAGACAAATAAGAGGTGGATTCAAGGCTGGGTGCAGTGGCTCATGCCTGTAATTCCAGAACTTTGCAAGGTTAAATCTGCCAGATCACATGAGCCCAGGAGTTCAAGACCACCTTGGGCAACATAGTGAGATCCTTTCTCTACAATAAATACAAAAATTAGCCTGATGTGGTGGTTTGTACCTGTAGTTCCAGCTACTCAGGAGGCTGGGACGGGAGTACTGCTTAAGCCTGGAGGCCCAGGCTGCAGTGAACCATGAAGGCACTACTGCACTCCAGTGACCATGGATGGCTTTACATTTCTGAAATACAGGATCTACATAACTCTCCTGAAGAAGAACCGTAAATTTTTCTGAAAGTGGCTGGGCTCAGCTTCTCATGCGGTAATCCCAGCACTTTGGGAGGCAGAGGCAGGAGGATCGCTTGAGCCCAGAAGTTCAAGACCAGCTTGGGTGATATGGCAAAATCCTGTCTCTACAAAACAAAAAACAAAAAAACACAACAACAACAACAACAACAACAACAACAACAACAAATTAGCTATATAGGGTGTTATGCACTTGTAGTTTAAGATGCTGGGGAAGCTGAGGTGAGAGGACTGCTTGAGCCCAGGAGGTTGAGGCTGCAGTGAGCCATGATCATGCCACTGCACTCCAGTTTGGGCAAAAGAGCGAGACCCTGGCATACAAAAAAAATAATAAGAACTGAAAGAAAGCGTATGCCAATTTATTGAGTTGGATAATGTAGTAGATTCCATGATGTCTCCCCACGTTTATTTTCATCTAGAACCCCAGAATGTTATTGTATCCGAAAATGGGGCCTATGTAGATATAATTAATTAAGGCTCTCAGGGAAAACAATCTTAGATTCAGGATGGTCTTACATCTAATGATGGGTGTCCTCACAAGGAGAGGAGAAGACACAGAGACAGACATGCCAGGGGAACCCCATGTGAGAGACAGCTGGAGAAGACTGGGTTTTGTGGTCACAGCCAGGAGCACAGGTGACACTGGAGGCTGGAAGAGGCAGGGAAGGGTCCCTCCATAGAGGCTTAGGAGAGGTCATGGCCACTCTCCTGTAGTTCCAGCTTGATTTTAAACTCTGTCTTCTAGAACTCTAAGGAAATAAATCACAGTGGTTTTAAGCCATCAAATGTATGGCAATTTGTTTTGACAGCCCATGTAAACCAATAGATAAAAACAACTCAACAAAATGGGGAACTGAGGCTCAGGAGGCCTAGGAAATTCTCTGTGCCTGGAAACCCGGCCTCCAGGAATGGAGATGCCCAGAGATTCACGGTAGAATCTCCGGAGTGGTCTGAAAAACAAGTTTCAATCTCAGCAGCAGAACAGGAGCGGGGTGAGAATGAAAAGAAAGAAAGAAACATCCTGATTGCACTAGAAAATAGGAGGGTCGTTGGAGAAAAAGAATAACCCATCAGAAAACAGCCGGAGAGAGATGATGGGGAAATTCCGATCTTTAAGGCCAAAATAAGATGACAGCAAGCGGGAAACGAGGCATGCCTGGGCTGGTTTCTCTCTGTGAACGTGACACAGAAGAGGATGCATTTTCATTGCTACACAGTGATGAAGCCCCAGAACCTCTGACAGAAGAAGGAGGAAAAAACCCAGGGACTAGGTAGTGTGACTGTCAGAGGGATCTGAGATCCGGGAAAGTATTGATTGGTGAGACTATTGATTTGTACCTTCTTATGACTGAAACGGGAAGGTCCTTGAGAAAAATCTTCAGGGGCTTTCACAGTGTGATAGCAAGACAAAGTGGATTCACGAGTGTGGACAGTTTAGAGGCTGTTAGCAGGGAAGTCAGCGGAAAATGCGAAGTGTTACTGTGGTCGGGAGACCTGGGAAGAGCTAGGATTTTCCCCGCCTGCCCTGCTTTTCCGGCTGCTCATTCTTCAGGTGGCAGTCGGCCTCTCTGACAGGTTTAGCACTGACAGGGCTTTTGAAATCAGGAAGTAATGTAACCCTATCAACCCACTCTGAAAAACTACTCTGTGGAACTAGGTGTTTCTTTCGTTCTGCCTGTTTTGAGGCTGGGCTAATGCTGGGCGAAGCAGAGACTCCCTGCTCTCTGAGACACTGCAGACGGGCACGGCTGCTGAGGGACTGGAGGGAGAACAGCCCCGTGCCATGAAAGAGGCCAACCTGCCTCTGCTGCAAGAACCCGCCTTTCCCCACCCCAGCTGGAGCCACTCAACTCATAAGACTAAGGTAATTTCGCTTGGAAATTCGCCCTGAACTTTCTTCCGGGGCTTCTCACCAGGACTTTTGCAACGGGAATTTATATTCAGAGCGAAGCCATTTCATGCTGGAACTTTGTTATTGGAGTCAGTGAATGCACTTTTTATTCACGAGTGCCTAAGTTCTTATATAATTTTTCAAGAACATCTGACAAGCCTTGTTGGGCAATATTCCTGAACAGAATTTGAAACAGGAAAGAGAATAGAAGGTAAAGTGGCATTTTTGTGCCTTTGGCACAGCATGGCTTTGCAGTTAAAATGCCATCCTAATCCAGTTCAGTCTCCTGAGGACAAAAACGAAACACCCCAGGAGCAGGTGCTGGTATTGTGGTTGCCACCCCAGAAGGTCAGAAGTACAAACAGGCAGCAACTGAGGGCATGTGTGTTTCTCGTTTTTCTGCTTTCGTGTGGCTCCATCTGGAAGGAAACACGTGGACCAACACGTCTCCTCAATGCAGCTCACTTCAGCCTAGCAAAGCAGAAGGGATTGAAATGGCTGAGTGTGGAAAAGGAGCTTGGTCACCACGTCTCCACCACACCCTTGGTCTCCTCCCTGGCTCCTCTCTCTGCCTGCACATCCTCCTGTCACACCCACTACCCACAGAGAAGAGACGCCTGTGGTGTTACATGACACACATGAAGAAGGAGAGTATGTGTTAAGGTCAGGGTGTTAATTAGCGTGTTAATTGTGCTGAGCTGAGACCCGACCACGCGCTCTCGATGTGGATCCTGGGGGCATCCGGAGACTCGGGCTGGGCGACCTGGCTGCAACCGATGAGAAAATAGTAGAGAAAAAGGCAACGGGGAGAGGCAGTTCATTCAGTGAGTTTACTGTGGGACATACTGGGGCATATTTTTTATGTAGTAATAATAATCCAGAGAGAAAAAGGAAGGCTGGGCACAGTGGCTCACGCCTGTAATCCCAGCACTTTGGGAAGGCAAGGCCAGCGGATCACTTGAGGTCAGGAGTTCAAGACCAGCCTGGCAAACATGGTGAAACCCTGTGTCTAATAAAAATACAAAAATTAGCCAGGCGTGGTGGCAAGCACCTGTAATCCCAGCTATTCAGGAGGCTGGGGCAGGAGAATTGCCTGAACCTGGGATGTGGAGGTTGCAGTCAGCTGAGATTGTGCCACTGCACTCCAACCTGGGCAGCAGAACAAGACTCAGTCTCGAAAAACAAAAAAGGAAGAAAAGGGAAAAAGAATCATGAAATCATGAAGGAGACGGGATATACTTGTGCAGTAACTTCCCTGAGTTGGTGAGTGGGACAATGGAGAGGCTGGTTTCAGATGGGGCAGGAATGCATCTCTTCTGGGCACACGTGAAAAAGCAGAGAATCTGGGAGCAGATTCAGGCAGGCTGATAAAGCTGGCATTGGGAACTTGAGGAAGTTCTCCTCTAGGAAGCCCGAAACACTTTCTTCCTGTAGCAGTGATGGAGGATTCCCATAGTCTTGAGGTGTTCCATCTGAAGTAGTCATGGATCAACTGATTAGCAGAGGCTTCCAGGTAAAAACTATGGAAAGTAGTTTAGGTAGAGAAAGAGTGTGTAGAGCCAGGAAGTGGCACTTAAAGAATAATCTCCCAAAGTCCGTTATATGCAGTGGTGCTTACATGCAATACTAACAAATGTCACAGCAAAAGAAAAAATAATATGTATGAGAAACAGTTAAGCAACTTTAAGAGGCTACCTGCTCTTTGGCCATTAATAGGTTTGGTGGCCGTCAAAGAGGAGATGCTGTGTGTCTCAAAATCAGTAGGCTCTGGAAGCCCTTACTCACCACCTGGAGAATGCTCTATTGAGCACATTTGATGAGACGAAGGATAAGATTGCTTGAGAGAAATTGATTCGGGTGACAATGGAGACGTAAATTCAGATTATGAAGGGCCTTTTGGTGATGAGCCTACAGGGTTAGCAGTGGAGGAGGCAGGTGTATTCAGATGCACCCCTGCATCTGCACAGGAACCCACAGAGGCTCCACGGACTGGCTGGCTTCCTGTGTTGTGGATAGGCCCAGCTGCTTTCCAAGGATTTAGTTTCCCTGACAGTGAGGCGGGAGCTATTCTTTGGGTTAGCATTCTGAGCACTCAGGCGTAGTCAGTCACAGCACTTCACCTCCCTGAAAGCATGTAGTTCATGCTTCGAGATCTACACTCACAAAGGTGAGTCCTTTGAATGAAGAACCAAGTACCCCCAAGTTCTTCCTAAAAGGAAATATGGTGCTATCGATTTCCAACGATGACACTACCCCTTACCTGGTCCTCAGATGTTGTTGAAAACTATGTACTTGTGATCAAGATATAAATAAAGTACTACTTTAAATGCCTGTGTGATTAGGCAGTCTGCTAGGAAATGCATGTCAAATTCCTGGGTTTCACAAGCATTAATTGTGCCAGTGAAATGGCAAAATAATCTATATTCTTGCCTCAGAGTCACACAGCAAATCCTGTCTATGAGGCTGTGGAATCACATGGAGTTGGCTACACATCTCCACCGCAAGAACCAAGTACACAATCTTTCACCCTCAATGCATTCACCTATTAAGCTGTATTAAACTTCCTGGATTTCCACAGCAGAATACAATTCCGAATGCACTATATAACATTGAGGGATTATTTTACAGAGTAAACGCATAAAATCCCTCAGTTTTAGATAATGTGAAGGAAGTTTCAAAATCTTTTAGCCTGGGGAAGGCGAGAAGAGAAGACCGACGCAGAACCACTTGGTGGCATGGATTGTCTGCAGTCGGGGGTCACGTGCATGGATTGTCTGCAGTCGGGGGTCACGTGCATGGATTGTCTGCAGTCGGGGGTCACGTAGAGCACTTCTTTCCAATTCTGTTTCTCTTTCTTTCTTTTGTTTTGTCTTGTCTTGTCTTGTTTTGAGATGAAGTCTTGCCCTGTTGCCCAGGCTGGAGTGCAGTGGCACAATCTCAGCTCACTGTGACCTCTGCCTCCCAAGTTCAAGCAATTCTCCCGCCTCAGCCTCCCAAGTAGCTGTGATTACAGGCATGCACCACCACACCCAGTTAATTTTTTTTCCACAGGTTTTTGGAAGAGGTGGTATTTGGTTACCTAAGTTTAGTGGTGATTTGTGAAATGTTGTTGCACCCATCACCCAAGCAGCATATTCTGAACCCAGTTTGTAGCCTTTTATCCCTCACCTCCTTCCCACCTTTCCCCTGAGTTCCCAAAGTTCATTTTATCATTATTATTATTTTGAGACAAAGTTTCACTCTTCTTGCCCAGGCTGGAGTGCAATGGTGTGACCTCTGCTCACTGTCAACCTCTGCCTCCCAGGTTCAAGCAATTCTCCTGCCTCAGGCTCCCAAGCAGTCACTGTTCCCCAGCACTTGGTTCTTGGAGCCTCTGCTTGGTTTCCTATGCCTGAGCTCCAGGGTGGACATCTAGGTGCTTAGAGAACGTCTCCACTGCCTGCATTGAACTGGAACCCGCCACGAACAAAACCAGTCCTTATCGCATAGAAAAACAGGAGTCTGTTTTCTTTCCTTGAATCTCAGGAAGAGAGTGAGAAGTTAACCAACAGAATGTGGTGGACATCCCAGCCATTTCCAGGTGCAGATATTAAGATACAGCAGCTTTCAGGTTTTGCCTCCTGGAGCATCCTCTGGGTGACAAGAGCCGCTATGGAGGATACCCTGCCCTGAGACCATCACGCTGGGGAGCTCCGTATACTCCCTGCTTTACTGTCTCCGCTTAGTCCAGCCTTCCTGCTGCCTGGACCACAGTGCCTGAGACGGCAGTGAATCAGCATTCCACCTTGCAGATGCTCCTTCCATCTATCCTGGAATGCCACGTCATGGCATCAAAGGCATGTGGAACAGAAAAATCACTCTGACGAACTGTCCAAATTCCTGTGAGACATAATAAAGTGAGAGTTAACGTTAAGCTGGTAAATTTCGAGAAAGTTTTCTTTATATCAATAAGTACCTGGAACACTTACCTATCATTATGTGTTCCAAAGTTCCTGTGCTTTTCGGAGGATTAAGCATAATATTGGTGTTAGTAGGAGGGAAACAAGCTTGTGTATCAACTCGCTATGCACCGTGCACAATACCGATCACTATTTTAGTAACAGAGGTGTTAAATAATTAAAATGAAGAATCAGCATCCATTACCTTTTCATTGTTTCATTATCCAGATGCTGTCCATGTGGTTTTTATTGTTTAGGTGAGCGAATTTGAATCATTAAAAATAAACTGATTATTCTAAATACAAATTAGAGTGTTTATCACAGAATGAGATTTTATCACTTTCTGCAACAGAAGGAGAAAGTTTTGGATGCTATATTCATGCATTTTCAAAAGTAAGAAAAGAGGATTATTCGTTCCTAAAAACTCATTTTCTAAATCTCATTTAAAAATTTTTTTAGAGACAGCATCTGACTCTGTTGCCCACAATGGAGAAAAGTGGTGTGATCACAGCTCCCGGCAGCCCCTAATTCCTGGGCCCAAGTGATCCTCCCACCTCAGCCTCCCAAAATGCTGGATTACAAGTGTGTGCCACTGCATCCGGGTATCCAACATTTTATTTATAGAACTATACATTCAAAATGAACATGGTGGACAGAAAAATAAAGCTCCCAAAGGTGTTCACATCATAATGCCTGAAACCTGTGGATGCGTTACTTTACCCAGCAAAGGAGAATTAAGGCTGCAGATGCAATCAAGCTCACTGATCAGCTGACTATAAAATAGGGAGAGTATCTTGAATGATCCAGGTGGCACCAAGGAAATCATCACAGGTCCTAAAAAGTGGAAAAGCAAGTCAGAAAGGAGGTTGGAGTGATGCAATGTGAGAAAGACTCAACCAGCTGTAACTGGCTTTGAAGTTGGGAAGGGACCAGGACCTATATATGCCAAAAAATTAGAGGAACTGATTCTCTTCTAGGGTGTGCAGAATTGAACCCAGACCTGCCGCTGGATTGATTTTAGGCCAGTGAGTCCCATGTCAGATTTTTAACTTCTAGCACTGTAGAATCATTAAGTTGCATTGTTTTAAGTCACTCAATTTGTGGTATTTTGTTCCAGCAGCAATCTAAAACCCATGTAATGATTTGGCACCCTACCAGTGTTTTATTTTCCTTTACACACAAAGGCATATTCTTTATTTGATAACCATAAAACCTGCCTGCTTTTTAATCTTTCTCCTTGATTTATTTGTGAAGTAAAATAGAATTGTATTTTGAGAAATGCTGATGGAATTCTCCTCTAATTAAATTATTTTGAGGGAATTATTTAGTCTTAAGAATATTTCAACTCTTAATTATCATATTGTCTCACTATTCTTCAGCAGAAATGCTTTTAAGCTCCTGGGACTGAAAGTTAAATGTATAAAGGAGATCAGCTGCCATCTGTCATTACTAATAAACACTTCCTATAAGCCCAAGCCCCCAGAAAAATAATGGCTTAAGAAATCTGCAGCTTATATTGGGAAGACAAAAATCATCACAAATGAGACTGTTAGAAAAAAAGTGTTAAAACACATGAGACTAAAAATGTAATGTGAGGGAAAGACTTATGACTTCAGAAATCCTCATTAAAAATATTGTACTTGAGGGACCTTAATAATGGCTAAGAATGCAGTCAAGAAACAAGTAAATAATTGGTGTCATTGGCTAAGAACCTTTGAAAACTTTGCCTAGCTAAGAACTGAAATTATTACAAAATATAATCCTCCAAACTCTACCAATTGACATTTTGCTGTAGAGCTTTCCTTAAACTATTTTTTTCTTTTATTTATTCCAGGACAAAGAGATAGACCTTAAACTTTTACATACTAATTTTTCAGTGCAAATCTATTTTAAAATGAGATGAAATGTACATACATTTTTGATGTATATGGAAGGGAAGTCAAACTCTAACTTCTAGTACAACTCACTTCTGGAATACACTATTCGGGTGACTTTTAAGTCTAGTATCCTGAAGTCAGCTACTGTAGCCAAGTACCATGTTACTCTGTAACTTAGTGATGTAACACAGCCATTTCTTTCTTTTAGTTTTAAATAACTTCTATGGGTCACACATTCTATGGGTCAGGCATTTGATCAGAGTACGGGGAAGATAATCTGATGCTGTTCCACAAATCCTGGGGCTTCAGCTCAAAGATAGGAATTCTGGAGTCTGGAATCACCTAAAGCCTTGCCCTCTACATGGGATGGAGCCTTCCCCACTCAGTTTCTCTCCATTGGGCGTCTCCAGAGGGTGATTCCTGTTTTAACCCACTTACCCCTTTCTTGAGATGAACAGAACCATGGTTGGTGGAACAAACTTGAAGTTTTACTTGAGCCATTTTAAAGTTATATAGACTTCTTCTAAAATTTACCGTCTTACCATTTTTAGAAAACTAGGATCATGCCATTGGCATTCATCTGTGCTATGACAAATTACTGCTCTTTACATTAACAGTGTTCAATTCAGATTATCACTGAATCGCTTGCACCTAATGCACATTAAATTGATATCTTCTCTCAATTTGTAGAAAAAGGACACTGGCCTTGACGTTGTAAACTCTGAGTTCAAATCTCGATTCTACAGTTAGTCATGTATCAAAGCCTATCGAATGCCAGGTTTCTCATACTGGAAACGGGGCTAGTGATGTCTGTCTGTCCTGTGTGATGAGGCTGTTGTAAACATAAAACACACGAAAAACTTTTGAAACAGCAAAGGTCTATAAAGTTCTATTAAGCCAAAGCTTTCTAACATCTAATCGTCACCATATTAAAATCTTGTTTATTCTTTTCTTTTGAGTACAATTTCACATGCTTTTAGGGAGCTATCAGGGAACACGCAGCATGAAATCACATAGGATAAAAAGAAGACAAAATCATAGAGCTGTTTTAGAGAAAAAGTAGAAATAAGAGGCCTTGAAAACATGAATATACACAAATGTCATGTTTCTAAGTACTGAGAACAAGCTTGACTAATTGGCATAAATATTAACCAAGACTTTAAAAAATAATAATATAGAGCTTTTTATTTTTTTTCCTGCTTTGCTTCTCTGCAGTGGATTACATGTGTAAATGGGGGCGGCACCAAAGCCTGCATGTCAGGTCTGAATATTACAATTGGTTTCTTCTGGCTGCTAAATCTGCTGTCTTGTTTGGAACCATAAAAGCACTGAATGCCCATCTGTGTTTTTGTAGCAATAAATACACACTTTTATTAGTATAGCTAACTCCCTAGTTATAAAAGCCTAAACTGTGGGACTGACCACTGTACAGTCTGTCTAAAGAGAAAACAACTGAGTAGTAGTAAGAACAATAAAAACCTTAGAATCAACACCCTTCTACCGTGTTCAAATGAATGTAAAGCTTTTGGAAAAGGCTGCACAGAATTATTAAGTTATCATTGTTTTGTTGACAGTCAACCCAAAGTTAGAAAAGTTAAAAGTGATCCCATCACGAGGTCAAGAGATCGAGACCATCCTGGTCAACATGGTGAAACCCCGTCTTTACTAAAAACACAAAATATTAGCTGGGCATGGTGGCGTGTGCCTGTAATCCCAGCTACTCGGGAGGCTGAGGCAGGAGAATTGCCTGAACCCAGGAGGCGGAGGTTGCGGTGAGCCAAGATTGCACCATTGCACTCCAGCCTGGGCAACAAGAGCGAAACTCCATCTCAAAAAAAAAAAAAAAAAAAAAAAAATGTGATCCCAAAACCCTCAGGCAAATTAACCATAGAGTCCTGAACAAATCCCAGTGGTGGGGAAGGTGGGGGCACTTGGCTCCTCCTACCTCCCTTCAATCATCATCAAGAAATCCCATCCTTCCTACAAAGCCTACAAGAAAAACACAGTCAGGAATACTTCCAAGGATAAAAATATTCACAATGGAGTTCTTGGAAATCAAATGGCATTGTACCTTGCTTCAGGCTTTCTCAATAATGTGATTTCAATAAACATATTTGCTAAATTTAATTAACTATAATTTTTTATTTTTAGTGATTTTTTTTAAAAGTACACTTTTGGGCACCAGGATACTTGGAAATGGGTAAGTATGAAAAGCAAATGAAATCACCCACCATCACACAATTTCCTACTAGGAATAGATTGAATAGTATTCAATTTATTTCTTTCTAGTCTTTTACAGATAGTAAGATGTATGTTTCTGAAAAATTGAGATAATCCCATACATGCATCTCATATTGTCCCTTAATATCTAATTGTCTACATTCAATACAGGTTTGCAAATCATTTTAATGTCAAACATCATTCAATAGGAAAAATCAAATTTATGACAAATTAAGTATTTCTTGGTGGTTAACTCTTTGGGAATTTCCTCATGTGATAAGCACTGTGGTGACTGTCTATATGTCTGGATCTATATCTACCTGTACTGATCTGTATTCCTTTCTTTACTTTCTGTTTTGTGTTAGTGCTCTGTTTGGCATTACTGGAAAATTTTTACAAATCAAAGCAGACAATTAGATGTCATCTTGTCTCTCTTATAATATCATCTCTCTAAAAATACTTGCTGCCCCTAAGCAAGATATTCAGGGTTGGTAATAAAATGTGCACTATCTTCTAGTTTCTTGAAATAAAAATCATTTACTTTTACTTTTAAAAATAAGTATATAAGATTTTCTTATTTCTACATATATTTAATTTTCTAGTTACCAGTGATTTCTATTAAAGGCTGATAAAATTGGGTTTTTACCTAATTTCCATTCTAACTGAAATTAGAAATTCCAGTTTTCTTCTCTGTGTATCAGAATTTCACTCCACAATGACTTGACACAATGCAGTGTTTTCTAATGCATTAGTTTTCACATGATGCAATCTACTGGCCAAATAGAACAGCTTTCCTTTTTGTCAACGTCTTTTAAGATGGGTATCCTTTTTAAAATTTCGCTTTAAGTTCTGGGATACCTGTGCAGAACGTACAGGTTTGTTACACAGGTGTACATGTGCCATGGTGGTTTGCTGCACCTAAGATGGAATTCTTTATATGGAATAAACTGACTGCTAGAAACACATTCTTTGATAAAACTATAACTGTGACTTACTTTTTTTAGGGTGGCATCACAAATATGACGTTTTTATTGCCAGGCAGCAAATAAACTATTTTTTTAATCACTGATGACATTTAATCACTGGTGATATAAAACATGTCTCTACAATTGAAACCAGAGAAACTGAAAACTCAGGGCGGAATTACATTGCTTCTGTTGAGACATGTATTTCAATCTCCGTCACTCCTGAAGACAATGGCACAGCCCTTTCTACTTGTCTCTTCCTTCCTCTCATCCCACCGTACTTGTTTTCATTAAACGCTTTACACTGGCAAGGTTTCTGCCATTTTCCTTCTCCTGTTTTCCCGCAGCCACTTGCTTTTCTTCCCTGTGAAAGTGGGGTGCGTCTTCAGCACAGGGCAGGCAGCTGGCTCCTCCGTCCCACAGCCCCCGGTGCTGGCTGGTTTCCCATCAGCGTGGGTTTCGTGAGTGAGAAGTGCTGCTCTCGGCATGAGCCCCTGAGGGTCCTGGCTGCCAAATGCCTGGATACCTGAACCCCCTCTTGACTGGGGAATACTCACGTTCCCAGTGGCCTCACTTTGGAGCCCATGAAACACTGCATTCTGAGATGCAATGACCTCACATCCTCCCTCTGCAGGTCCCATGCTTCTGAATAAATACCCCAGGGATACTTTGTTTACCCCAGATATTCAATAATATCCACCAGGATATGTCTTGGTGTCTCTCACTGTATCAGATTTTCCTGGAATAGACTGAACTGAAAAAGAAAGACTCGGAGAAATAATTTTGTTAGTTTAGATAGTTTTGGTCATTTTAATCTAGTGTAAATGGATTATTCTGAGCAAAATTAAAATGTTTGGATACTGTGTTTTTATTTAAAATGATGTATTTAATTCAATGATGGTCAACAGATGAAGATGTGTTTTTTTTTTGAAAGAATACTATGTAGTTACAATTAATATTGTTTTCCTAATAATTTAAAAAATATATATCACAGTCATAAAATTACACAAGGTATGTAGCTTTCTTCCATTTGGTAAATAGTTAACCATAAGCAATGCACATGGTGTAATATTTACGGTTAAGTTTTCAGTATATTACAAGAGTTAATGACACTAGGTGCAAGATTTTTTTCTAGAAAACTAGAATTCCAATTATGATAAAAAGTTAATAAAAAGTCTAAAAGAACAGAGTCTAATTGGTTGTTTTAAACAATCCAACCAGGGGAAATGATAGTTTGCTTTCTGAAGTTTTCTAACAATTCCCTTTTCAGTTAGCTTAATTTGACATTTATTCCATCCTTTATAAAAGCTAGTCCAAAAGAACAATGGAATTTTTGTGGTATAGAAAACAACTCTTTCAAGTGATTTCAGTATTTGAATCAGAGGAACAACATTGTATTTGCACTTGATTACCCAAAATGTGATTTTTTTTCCACTCTAGAAATAGTTTTAATTTTTAGAATGTTTTAAGGTTAACCTGAGAGATGTGACTATTTAACAGTGTGTGATTGTGTGATCAATCTTCTGACCCTTTTTTGTACAGAGAAGTGACTTTCTCTCACTTTTTCATGAAACTTGAGCTTTTTTTAATTGAGTAAACAAAACCTTTTATTTACGTTAAAGTGTGATAATTTTACATATGTTAAGTTGCAAGATCTAATAGTAAAGGTAACAATTAGTATAAGAAACATAGGTTTTATTCCATTAAGACAGAAGTGACCTTTGTTAACATGAAAAAGATAGTTTTTGATTATTTTGGAAGTTAGTGAAGAGAAATGGCAGCTGCTTATGTAACTAACGCTATTATCTTTTTCGACAAAAAACAACAAAAAGAAGTCAGATACACGTCAGCTGCTCTGCCTGCTACAGGGCTCAGGAACCAGGGAGGTGCAGGCTGTTGGCAGCCAGATAGAAACACTGGCCAGCCCCTGCAGAGAAAGGCCTGTCCTTGGGGTTGACGGACACCTTTCTAACAAAGCTTGCATCGGACCATGACTGGGCACTGTCGGGCTTGCAAACGGACGCTTCTTTTCTGTTATCACTCGAGCCCTCTTTCTACCCTCTTCTCTCTATTAGCATAAAGTCCCACTGTACAAAACAGGACGTTTCCAAACCCACATTCCAATGACTAAAGATCAGCACTCCAGCCTTCTACTCAAGCCCGGAATGTCAAATGGACTTTTCCTTGCTCTGTGACTCTTGCTTCTCCTGCAATCTTCTGTAGAACATTTAGGTCAACTTCTGGCTTACAGAGTAATGTGAGTTGTGAAGCACAACTTTGGGAAAAGCTACTCTAGCAGAAGCCAAGAGATCTTGTTTCTAGGCCCCGTGACCACCGCTGGCTTGGCAATCACTGCACCTTTCTGAGTTTCTGTTTGGTTTCCAACAGCAATGTGAAGATTTGACATTAGAATTAGCTCATCTCTGGATTCTTTTAAGGTTTAAAGATGTAAACTTCTCGCATCTTGAATTTTAGAAGATTTTGTCTCTAGAATATAAAGCACAGATTTCTGCTTTGTCATACCTTTCACACCTTCTTAGTAGCTTGGGATTATCATAAGAACGTCATGCATTTTGTGTTCTGTAACATGTTCATAGCACACAAAGGCATCACATTGTGTGCACAAGTTGGATGACATTTGGGCAACTCCTCCATCCTCAGTTTGTTTCACCTGTAGGTGATGATAATACACATGCCTCAGGGTTGTCGAGAGGATTCAAAGAAACTGTTGGTTATGTGTATGTTTAGTAAATATTGGCAGAGATGGGGCAGTTGCCACTGTGCTGAATGGCATTAGACGCCTTCATGTCCACATCTTTCTCTTCTCTTCGCACAGTTGGACAGAGCCTGAAGAAGAAGGTTGCCAACTGATTTTCAACAAAGGTGCTGAGCACATACATTAAGGAAAAGACAGTCTTTTCAATTAATGATGCTGGGAACACTAAATGTCCTTATGTAGAAGAATGAAACTAGACTTCTGTCACTAACTATATACACGATCAAAACAAAGTGAGTTAAAGACGTAAATTTAAAACCTGAAACTATGAAGCTACTAGAAGAAAACATTGGGGAAGTACTTCAGTACACTGGTCTGGGCAAAGGTCAAAGGGCAAAGACTTCTTGCATAAGACCTCTAAAGCACAGGCAGTCAGCTGGGCGCGGTGGCTCACGCCTGGATCCCAGCGTTCTGAGGAACGAAGTCATTCCCAGCACTCCAGGAGGCCGAGGTGGGTGATCACGAAATCAGGAGATGGAGACCAGCCTGGCCAATGTGGTGAAACCCCATCTCTAGTAAAAATACAAAAATTATCTGGGTGTGGTGGCACATACCTGTAGTCCCAGCTGCTGAGGCAGAGAATTGCCTGAGCCTGGGAGGTGAAGGTTGCAGTGAGCCAAGACAGCGTCACTGTACTCCAGCCCGGGCAACAGAGCAAGACTCTGCTGCAAAAAAAGAAAAAGAAAAAACCACAGGGAGCCAAACCAAAAAGGGATGAAGAGGATCACATCAACCTCAAAAGATTCCACACAACAAAGGAAACATCAACAACATAAAGAGACAACCTACAGAAGAGGAGAAAATGGTTGCAAGCTATTCAACTGACAGGGGATTATTAACCAGAATATATAAGGAACTCTAACAACTCAATAGCAGAAAAACAAATAATCTGATTAAAAAGTGGGCAAAATATCTGAAGAGGCGTTTCTCAAAAGAGGACATACAAATGGCCAATTGGTATCTTTAAAAAATGCTAAACATCACTAATCATCAGATAAATGTAAATCAAAACCACAGCGAGATACCATCTCCTGCCAGTTAAAATGGCTTTTACTAAAAAGATAAATATTAATGGATGCTGATGAAAATGTGAAGAAAGGGGAATCCTCATACACGGTTGGTGGGAATGTAAATTAGCAGTCACTATAGCAAACAGTACGAAGCTTCCTCCAAAAACTAAAAATAGCACTCCCATAGGATACAGTAATCTCATGGTTGGGAAATACACAACAGAAATCAGTGTATCTAGGAGACACGTGCACTCTGTGTTCACCGAAGCACTATGCACAACAGCAAGTTAGGAATCAACTTGTGTTCATTAGAATATGAATAAAGAAAACATCGTTTATATGCACAATGGATATTACTTATCTATGAAAAGAATGAAATCCTGCCATTTGCAACAACATGATGGAACTGGAGGACAGTAGTTAAGTCAGGTAAACTAGGCGTGGAAAGACAAATATCACATGTTCTCACCCACATATGGGAGTTAAAGAACTTGAACTCTGAAGGTTGAGGGTAGAATGATGGCTCCCACAGGCTGAAAACGCCACAGGGAGCAGGGAATAAGGAGTGAGTGGTTAATGGGAACAAAAATACAGTTTTTTGGTACCACAATAAGGCGACTGTAGTTAATAATAATTTATTGTATGTTTCAAAATAACTAGAGAAGTGGATTTGGAAAGTTCTTAAAAAGAAATGTGTTCGAGGTGAAGAATATCCCAGTTACCCTGATTTGATCATTGCACGCTCGTATTGAAATACCCAAGTACTCCATACCTATGTACAACTATTGTGTATTTCTAAAAATGCTTTAGAAATTAAAACTAGAGGCTTCTCAGTTAAATTTGAATTTCAGATAAATAAGGAGGAATTTTAGTGTAAGTATATCCAATGTGAGCACTAAATATTTTGAACATACTTACACTAAAATAATAATCTATTTATCTGAAATTTAAATTTAACTGAGAATCCTGTAATTTATCTGACACCTTACTAACTGGGTATCCTGGTAAATTTTAGCTGAATCCGATACCTGCCCAGAAGGATTTAACTTCACGGCGTTATCATGGCAAGGTGTCAAGGCATCGAATGCCTTTTCCATTTCTCCTCAGTGAGCAGTTGTGTTTCAGGGCTACCAGGACTGGTGTATGGGAAGCACCAGCAATGCTTCAAGCATCAGGATGAAATTGTGGGTCAATCCTATCAGGTGTGAAAGCAAACACTGCAGGGAAGGGGCCCAGGCTAGAGCAGACATTGGGGCAAATTGGCTCACTGTTATCATTTCCAGCATCTACATATTCAAACTAAGGGATTTGAATAACATCGTATAATTATGCTAATTAACTCTCAGCAGCAATGCCAGGCAGCTCTAGTGTAAGGGCTCGTCATTTTAGACTGGAACCAGCAGAGCTGCCTCTGACCCCTGCCAGGTGGTTCCCTGCCCAGCACCTATCCCCCGGTGTCCCCAAGCAGGTGGCATGAGGAGTGAAGCCATTCCTGAGCATAAACCTTGCATAAGACTCAAGTGGGAGGCTGGTTAGAAACTCAGATTCCTGGGCACTACCCCTGAGAACCTGCTGCAGGTCACCTGGATTGGCACCTCAGAATGCATTCTCACGATGTAGCCAAGATCATATGGCAAGGGGCAATGCAGATATGACAGTTCCAGGGTCTTTAGGATTCAAGAAGTAAACAGGCCCACATCCAGGATCCAGTTAACCAAAAGTGAAGGTTGGAACTGAAATGTTAAAATGCCACTAAAATATGTGACAAAATTTAGTTTTTAATTTCTTATGTGCCTGTCAGGCATCCTATGCTCTGAACACTACAGGTAAAATTAATACAGTTGTAACAGGGAGACGAGATGAAAAGGAGATAGGAGGGTCACTTGCTTTTCACTTTTTTGTCCAAATCCAATTTTCCTCCGGTGGCAAAGTGAAGTTGCATCAGGTCTAAACTGACTACATCTGTGGAGTCCGACTGCAGCATGAAGACGGGCGAGGATAACCAACTGAAGCCAGTTAGGTCCCAGCTGAAAAAGAGAAGGGAGAGAAATCAATCAAGCACCACCATGCTTTCATTTCTCAAAAAACAGAACAAGCGCCAGCAAACCCTGCTAGAAAAACGAATCTATCGCCAATGAGGGCTGGCTGGCTCTGGCAACTCTCTATCCAAGCGTCGTTCCACCTACCTTCTGACTCTCAGATCTTTGTCTTTTTCTCTCTGAGCTGAGAAAACTGATTGACAGCCAGTGATCCCAACTCCATTCTCAATTCATTTTAAGCATTTTCTGAAACACTGTTGCCCAAAAGGTCCTTTTTCACAGGTGACTTTATGGCATGCTCCCCGGCTCAAACTCTTCTGGGGTCCCACAGGTTGGAGGCAGACCCAGGGCTCAGCCTGCTTATGAGCTGAGTGTGCTGTGTAATCATGTACACCTGTGATGTGCAAGATTGGCAGGCATTTAATGAAACTGGTCTGCTCATGCATCCCTGGTGAATAATCCAAATCACAACTCTTTTTGCAAACAGTACAATACGCATTTCTTTTAAATAAATAACAGGAATTCATGTTGCTCCTTCATATGCTGTACTCAACAGCAAAATATTAGGAAAGAAATCCTATGTCTAGCACCTCAATTCAGTAGATAATCGGGTTGCTTTTAGAATTATGATTATATGAAAAATTCTAAATTTTCTTGTTGAGTGACAAAGGTCATGCAAAGAAGAGCAGGTCTATTTTGGCAGCTTTGGGGTTAATCTATGGTAAACACATGCACACATACACGGAGTATTGTGTATACAAGAAATGGCTTTGCCATGCTCCCCAAGAAACTTGCAAGTCAGCAGTTGCTTCTTTGGGGAACCTGAAATTGGGTGTACAAGAGAAGTTTGTTTTTAATTTTATATTTTCCCTGCTTGCAAGTTTGTGTATAATTTTATAAATATTATTTTAGTTAATATCCTATTTATAGAAGACGTTAATTGTAACAATATTATAATATGATAATGTCACATTCTAATTATAATATAATATGATATAGTAACATAAAATAATGTACTGTGAGAATAGAAGACAAATGTATATATAAGTGCAACTAAGATTTTGTATGTTAATGCACTCATAATCATTTATTAACTATTTGAGTCTATTTTTTAAAACATTTAACATTTTATTTTAGAAAGCAATACTATTCATGTATAATTAACACAGAGGATGCAAAATTTTAGACATGAGAAATAAGTTCAAGGGAACTATGGCACAGCATGACGGCTGTTAAAAACAATGTGTTGAATAGCAGAAAGTTGCTGTGAGAAGGCTTTGCATGTTCTCACCTTACCAAAAAAATCACATGAGGTGATACAGTGAAAGCTCGATTTAGCCATTTCACAATGTATACATATACTGAAACATCATTTTGTACACCATAAATATATACAATTTTTACTTGTTAATTAAAAATAAATGATTAAAATAAAACTCAAGAACAAAAATGTTTAAGGCACTTCGTGTATATAGGTTAATAATAAGCTTTTGAAAACTATAAAAATTCCCAAACTGTGCCATAAAAATCAAGAAGGGAAATGAGACAGTTTAAGAAAAAGAATAAATTTGCATATTTTATTATTTTACTTAGGAAAATCTAATAATAAAGTTTCTTATTTTTTATGTTGAATAGAAAAATACAGATTCCAATATGTTTTTAAATGTTGTTTTGAATGCAATTGAAGAATTTTAATGAATTTATGCTTCTTAAAAAAATGCTACAGAATACAGAAATGAAAAGATAATTTATATTCATAGGCGAAGAAATAGTATGGAGAATTTTTCAAATCTCAGAATGAAAATGAAATAAGCCCAAATATACTTACTCTGACAATAAATGTCAACGAGACATACACTTCTATTTGTAAAGGTCTCATATTCTCATTTGACTTTTTAAACTAATGTAGGAATAAAAGTGGTAAACATTGTAGAGAAGCTATATGATGCAGCAATGATCAATGTCATAGGAGAAGTGCGCAGTGTTACTGAGTGGGCAATGTGCAGTGTTGAAAATGTGTCCACTCTTCCCAGATTAGTTTAGAAACACACTCCAATTCCATTGAAGATTCTTATGAGATTTTAAAAAATCATTCTACGGTTCACTTTAAAGTTATCTGAGCATCAGTAACCACCATACGTTTCAGAAATGATTAAGGAGAAGAACGGTCTGCTTTGCCAACACTAACTGTAGTTTAAAGCTTCAAATTTATACTGCTGCTAGTCTGAAAACAGATAAGCAAGGCTGGCACGGTGGCTCACGCCTGTAACCCCAGCACTTTGGGAGGCTGAGGCAGGCAGATCACGAGATCAAGAGTTCAAGACCAGCCTGGCCAAGATGGCAAAGCCCTGTCTGTACTAAAAACATACAAAAATTAGCCGGGCTCGGTGGCACGGCTACTCAGGAGGATGATGCAGAGAATCGCTTGAACTTGGGAGGCAGAGGTTGCAATGAGCGGAGATCGTGCCACTGCACTCCAGCCTGGGCAACAAAGCAAGACTCCATCTCAAAAGAAAAAGAAAAAGACAAGTAGATTAGTGGAGAGCTAAGAAACAGATTGTAAATTGTAAAATATATATAACTTCAGTACATGGCAAAGGTGACATTTCAAACTATTGAGAAAAGGGTACATAATTCAATACTATTTTGGATTAATGTATTATTTAACGTGTATCTCCCTATTTTACATTAGATAACAAAATGAATTTCCGATGTATTAACAACTAAATGTAAAAATATGAAACTATGAAAAATATAAAACTATATTTAAAAAAGCTTCTGAGTGGAGTGCATTTTTGTTATTGGTATAAGAAATAACACAAACAAAAAAGGAAACTATTGAATTATTTTCCTAAATCATAAACTATGTTTTTTTCCCTTTACTATGCATAATTTCATAATGAAAATCTTACTTTTGTTAATTCTAGTGTTGCTTCTACCAGAAGAGCTACATGGATTTGGCTAGCCAAATTCAACTATTTTAATTGCTAACATGGTTATAAAGGTATTTCAACTGTCTCTGAATCTTAGACTTTTGTCTGTAAGGAGTAAGATAAGAAAAAAAAAAATGAATTGGGAGTAATGCTTACTGTCCGGGAAATTTTCTTAAGAATTTTACAATTATTGTCTTTCCCAGAGGTAAGGACAAGTGTAGAAAAGTGAGTCAGTTTTTAAATTCCAAATATTATGGGAAGAAAGGGGGTGAAGAATCATATTAGCTAGTCAGCAAGACAGCAATCATGTGAAACATGACTTGAATACTGAACTTTGTTTCCTTAACTAAAATGCATCTGTTGAGCAGAAATTATGCTCAGCGACTACAAATAACTTGAATGAGTTTTAGAAGTAAAATAAATCAACATGCAGCCTTTCTATGTTCCCTGGAATGGGATCCTGAGGACAGGTGTGTCGGGGGGTCCACGGTGCCTGGGAGAACTCAGGATCACACCCTGGCCTGAGGTGGAAGCTGGGGTGGGTGCACACCTACTGGAGAGGTGACCCTGAGACATTGCCCCAAACCTCGCGTTTTCACCCACAGTCAGGGAATCATCTCAGAGGACCCTGAATGTGGCAGCTGGTGCAGCCACTTCCGTGCAACAGGCATGCCTGGGCAGGCCTCACCTTTCCCTGGAGGAGGGCTGGCCTGGGAGGCCTGGGCAGAGTGAGTGGAGCTGGAGCAATTCAGGCTCCTCAGCCTCCTGCCCCTCCTTCTTTCCCCCAAACACCAATAAACCCATTTTCCTTCTTCTTAATCTTGTATGTTAAGTGCTTAAGTCAAACCTTCCACAAGATAAAATAAGAAAGCCTTTTTGCTTTAATTCAAGTGAATACCTAAGAGTCATCAGAGAACAACCAACAGCAACAGGGTGCCCAGGAAATGGGGATTTTTACAGATTCTAAGAAGTGTGAAGTTGTGAGGGAAGACAAACCTGGGTGCTTAGCACAGGCACAGACAGAGGGTGCAGCAAAGATTTGATTGTAAAGAAACTGTCAAGTTTCCTCCAACTGCACACTTCAGGCCAGAGAGACGTGCTCTTTTTTCACACTGAAGACAGAGGGATTCCAATGAATGATGAAAGCTTCAGTCATGTGGCGTTTTGTTAAGCACGAGCAACAATGTATTCACTTGGAAAACATTGGTTCTAGATTTTTCAGACGTTCAGGATCATGAAGACAGGAATAACTATCATAAGACATTTCAGTATGTGGGTTTTCAATATTCTTACCAATCATAAGCAATTCAAAATGAGAAAGAATCTCATGGAAGTAGTTTGTAATCTAAGAATTTGTCAGGGAATGGCAAGATTTTTTATAAACTCAGCTATTTAGGAAATGTCACACAAAAAGCATGCTTTTTGCACATGGGCCTAGCTCCATAGTTTGGTCAAACTATTGTTTTTTATCAACAAGGAGTCCCAAATGGAGAAGAGGGTGGAAAACATAAACACGGTCTGTAAATACCAGAAGTCCTCACCGAAAGCAAAGCTTCTGTTGCAGCTAATGTCAGACCTGACTATGCAGTGTTAATTGGAGATGGAGCTATAACTTATTAAGTAAGACAGCCTTTCAGTGCGGATTCCATGGCAACAAAGTCATACCTAGAAACCAGACTTTACTTCCTTAGTGATAAGTGAATCAAAATACGTTTTATTTTTATGGCATGGTCCGTTTAGTAGAGGAAGTCACATTGCTTTTACAAGGGAAAAGGAATTATATCTGAAAGGGAAGCTCTAATATATAATCTGCTTCCATACTAACACAATTAGACGTGTATGTGGTTCGGCTGCTGGGGTTATCAAATAGGCCATGGCTCCTGCTGGGATCAGTTGCATCAGCACATTTAGACATCACTGTTTACAGCATTTCTGTCACTGAAGTATGTGGAAATTCAATACAGTAATCTTATGTATATCCTTAGCATTAGGACAAATGCCTAACGCTTGCGAGGATTAAAACCTAGATGACGGGTTGATATGTGCAGCAAACCACCATGGCACATGTATTCCTATGTAACAAATCTGCAGGTTCAGCACATGTATCCCAGAACTTAAAGTAAAATTTAGAAAAAAAGAAAAATAATAATACTATGCATATTCTTATTTCTCATTCTCTGAAGCCTATTAAAATGTCTACCTAAATTTCAAAATGCCTTAACACTTCAGTAAACAAGGAAAAAGAAAATATAGATTCAATGTAAACTTTCTATTTTTTGAGACGGAGTTTCGCTCTTGTTACCCAGGCTGGAGTGCAATGGCGCGATCTCGGCTCACCGCAACCTCAGCCTCCTGGGTTCAGGCAATTCTCCTGCCTCAGCCTCCTAAGTAGCTGGGATTACAGGCACACGCCACCATGTCCAGCTAATTTTTTATATTTTTAGTAGAGACGGGGTTTCACCATGTTGACCAGGATGGTCTCGATCTCTTGACCTTGTGATCCACCTGCCTCCGCCTCCCAACATTTCTCTTTTTCTAAGGTCATCTTACAGTTTGTTGAAAAAGTGTCCTTTGGCTGGGCGCAGTGGCTTATGCCTATAATCCCAGCACTTTGGGAGGCTGAGGTGGGTGGATCCTGAGGTCAGGAGTTCAAGACCAGCCTGGCCAAGATGGTGAAATCATGTCTCTACTAGAAATACGAAAAAATTAGCCAGGCTTGGTGGGAGGTACCTATAATCCCAGCTACTCGGGAGGCTGAGGCAGGGAACTGCTTGAACCCAGGAGGTGGAGGTTGTAGTGAGCTGAGATTGCACCACTGCACTCCAGCCTGTGCGACAGAGCGAGACTCCATCTCAAAAACAAACAAACAAAAATGTCCTTTTACTTAAGACAAACTTATACGTGTTTGTTCTTTATTGGAGCAAAGATATATCTTATTTAATCTCTTCTCCTCAGGGTGTGATATTGATTTAGAGGGCCTTTCTAAATTTCGATATAGCTCACAAAGTTAAACTTATTTTGAGGTTCTCAATAACTTTCGAGAGTAAAAACAGATCCTGAAACCAAGAAGTTTAAGAAACGCTGCCCTAGGTCATCACCAGATTTCACAGCATGAGGCTTCCAGACTTGTGAGACACAGTATTGCGAATGGAGTCGAATCCCATCCCAAAGCGTTTTCTGCCGTTAGAGGAGTAAGTTATTCCTCTCCAGCCCTGGAATAGGGAATTGCTACAGTCCAGATTGATGCTCATTGGAATCCTCCTAATTTGCACACACATTTAACAACAAAACATCAGTGTGTCAGTCTTCCCCAGCCTCTCCTTTTCTTCAGTATCTGATTCCTGCTGCTAATTAACTAGAGCTCTGCCTTTTGAGATGACTTTGCCAAAATATTCCATTCACTCTTGATTTCTTCTTAATTTTAAGTTCCTTCAACTTTAAATAAGAAAATAAAAGGAACAGAAGCAGCACAGTGTGTTAATAAACGATGCTCCTTCGACCCTCCAACTGCAGAACACTGCCCTGAAACCCAGGGTTCTGGAGGGCCACGCTCAGTTCTGCTGCACTCTCAGTTCCACGTGATTGATGGAAGTAAATATCTTATGGGCACCTGTAGGTTCACTATAGCAGGTGCTGGAGATAATGATATCAATAGTTCACGTTTATTAACATTACTGTGCAGCAAGTCATTTATAGCCAGACTTATTGAAGCCTTGTGGCAATTTAGAGGATAAATCCTATTATTAACTCCATTTACAGATCAGAAAACTGGGGCTGAAAACTGTTTGTTAATCTTTCCAATGACATAAACTCTCCTTGCAATTCCGCGTCTCAGGTGCCTAAGCTCTTTACCACAGTCCTCTGTCTCCTGCCACTGAAATAATGCTAAGGATAACAACAGCAGTAATAATGATAACAGAAAGTGGAATTCGTTTCTGCGCAGGAGAGGCTGACAGCACCTAGAAGGGAGAGAAAAAATAACGATGCAAACTAGAAAATGCTACTGTAAAGCCTTCCTGTAGGCATGTAATTCATATTTTATGAATGCTTGAATAAATTAAGGATCTTGCTAAAAAGTTACTGAAGTATGGCCAGCAGTTTAACTGGTCCAACCCAGACGACTTGGCGGGGATGGAACCAGATGGTGACATGCGAACAAAACCTTGGTTCTTAGGAGGAGTTTACTTCAGAAAAATCTGGGGACTTTCAGGGGAGCAGAAGGAAAGGAGAGCCCAGGAAGGGTTTTATCCTGGACAAAGCTCTAAGGTGGTGGAAAGTGTGAAGAAAGTAAGGAAGACTGTACCCAGGATCCCAGTGGACACCCACTGGGGCAGGAGAAGTGGCTGGGGAGGAGCAGGGTGTGGTGCAGCGGTGTGGCCGCCCGAAGACGCCCCCCACTTTCTCTAGGTGGGAAGAAGCCAGGGTGGGAGATCCAGGAAGAGACCTGACTCAGCGTTTCAGAAGCTCCCTAAGGATGGGGAAGGCGGATACGTCATGGGAGAGCAGAGCACGAGGGCTGTTTAATGGGCTGTGTGCGGTCCTGGTGGTTCTTTTATGCTCGGAGTGAAGGGCTACAATGCTTGGTTTCCATCGCTGTCCTCTTGCTGTGGTAGCTGCAAAGATTCCTCAAAGTTGTCTCAGGTATGAGGGGTGACCCTTATCTCCAGATGTACCTAAAGGACCGTAAGCTCTGCAGGCAGGGGGAAGATAGACACATGCACACGTGTACACACACAATGCACATGTGCACACTCAGAGACACGTGCACACACACACAGACACATGCACACGTGCACACTCACAATGCACACGTGCACACTCAGAGACACACATGCACACACACACAGACACATGCACATGTGCACACTCACAGAGACACACGTGCACACGCAGAGACACATGCATATGTGCAGATGCACAGAGACATGCACACGTGCATATTCACAAATGCACATGCACACAGACACACGTTCACACACACATTCACAGATGTACACACACAGACACATGCACACTCATAGACACATGCACATGTGCACACACACAGAGATACATGCACACAGAGACACATGCATACGTGCACACTCATAGACTGTGGAGGGGGAAGCCCCACAAGTGCCGTGGCAAGGGTCTGAAACCTCAGCCTGTTCCCATGTAAATATCCATTTAGAAAAGAATTAGAAATACAAGCACATAGTCATTCCTTTATATAATCTTATAGTTACTTATAATCATAAAGATATATACTCAATATAACCTTTAATTTTACTAATGACTATCAGATTATGAAGCATGGAACTGAGGTGACACTGTGAACAAAGTGATCCTAAGCAAGAGGCTCTAAACCCTCTGTCACGCCCGCACAAGGGCTGCTGGAGGGCGCCTCGGCTGTGCGGCGGCACCAGCGCTGGGAAAGCACCCACTGTTTGTCCAAAATGGCCGAGACGTCTCCTGCTCAGGGGAGTCAGGGAGTTACTTAGCTGTCCTTTCTCCAATGTGTGCTCTCGGGACTTCATCCCATATCAGTTAACCATGTAATTTGAATTTATTTCTAGGTTCTCGCTTCTGTTTCATTTATCTATATGTGTCTTTATGCCATCATCAGACCTTTTTCAATTACTGTTGGCTTGTAACGTATTTTGAAGTCAAGAAGCGTGATGGCTCCAGTTTTCAAAAGGACGTGATGTTCATGGATTAGAAGACTCTGCAGTGAGTTCTCCTGTTTAGTGGCGTCAGGGGATCTTGTGGCGCCATGAGACTGGAGGCCCCTCTTTAGTCACTCTCGTGTGGAACTTAGAATAATCACAAAATATATATTCAAACACTTGGTAAATGCTTTGATTCGTGGCAGTGGACTGTCCACCACTTCTAAGGGGCAGTTTTTAAGAGAATTGCCTCTAACTTCATTATTATTTAGACTTTTACCTTTTGTAGTAGAAACTGAGGCTTCAAAGGTTTAAGGCAACTTACATTACCCTCCTAGGAAATTCAAAAGAGGCACTGACTTCACGAATTGTTATGACTCAGACTGATGAACAAAACCCAAGTCTTTTCAGAAGCAAAGCTCCCTGAAAAGGACATAGGAGGCTGTCATCACTTCGCAAAATACCACTGTGCTTAACGGCTTCACAAAGAGAAGGAAGCCTTCCGTCTGGTCTAATCAGTTTCTCTTACTCACATCCTTTTCTGGCCACTTTTTAAAATAAAAGACTGCAGTGACGCCACAGGGTGTTCATTGTCAGAGCAGTCACTGAGGAAGACTTTCTTACATTTAGAGTTTCTGTGTTAGACTCTTGACTCACTTTTCTCCCACAACAAAGTGGGAAGAAGCGATCACTTGCTGTCGTGGCTGGAATAGAATGAATGACTTGGTGATCCTGGGCGTCTGCTCCTCACAACCAGCTCTTCCTTTAAGCGTCATGGATGTCGTCAAAGTACAGGCTGCTCAGGGGAAGGGGCGATGCCTGTCACCACGGAGACCAAGAACAGCTAGCCACACTCGCTCCGGCCTCTTCTCAGTGGCGGTGGGAACTGGATGGGGTTTCACAACTAACAGGATAAACCAATAATTTCCAGGAGTCTGTAAACATGAGCAGTGAAGGCAAAAGTGCTGTCATTAAGAAATGTCTTAGAATCTATGGTGCTGAACTTAAATCTTAAGTATTTCTGAAGAGTGTCGCATCTTTAAAAACCAAGTTTGGTCAGCCAAGAGAGCCACACTAGTTCAAAGCCAAGCAGGTTTTGTCTTCTGGGTGCAAATCGCAAATTATGAAGCCCTGCGTTTGCTTGAGATGCTTCTCTGAACCATGTAGACATCTAACAGACGTTCTTTAAAAAGATTTTTATCCCTCTTTAATTTGATCTTTAGGACTGGGATGAGAGGAGCGCAGGCCAGGTGTGGGGGGCAGCGCGCTGGGTGGCCCCATCCTCCTGGGCTGCAGCAGAGTAGAGCCTGGCTCCGAGCCCCAGGTACGCCCCAGGTTCGCGGCTCAGCGCCTCTGAAGTGTGTCCGGTGTCTCCTTCTTGAGCGTGAATTATTTATGCATCATTTCAGAAGCACAAGCTGGGCTTCCATCTTAAACATGGGAGCAAATTTCTTTCGGGAGTCTTTTGATCTCACAATAATACAAGACATGAAGAAGGAAAGTGGATTCACTTCTGACGTAATGGTTAAGGGGTTTATGAATATGTATGACGTGGACCTCACACGCCCCAGGCTGTCTTCAGTCACATTTGTTCAAAAGGAAGATTCTCTCCTTGTTGTACCAACTCAGCTGCCTTGGTGAGCCCTTCTTCCCACCATGGAAGAGAAAATGCGTCTTGTCTTTTCAAATCTTCTGGTTGCTTTGGGGTAATGGTCTCTTTCCAGTAAATATTCATGTGCATTCTGGAAGGGTCCCTGAGGCCACCACTCAGTTTTGAGGCTGTGGCTCTGGGACTTTCACTGCGAAGCATGTAAGGACCACCTGAGAGCCCACCCTGCAGGGCGGAACCCCTGCAGGGCTGTCCCAGGCCCTGGCCCCAAGACCCTGGCTCCCTCATCAGGGATGACATCAGAGGATGGGCCCTGGCATGGCAGCTCTTCCCGGCACCGGGACCCCTGCACCACTGCACAACCTCGGGTGGGACGGGCCAGCACATGCCCACTCCTTGGCCACACACTCTCAGGTCACAGGACTTGGGCAGCCCTGTGGAGCTCAGTTCCCAGTTCCCACAGGGAACCAGGGCCTCTGCTCTGCCCTGCAGCCTCAGGGTGGACTGTCCACCTGTGCCTCGGTGGGCCACATGTCTCCAGGTCCTGCGTACTGCAGACCAGCCCTGGATGGAGGCACACAGAAGCAGTCCGAGGTCAAAATGCACACAAATGCAGCAAGCCTCAAGAAAGGACCTTTCGTTTTTCTCGATCCAAGATGGCTGTTTAGGAACAGCTCAGGATTGTTTAAGCCAGGGCAGTGAGCAGCCGCAGGGGAAAACAAACAGACCCCAGCGCCTCTTCAACAGGCGACTGGAACACAAACTTAAAAAAGACCCTGAGGCAGGGAGCCAGGCGATCAGGCTCGGCTGGTCCCACCACCACAAAAGAACAGCAACCAGAAACTCTGGATTGAGAGTTTCCCAGCAAGCACAGCTGAACCCAGGATGGTCCAGCTCTGTGGGGGAGGGGCGTCCGCCATTACCGAGGCAGCCCGCCATGACGGAGGTAGTCGACCAATGCTGAGGCAGCCCGCCATTGCCAAGGCAACCCGCCACAGCAGAGAGACTCCGCCTCAACAGAGGCGGGCCACCATCGCCAAAGCAGTTCTAACTACACCCATATAAACAGAACTGCAGGGAAGTTCACTCGGCAGCTGGGCGGAGCCCACAGCAGCTCAGCAAAGCCTCTACAGGCAGACAGTGACTAGGCTGCCTCCTTGCTGGGCAGGGCAGGGCAGGTCTGAAGGAAAGAAAAAAAAAAGAAGGCGGTAGCATAACGGAAACTCATAAATAAAGCCCTAAATCCCTGGGACAGAGCCCCTGGGAACAAAAAGCAGTTTATGAGTTCTGCTGCAGCAGACCTAAACGTACCTGCCCAGCAGCTCTGAATGAACAACAGAGTTCACAGCTCACCATTTGAACTCCTATAAAGAAGGGACCGTCTCCTCAAGCAGCTCCCTGACCCCTATATATCCAAAGAGACACCTCATAAAGGAGAGATCAGATTGACATTAGGCGGGTATCCTTCTGGGACAAAGGTAGCAGAAGAAGAAAACTGGTAACAACCCTTACTGTTCAGCAGCTGCTGCAGGCGAACCCCAGGCAAGCAGGGCCTGGAGTGAACCTCAGCAGACCTACAGCAGAGGGGCCAGACTGTCAGAAGGAAAACCAAGAAACAGAAATAACCTCATCATCAACAAACAGAACGTCAATCTGAACGATTTGAGACCCAATCTGAAAGCCAGCAACTACAAAGTCAACAGGTGGATAAATCCTTAAAGATGGGAAGAAACCAGCGCAAAAAGGATGAAAACACCCGAAACCAGAACACCTCTCCTCCTACAAGGTATCACAACTCCTCACCAGCAAGGGAACAAGGTTGGAGGGAGGACGAGTGTGATGAAATGACAGAATCAGGCTTCAGAAGGTGGGTAGTAAGAAACTTCTGTGAACTTAAAGAACACGTTCTAACCAAATGCAAAGAAACTAAGAACGTTGAAAAAAGATTTGACGAAATGCTAATGAGAATGGACAAAATAGAAAGGAATATAAGTGAATTGATGGAGCTGAAACACGCAATACAAGAACTTCGTGAAGCATGCACAACTATCAACAGCCAAATTGACCAAGCAGAAGAAAGGATATCAGAGGTCGAAGATCAACTCAATGAAATAAAACGGGAAGGCAAGACTGGAGAAAAAAGGGTAAAAAGGAATGAACAAAATCTCCAAGAAATGTGGGACTATGTGAAAAGACCTAATCTACGTTTGATAGGCATACCTGAATGCGACGAAGAGAATGAATCCAAGCTGGAAAATACTCTTCAGGATATTATCCAGGAAAACTTCCCCAACCTAGCAAGGCAGGCAAACATTCAAGTCCAGGAAATACAGAGAACACCACAAAGATATTCGTCAAGAAGAGCAACCCCAAGGCACATAATCGTCAGATTCACCAGGGTTGAAATGAAGGAGAAAATACTAAGGGCAGCCAGAGAGAAAGGTCGGGCTACCCACAAAGGGAAGCCCATCAGACTCACAGCAGATCTCTCAGCAGAAACCCTACAAGCCAGAAGAGAGTGGGGGCCAATATTCAACATCCTTAAAGAAAAGAACTTTCAACCCAGAATCTCCTATCCAGCCAAACTAAGCTTCATAAGTGAAGGAAAAATAAAATCCTTTGGGAACATGCAAGTACTCAGAGATTTCGTCACCACTAGGCCAGCTCTACAAGAGCTCTTGAAAGAGGCTCTACACATATAAAGGAACAACAAGTACCAGCTCAACTAAAGGGCAAAACACCCAGCTAGCACCAAAATGGCAGTATCAAATCCACACATAACAATATTAACCCTAAATGTAAATGGACTAAATGCCTCAATCAAAAGACACAGACTGGCAAATTGGATAAAAAGACAAAACCCATCGGTGTGCTGTATCCAGGAAACCCATCTCACATGCAAGGATACACAAAGGCTCAAAATAAAGGGATGGAGGAAGACTTACCAAGCAAATGGAGAGCAAAAAAAACCAGGAGTTGCAATTCTCATCTCTGATAAATTAGACTTTAAAACAACAAAGATCATAAGAGACAAAGAGGGACATTACATAATGGTAAAAGGATCAGTGCAACAAGAAGAGCTAACGATCCTAAATATATACGCACCAAATACAGGAGCACCCAGATACATAAGGCAAGTTCTTAATGACTTACAAAGACACTTAGACTCCCGCACAATAATAGTGGGAGACTTTAACACCCCATTGTCAATATTAGACAGATCAACCAGACAGAAAATTAACAAGGATATCCGGGACTTGAACTCAGACCTGGACCAAGCAAACCTAATAGACATTTACAGAACTCTCCACCCCAAATCCACAGAATATACATTCTTCTCAGCACCACATCACACCTACTCTAAAATTGACCACATAATTGGGAGTAAATCACTCCTCAGCAAATGCAAAAGAACGGAAATCGTAACAAACAGTCTCTCAGACCACAGTGCAATCAAGTTAGAACTCAGAATTCAAAAACTAACCCAGAACCGCACAGCTTCATGGAAACTGAACAACTTGCTCTTGAATGTTGACTGGATAAACAATGAAATGAAGGCAGAAATAAAGATGTTCTTCGAAACCAACAAGAATGAAGATGCAACATACCAGAATCTCTGGGACACATTTAAAGCAGTCTCTAGAGGAAAATATATAGAAATAAGTGCCCACATGAGAAGCAAGGAGAGATCAAAAATTGACACCCTATCGTCAAAACTGAAAGAGCTAGAGGAGCAAGATCAAAAAAACTCAAAGTCTAGCAGAAGACAAGAAATAGCTAAGATCAGAGCAGAACTGAAGGAGATAGAGACACAAAAAACCCTTCAAAAAATCAATAAATCCAGGAGCTGGTTTTTTGAAATGATCAACAAAATAGACAGACCATTAGCCAGATTAATAAACAAGAAAAGAGAGAATAACCAAATTGATGCAATAAAAAATGGTAAAGGGGATATCACCACAGATTCCACAGAAATTCAAACCATCATCAGAGATTATTACAAACAACTCTATGCACATAAACTAATAAACCTGGAAGAAATGGATAAATTCCTGGACACTTGCCTCCTCCCAAGCCTAAACCAGAAAGAAGCCGAAACCCTGAACAGACCCATAACAAGGTCTGAAGTTGAGGCAGCAATTAAGAGCCTACCACCCCAAAAAAGCCCAGGTCCAGATGGGTTCACAGCCGAATTCTACCAGACATACAAAGAGGAGCTGGTACCATTCCTTCTGAAACTCTTCCAAACAATACAAAAAGAGGGAATTCTTCCCAAGTCATTTTATGAGACCAACATCATCCTGATTCCAAAACCCGGTAGAGACTCAACAAGAAAAGAAAACTTCAGGCCAATATCCATGATGAACATAGACACAAAAATCTTCAATAAAATACTGACAAGCCGATTGCAACAGCACATCAAAAAGCTTATCCACCATGATCAAGTAGGCTTCATCCCGGGGATGCAAGGCTGGTTCAACATACGCAAGTCTATAAACGTAATTCACCACATAAACAGAACCAAAGACAAAAACCACTTGATTATCTCAATTGATGCAGAGAAGGCCTTTGACAAAATTCAACAGCCCTTTATGCTAAAAGCCATCAATAAGCTAGGTATCGATGGAACGTATCTCAAAATAATAAAAGCTATTTATGACAAACCAACTGCCAATATCGTACTGAATGGGCAAAAACTGGAAGCATTCCCCTTGAAATGTGGCACCAGACAAGGATGCCCTCTCTCACCACTGCTATTCAATATAGTATTAGAAGTTCTAGCCAGAGCAATCAGGCAAGAAAAAGAAATAAAGGGCATTCAAATAGGAAAGGAGGAAATCAAACTGTCTCTATTTGCAGATGACATGATTGTATATCTAGAAGACCCCATCATCTCAGCCCCAAATCTCCTGAAACTGATAAGCAAGTTCAGCAAAGTCTCAGGATACAAAATCAATGTGCAAAAATCACATGCATTCCTATACACCAATAACAGACTTAAAGAGAGCCAAATCAAGAACAAACTTCCTTTCACAATTGCCACAAAGAGAATAAAATATCTAGGAATACAACTAACAAGTAACGTAAAGGACCTCTTCAAGGGGAACTACAAGCCACTGCTCAATGAAATAAGAGAGGACACAAACAGATGGAGAAACATTCCATGTTCATGGTTAGGAAGAATCAATATTGTGAAAATGGCCATATTGCCCAAAGTAATTTACAGATTCAACGCTATCCCCATCAAGCTACCAATGACCTTCTTTGCAGAACTGGAAAAAACCACCTTAAACTTCATATGGAACCAAAAGAGAGCCCGCATAGCCAAGTCAATTCTAAGCAAAAAGAATGAAGCGGGAGGCATCACACTACCGGACTTCAAACTATACTACAAGGCTACAGTAATCAAAACAGCATGGTACTGGTACCAAAACAGAGATATAGACCAATGAAACAGAACAGAGGTCTCAGAGGCAACACAACATATCTACAATCATCTGATCTTTGACAAACCAGACAAAAACAAGCAATGGGGAAAGGATTCCCTGTTCAATAAATGGCGTTGGAAAAGCTGGCTAGCCATGTGCAGAAAGCAGAAACTGGACCCCTTCCTGACACCTTACACTAAAATTAACTCCAGATGGATTAGACTTAAACATAAGACCTAACACCATAAAAACCCTAGAAGAAAATCTAGGCAAAACCATTCAGAACGTAGGTGTAGGCAAGGACTTCATGACCAAAACACCAAAAGCATTGACAACAAAAGCCAAAATAGACACATGGGACCTAATCAAACACCACAGCTTTTGCACAGCAAAAGAAACAGTCATTAGAGTGAATCGGCAACCAACAGAATGGGAAAAAAATTTTGCAGTTTATCCATCTGACAAAGGGCTGATATCCAGAATTTACAAAGAACTAAAACAGATTTACAAGAAAAAAACTAACAAGCCCATTCAAAAGTGGGCAAAGGATATGAACAGACACTTTACAAAAGAAGACATACATGAGGCCAACAAACATATGAAAAAATGCTCATCATCACTGGTCATCAGAGAAATGCAAATCAAAGCTACATTGAGATACCATCTCACGCCGGTTAGAATGGCGATCATTAAAAAATCTGGAGACAACAGATGCTGGAGAGGATGTGGAGTAATAGGAACACTTTTACACTGTTGGCGGGAGTGTAAATTAGTTCAACCATTGTGGAAGACAGTGTGGCGATTCCTCAAGGACCTAGAAATAGAAATTCCATTTGACCCAGCAATCCCATTACTGGGTATATATCCAAAGGATTACAAATCATTCTATTATAAGGACACATGCACACGAATGTTCATTGCAGCACTGTTTACAATAGCAAAGACCTGGAACCAACCCAAATGCCCATCAGCGATAGACTGGATACTGAAAATGTGGCACATATACACCATGGAATATTATGCAGCCATCAAAAACGATGAGTTTGGATCCTTTGTAGGGACATGGATGAACCTGGAAACCATCATTCTCAGCAGACTGACAGAAGAGCAGAAGATCAAACACACGTGTTCTCACTCATAGGCGAGTGTTGAACAATGAGAACACGTGGACACAGGGAGGGGAGCACTACACACTGGGGTCAGTTGGGGGAAAATAGGGGAGGGACGGTGGGGGGTGGGGAGCTGGGGAGAGATAGCAAGGGGAGAAATGCCAGATGTAGGTGATGGGGAGGAAGGCAGCAAATCACACTGCCACGTGTGTTACCTATGCAACAATTTTGCATGTTCTTCACATGTACCCCCAAACCTAAAATGCAATAAAATAAATAAATGGGAAAAAAAAAAGAAAGGACATTTCTAGTCCCAAAAGTTTCCAAGACTCCTCCACCCTTCTCTCCGAAGTTTCTCACTGGGAAGCAGCATCATGTATGTGCCTGTGAGAAGGTCTCTTTGTGAACATAGAAAAGCCACAGCAGACACAGTAGGATCATTTGGTATCACTTCTTTCAGGCATCACCATGTTTTGAGATTCACTAGTGCTGGGAACGTGCCAGACCCCTCGGTGGTAACCAAGCAGCCCAGGGCCTCTGGAAGGATGGCGAAATTCAAGACATTTGAGATTACGAGAGGAAACGTGGTTGGCATTTCTTTGACTATGCTATCTTAAACTTAGTTTGCCTGAGATGAGTTATTTGCTTTACTGTAGATGTTATGCTCTATACTATTCATACTTGGGGACACAAAGAACAGTGTGAAGAGTTAACATGTAGCTTGTAACTTTGGCTCTGCTGAGCCGTTCTTGAAAAAACAGGAACTCTGTGTAAAAGACAAACCACACAGCCTGACTGCCAGAGAGAGAAGACAGCACGTAATAAGCTTCTCAGTGCCGACAGCCTATAAGTGGACATGTTATGGAAAGGTTGATTGCACAGATTCCTTTCCCAGGAAAGGCATGGAATTACAGCCCTGGAAAGGGAATGCGACCCTTATGGAGAGCCTGTCTCTGCTGGAGATGAGGATGTAAAAGTCTTTCTTCTCCCACCGCTCCTCCAGACCTGCCTGGAGCCCCCACCTCTTGCAGCTTTGTGGTCAGGCTGGTTGTCCTCTGTCAGACCCTGCTCCTCTGCAGCTGTGAGCCCAGTGTAATCTTGCCGATAACTATAAGTTCATGTTTAATGTCTATTCTTGCTAAGGTGCATGGTTTCGATGCTGACACACAGAAAGTTATCTTCACATGGTTCTGCTTTTACAACACCACATTGTGATCTTTCACATTGTGATTTTACACCAGTTTTGCAGATGTATTCCTTTTGTGTGATCATTACCCCACTGTGTGTAGCCTCACCCACCCTCCCCTGTTGAAAGAGCCTAACAAATAACTGAGGTTTTCAGGGGAATTCTAGGCATCCACGTAGCGGCTTTATGTGGTGTCTCCCCTGTGCCCAGCTTTGAAGAAAACTGTTTGTCTTTTTTCTTTTTCACTGACCACTCAATCACTTTGAGAGATATCGAATCCACGTTGATATATTGGGAGCAGGTCTTCCAATACACTAGCATTGTTCTAGAGAGCTGCAATTCTTTCATTCATATTACTGTATAGTTTTCTCTAAATGAATCATGAATCTTCCACTTTTTTTTTTTTTTTTTTAAGCAGGGCCTTGCTTTGTCACCAGGGCTGGAGTGCAGCTGCATGATCTTAGTTCACTGCAACCTCCACTTCCCAGGTTGAAGTGATTCTCCCGCGTCAGCCTCCGAAGTATCTGGGACTACAGGTGCACACCACTGTGCTCAGTTAATTGTTTAAAAAGATTTTTGCAGAGACAAGGTATCACTATATTCTCCATGTTCATCCATTTTATTCTTGAAGGCCACTGGGTTGATTTCACGCTGGGGTTATTTTGAACAAACTGTGCTGCTGTGAGTGGGTTTTGCATCTCCTGGTGCATGTGTATATGCATTTCTGCAGTATTTCACATTTTTGGTGCTACTGTAAATGGCATATTTTTAAATGCTTATTTTTAAATCATAGTCTTAGTAATGTCACATATCAATTTGTATCCAGCAATCTTGCAAAACTCATATTATTTATAATATTTTATATAAAGATTTATTTTTCCAAGTTGACTAGTACTTTTCCGTTGCTGACTTTTTTTCTTCTTTCTTTATTACAGTGGCCTGATTTCCCATAAAATTGAGGCTGAAGACAAGAATATTTTACTTCCTATTTAATATCATTCTATAATTTTTTAGTTATTCACCCAATGTTTATGTATCACAGGTACACAGTCCCTTTGCTAGAACTCTTGGTGCCTGATATGTTTCAGAACTAAGATTTTTTTTTCATATTACATAACATTTCAGGAGATTCTGGGATAGTGCCTGTTATCCAACATTCTACAGAGCATATTTAACAGTAAAAAAAAAAAAAAAAAAAAAAAAAACGTATTTTAAAATGTATTCAGGCTGGGTGCACTGGCTCACCCTTGTAATCCCAGCACTTTGGGAGGCCAGAGCGGGCAGATAACTTGAGACCAGGAATTCAAGACCAGCCTTGTCAAAATGTGAAACCTCATTTCTATAAAAAATACAAAAAATTGCCGGGTGTAGTCGCTCATGCCTGTAGTCCCAACTACTCCAGAGGCTGAGGCAGGAGAATCGCTTGAACCCGGGAGGCGAAGGTTGCAGTGAACGGAGATTGCACCGCTGCACCCCAGCCCAGCCTGGGGTTAGAGCAAGACTGTCTTAAAAACAAACAAACAAAAACCTTTATTTCTTAAAGCTTTTAAGATTTTATCATTGCGGATAAGAAATGGTGGACCAGTGCTTAGCCAATAAAATTAAACATACATGCATAGTTTCTAAGGCAGAGTCAAAATAAAACTCACACACTCTTTCTTTTAACCAACTTCCATTTTCCTCTCCAGTCCAACAGCACACTGTGCAAAGTGAAAGATAAGGCATTTTGGCCAAAGGCATTTTCCCTTTGACATAACAAAATCCAGTACTCAGCTTGCAGGAACCACGGCGATGACATGGGAGAGCAACATTTGAAAGCACACCTGGTGAAAAGCGTGATGAAGGCTCCAGGTGGATTTTGATGAAAGTGCTTCCATTAGTGGGCTGAGAACACACTGCGGCAAGAGCGCGCCACTTTGCAAGTTGAGCAGCAAGGATTTCATGTCCTTTGCAATTCACAAATCTTTTTACTCTGCCTTTTTTTTTATCATTACTAATTTGATTCGTATTTCTTCTACCAAGAATCATAATTTTTGTTTCCAGGCAAGAAAAGAAAAGCTCCCATCTAGGAGGAACAAAGTAGCAGATCACAGTTTTAGGTGGCGCCACCCAACCGAAAACCAGAGGGTTTAGTTCACACATTTGCAGTTAAAGGACTAGAGAATGGGCTACCCACCACGTACACTAAGGTAACACTGTCTTGCTACGATAAAGTTCAGAGATGCAAAATTAATGAAGAAACCGCCCACAATTTTGAACTTATTTGATCAGGAAGTGTTCCTCAGGTGCATGACGGAGAAAAGGCAGGATGACCATGCTGCAAAGAAGGAACCACAGAGAAACGTCCTCGAGTGCTTATGGCGGCGAGGCAAGGAGACAATCCGGTCACCAAGAGAGAACCGACTTCAAAAGGTAAATCACCTGTGCCAAGAAACTGGTGCAACAAATACTGATCAGACACTGAAAGGATGACCACAAAGTTGATTAATAGAATTAATTCCCCTTTAAAGGTTAGAACTTGGTTTGAGCCTTAAACAGATAAGGTTGAGACTTGGTTTCAGGAAGTTTCATCCAACACCATGATCCTTCATAAATCACACTTGGAATTGGTTGAGAGACTTAAGGCTTCAGTAAAGGTGTACTTGACTGTGAAAGGTTGTCCTTGAGGACAGCACGTTGATGGGCCCCCATGTTATTGACCTGTCTCAGGTTAGGGTTCTGCCTTTCTCCAGCCTTGACAGGGGACACAGAGGAGTCAGCAGACCTGGAGTTCTGGCTGATCCTGGCTTCTTGGGTCGTTCCCAGGTCCCAGGACAGGACTGGCCACTGGCTGTCTTTATGAGGATGGTGATGGCCCTGGTCAGAGAGTAGAAAAGGATGGGCTTGCAGAAGATAAGAAGTTAAGGAAGGCACAGTAAAGCAGGCAGGAACGGGCAGTGCAGTGTCTCATGGCCATGTGGCTTGGAAGGGTGGGCAGAGGGCTGGGTCAGGTGAACAGTACTGAAAGCAAAAGTGAAAGGTAGGGTGTGGAGCAGCCGTGACAGGATCGTGGGGCTTTGCAGGTCAGGACAAGGAGCCTGAAAGTTGCTCCATGAGGAATAAATATTCACTGATGGTGTGGGGAACAGAGACAAGACTCACGAAAAGCCGATTTTGAGAAAGTGAATGAGGTTACAATGTATAAATTTGATTAGTAGAATAAAAATAGCATGGACAAAAATTATAGGTTTAACAATCTCCGTTTCAAGGAATGACGAATTGAACTAGACTGGGGCATTTGGAAGATACGTAGCAATGAATTCAAAAGATGTTTTCTAAGTAAATCCAGGATGATGTGATGGCTGTTGGAATAGAAGAAAGGGTCTCCGGTGTTTCCCATGTTTTGAGGCTTGGAGAGAGGGTGTTCTTGGCAAACAAGAGGTGTAAAGGGGACAACATCAATTTGGATTTTAAGAATTAGGCAAGTATGGGATGTCCAAGTGGGAAGATTTAATAGGTAAGGAGAGAACAGCAGTAGAATCTGCATGGAAGTACAGATTCAGGATCCAAGTATAGATTATTAAAAATATAAGAGCTGATACAATCACCAAGAAAAAGAGAATTGCAAAGAAGCTTAACAAACTGAGTTCTGTGGCACATTTAAAGGACATGGAACCAAACAGGGGAGAAAGAGTAAAGGTCCGAAAATGAAATTAGAAAGATAATATTCAAACAGTATGGATCACAGTAGCTAAGGAAAGAGAGTTTCAATCAGTGTTAAATGCTTCAGAGAAGCCCAGGAAACAATGAATGGCTAAACTGAACCAGGACAAATTCATCATCACTCCCACGAGAAAGATGCACCACTCTCAATAAGAATGGGTCAGCAGGATGAAGAGAGAGAGACAGATGATTGACGGATAGATAGATAGATAGATAGATCTTTCATGTATTTTTATTTTATTTGTTTATTTTTATTTTTTTGAGATGGAGTCTCTCTCTATTGCCCAGGCTGGAGAGCAGTGGCGCGATCTTGGCTTACTGCAACCTCCGCCTCCTGGGATCGAGTGATTCTCCTACTTCAGCCTCTCGAGTAGCTGAGGTTACAGGCACCCACCACCATGACCCGCTAATTTTTGTATTTTTATATAGACAGGGTTTCACTATGTCGGCCAGGCTGATCTCAAACTCCTGACTTCGAGTGATTTGCCCACCTCAGCTTCCCAAAGTGCTGGGATTACAGACAGGAGTCAACACTTCAGGCCCCATATATTTTCATATATAAGCTTTCATATAAGAGATTTTCATATATTTGAATACGTGGGCTTTCATATCAGCCTTTTTGGATAAACCCTAACAGAATTTTTTCAGCTTTTATTTTAGGTTTGGGGGTATGAGTGCAGGTTTTTTTAAATGGGTATATTGTGTGATGCTGAGATTTGGTATAGAAATGATCTCATTACCAAGGTACTGAGCACAGTACCCACTAGTTAGTTTTTCAGTCCTTTCCCCCTTTTCTCCTTCCCCTTCTATTAGCCCCCAGTGTCTATTGTTACCATCTTTGTGTCCATGAGTACTCAATGTTCAGGTCTGACTTATAAGTGAGAACATGTGTATTTGGTTTTCTGTCCTGTGTTAATTTGCTTAGAATAACACTACTAGCTGCATTCATGTTGCCACAAAGGACATGGCTTCATTCTTTTTCATTGCTGCATAGTATTCCATGATGAATATGTTCAACATCTTCTTTATCCAATAATAGGCTCCAAAACATTTATTTTTTGGCTTAAATCATCTTTTAGTTCATTTTTTTGGTCTCTTTGTAATTAAAAAAAAAAAGCAAACAAAACAACTGCTTAGCTGAAACAATAAGCTCACTACTTATGGTAAGCCTCTCATTCAATAAGACTCACTTTTGAAGGAGAAACATCTCATGACTTTTCTCTTCATATCCACAGTACCTTATTGGAAGGTCACCCCACCACGTATTTGTACCTGTATTACTTCCCATTGATCTGAGGACCAGAAACTCTCAAGAATCCCAGAGCTCATGATTGCACTCTTGTCATGTGTTACTGTTTTGTATAAATCATCCACACTTAAGTGGATGATTTTTAAGTCATTTTTAAGTAATTTTCTTTTTTATGACAGGATCTCACTTTGTCACCCAGGCTACAGTGCAGTGGCATGATCACAGCTCACTGCAGCCTGTAGAGATGGGGTTTCGCCATGTTGCCCAGGCTGGTCTCAAACTCCTGGGCTCAAGCAATCTGCCCACCTCAGCCTCCCAGAAAATTGGATCCCTTGAATAATTTGATTGTGAAAAGTTAGAGTCCTAACAGTCCAGAGCCTCTGTGTTTCCTAAGACTCAGTTCAGAGTTACAAATACAAGTCATTTGTGTACGTACATAGTTACGGGTGCACTTGGAAGTCACGACCCCTGAGTGGGCTGACCACACATCCTATCTCAGCCTTAGCAGCACCTGGACTCCCTCAGTAGGGGTAATCATAAATCATCGTTCATTTCATTCTCAAATCTGTCCTTGTCATGATGATAGATTAAATGTTTACCCTACCTACGAAGTTGACAAGGCATCTCTATTACTACATATTAATCTACATTACTATATTACTACATGTATATTATTACACATTAATGTATAAAAACTTGCAAATTACACACAAGAAATCCATCTACTGAAGATTCTGCCATAAAAATCTAGCATATCTCAAGTACCCTACCCTAAAAATCTAGCATATCTCAAGTGCATAATTACTCAGGTGGTTAACAGGGATGTTTCTAAATAAATTATCCCTTTTACATATAGATAGACATGGTTAATCCTTTTTCTGTCTGAGTTCCCTCAGGTTTACAACATATAGTCAGGGTATTTGTTTATTAAAAATAAAAATGAATAATCAGGACATTAATTTTTAATCAGGGTATTAATTTATGAATGCCTTCACTATATTATTCATATAACAAATATACATAGGATCAATTTAGTGGTTAATAAATGTTCTTTGGACAGATAATCTTTTGTATTTTCTGATTAAGTGCATGTATTTTGAAAAATTTTGATAACAGTATTATAATTTAATATTTAATATTAATAATTTTTGTTTCAAAAAACTCATTTGCATTAATGCTTGGCTCTGGTAAACATTTTATTTATGCAGACTTCCCAAAGCACTGAGTAAGGGCTTCTAAGTAAAAACACAAGAGACTGACTGAAACAAAGGAGATTTAGGACTCACTGAAACACAGCTACAGATAATAAATATTCAGACAAAAGCCTGGTATATATTGTTTTGTTTCAGAGAAGGATGTCAGATACCACTACATCTGAAGACATTTTGAAAACAAATGTTGAATTTTTGGTATGCGAAGTGTTTTACTTGTGGCTCAGATTTCTTCCTCTTATAGAAATTACATCATTCTGCATTAATTTTAATAAGGTAGGACAAGAGCACAGAAGAGGTCACCACAGCTTACCCAGATTCCACACAGTGCAGGTTTTCATGAACCCTAACATGAAGCAGAGGCAGAGGTGGGAATTTGTGTTCTCTTACTGATACTTCACCAGGGTTCTTAGTCTTATCAGGAATCTGTAGGAAATTGAGTATGTTTTCATTTGCTGCAGTTTGAAACACTGCTTTACAAAATGTCTTGCTGCTGTCTGTGTTCATATCCATACAAAGTACTGCAAGATTGTAAGTTTATCTCAAAGCCAGCCCTTTCTGTGAGGTCAACATTTAGTCTCTCAGTGCTGTGGTTTGTTTTAGTTTTTATTTTTATTGATACATAATAATCATACATATTTATGGGACACATATGATAGTTTGATACATGCTTATAATGTGCAGTGATCAAGTCACGGTAATTAGGATATCCGTCATCTCAGACATTTTTCATGTATTTGTGGTGGAAACATTCCATGGCATTCATTCACTTGCATAGTTACAAAATGCTAAATGAAAGAGGACAAGCAAGCCAGGAGAAGTTCTAATGATGCCGAAATTGCCCTGGGGTCAGGGTCCTGTGAACCTCAAAACTGAAAACCAGACACCTTCCAGAACAAAACTCTGCACATCAGGATGATCCAGATAAAAGGAACAAGGAGAGCAGAAAAAACAACCTCAGAAATTGTGAGTTCATCTCTTTTATCATGCTCTGAAGCCTGCATAATTTTTTTTAAGGGACAGGGAGAACTCTGAATCTGTGAGACAAGAAAGTTGTCCTGGTTCAATTATCCATCCAAAAAGTAAAGGAAAAACATTTCACTTAAAGATCAGCAAAAACAAAGAATCCCAGTCAATTCTTACATAAAATTATAAGAAAAAGAATTAAGTACAAAATAATTTCTTTAAAAAGAAGTACATCATGAGCAATGAGGTTTATTCTAAAAACTCAAGAGTGGTTCAGTATTAGAAAGCACATTGATATGCTTTGGCAGTATCCCCACCCAAATTTCGTCTTGAATTATGATCTCCAAATGTTGTGGGAGGGGCTGATAGGAGGTAATTGAATCATGGGGGCCATTTTCCTCATGCTGTTCTTGTGATAGAGGGAGAGTTCTCATGAGATCTGATGGTTTTATAAGCATCTAACACTTCCCCTGCTTGCATTCATTCTCTCTCCTGCTTCCCTGTGAAGAGGTCCTTCCACCATGATTGTAAGTTTCCTGAGGCCTCCTCAGCCATGCAGAACTGTGAGTCAATTAAACTCTTCTTTATAAATTACACAGTCTCCGGTGTTTCTTCACAGCAGCATGAGAATGGACTAATATACACATTAATGAAACATTAAAGGTAAGAAAAAAGCATTATATATATATATATATATATATATATATACACACACACACACACACACACACATATATATATACACACACATACACACATATATATATACATACACACACATAATTTTGTCAATTGTCTTCTTTTCTACATAAGAAGACATTTGACAAAATTCATCACTCAATAATGTAAAAACAAACATATAGAACTTTGTAATCTTTCTTGTATGTCTCAGCCCAAATGCATCATCTCCCTTAAGGAAGAAAAACTTGAGACTTCCACTAAAGTTAGGAGCAAGATGTTAGGAATAAAATCAGAAACAAACAACTAGAAAGAAGAAAGTGAGCTAACTGGAATTTATGATGTGAGCATTAATATTAAAATAAGAGAATTTAATAAGGTAGCAGATTGTAAAATTGATATAGAGAAATAGCTCATATGTATATATCATACACAAAAATATATATATCTACATATATTATGGATTAGAAGATATGTATGTATTAGAATTTATAACAGAAGAGATAACCTCATTAATAACAATAAGAAAAAGAAAAAAAAGAGAATACCTAAGTGAATTTAATAACAAAACTCTAAAATATTTACTTAATGAACAATTAGAATTTAAAATTTAAAAAAGCCATTTGCAGCAGCACCAAAAATGAAGCACTTATGTATAAAGCTAACAAAATATATGTAAGATCTTTTTATGGAAAACTGTAGAACTCTAATGAAAGAAATCAAAGATCTAAATAAATGGAGTGATATTCTATGATCATAAATTGGAAGACTCACTATTGCTAAAATATCAATTATTTCCAATTGGTTCTATAGACTCAACTTCATTCCTCATTGAGCTGGCCTATAGAACATTTCAGAAACATAATTTCAAATAAACCAGGCATGTATGTATGTTTTCTAAAAACACACTGAACTACCCTATTTGTTAACGGCTTTGGAACTAGGAAAAGAGTTAAAATGGTGCAGGAGAACTATAGTTAATAATATTGTGCTGTATATTGGAAATTTGCTGAAAGAATAGATTTTAGGTGTTCCTATTACACACATAGAGAAACTAAAGTTATAAGTATCTTAATTTACTTCTAGTGATCATTTCACTGTGTATATATAAAAAAGCATAGTATACACATTAAATATTACATACATAATAAAATATACATGTATATAACAAAAAATATAAAATAAAATAACACAAATGTGGATGGGAAGATTGTTCCAAGTGAAATGGTTACTCATTAGAAACACGGGAGTGGAATCAAGCTGGGAGGAGCTCAGGGAGCATTTAACCTGTGTATGCAATATTTTAGTTCTCTAAAACACATCTAAAATGTGTATGCCACAACATTTAGCATTTGTGCATTCAGTGTTTGTGTTGTCTCTCTGTACCTATGTATAGATTTAATACAGTTTGTTTAAAAAGTTAATTTCCCTAAACGAATTCTTTCTTCATATCTCTTCATGCTTGTTAGTGGCACCTTCACCTTGAACACACAGCAATAAAAGAAATCTTTTAGTGTGATGTCTTTTCCTTCCCTAATTTTCTCACACCCAAATAATTACCAACTCCAACAAATTCTTTCTAGAGTTTCCTATATCCAAACGTGTTTTCCTGTTTCTTCTGACACTTATTACCCACTGACCCAGCCCCACATCTCACCTTGTGAAGATGGGTAACTTGGCCCGCAGAGACCAGGAATGGGTCCCACCCAACACAGGTGGGTGAGTGGGGACAGGGACAGGCCAGCGATGGGCCAGGGTCTCTGTCTCCCGGGAACTAAAAAGGGATGTGGTTACGGGGATGTCATAGCAAAGGTACCATAAATCGTTGTGCTAAAGAAACAAGGCAGATGCCTAAGTACTAGAATGCAGAAAAATAGCTGGGAGAGCCCAGCAAGGCTGCTCATGAATCGAGCCACAAAACCATGCAAGCCCAGTGTTAGCGGGCTCTGTTCCACATGTGGGACACTGTATTTGCTGCTTTCACTCATGGTTCTTCACTTGGCCCTTCCAGAAACTCTCGAAGGTAGATGATAATTTGTTGAAACTCAGGGAGTTTAAACATCTGGTCTAACTCAAAAAGTTCTTAGGAAGTTTATACCTTGCACTCACAGATATATGTAATACAATCCATCTCTATTAAATATGATCGTGGCTACTAATGCTAGAACCATTAGGCAATTTAAAATTGAAATATTTACAATGGTAATTTCTAAGTTTTAAACTATAAGACACTTGAGAAATTTGAAGGTCTCAAAAGGAGGATATGCTCTCACAACTTTAGTAAGACTTCTTGTCTCAAAATGCTATCTGCCTCCTGCCTAGGGTGGACCCTATGCTGGGTTCAGTGTCGTTCAGCATGAACTTGGTTGAATTCTTTTGAATTTCAGAATTCCTGTGCTGCAGTGTAACAGGTGATAGAGAGCAGGTGTTGGCAACCTGTAGCCTGAGGCCAAAACATGCAGAGTCTACACCAACGACACTGTCTATACCACGTTCAGTCTTCTACCTTGCCATTAGTAGTAGATGTTGGACAAGGCAGAGTGACATCTTGTGAGGACATTCTGCCTTCACAAATGGAATCAACAGTGTTGTGAAAGTGTTATAACTTCTATTGCAAGTATGCATCATCTCTATACACTACAATGGGATGACCTTCTTAAATGGCACGGTTTGAGTTTGTATTACAAGAGAAAATTTAAAGACATTTCTAACAGCACTAAAATAATGAACTGAAAATAATCTTTTATTTATAATCACTCTAAGAAAGGTCCTGATTGGTGGATCTCAATCACTGCATTTTCTATATGTTAAAAACTGCAGTGACTGAAAAAGCTGATAAGAACCATAGTTCCTGAGAGACCTTTTCTACCTCACTGACCATGTAGCCAAAACCCCGCTGTGCAGCCTGGCAGACGGTGCAGGGCCTCAAACCATGCATGCCCAACTGTGTAAAGCAACTGCGGCGACCTCACTTCAGCCAAGGTGAAGAGCTGGGATAAGCTCAGGAATCACAGGAGCAGCCACAGGCTCACCCTCTCCTCACAGAGTGCCATCCATAATCCATTGCTATGCAGCCTGTGCATACCCAAAATGTGTGTCCCTGGCATAATGGTTTAGGAATATTTGATCCAGAATTTCAGAGGGTGAGATTTCTTGGGGAACAGAAGAATATTTTAGTGTACTTACAAATGATTCTAAACTCTAATGCAAGGCATTGATCATAAATAATAATTTAAGTGCAAGAATAATCAGTTTGGTGTATAATAAATCAAACAATTAATAGAAAGCTGCCAATGAAATTATTTTCTCCTGAAACCTTCTTAGTATCCTCCATGTCAGGTGACTAATAGGCCATAAGTAATATTTGTTGAATGAAGAAATGTGCCGAGAATTCAAGATTTTATAAAAATTTAGGTGAGTTTGTAAACTCCATTGTGCTAAAAAATCATTAGAATTATCACTTGTTATTCATATTAATCGAATCTTATATACTATACTATTTATAATAAAGATAGTTTATATGATTATACTTACAGTATTATAAATATACAAAATTAAATCACCTCTCAATTATGTGTGCTTACATGGCTAAAGGGGTAGGGAACAAGAGTTACCTGGTTTTCCCTTGACTAAGGTTTATGACAGAACCAATGCTTTCTCCAGAATGGTCAAGTCTAGCCTTGTGCATCAAAGAAGCAATTGATCTGAAATTTACAGACCAGTAGTACATGATTTGATTTGGGAAACTGAAGGGGCAATGGCAATTTAAAACAATTATTTGGGGCAATTATTCTCATCAATAATAAGAAAAAATAATAATGCAGATTACAGCTATTCGAGTTATTTAGCTTGAGCTCTTGAGTAAGTTTTGGGAGTAAATAGTTGATGGACATATTGTGTGAAAGTTGCTACCTTCTTATTAATGTCATATCCCTGTATTACTAATAATGTCAATCTAATTAATATACATAAAAGAAGCTGAATTAGGAGGACGATGTTTAGTCCAATTTCTATCATGCCTTGTTATCTTTGTGATTATTAAAATAGGCCTGGAAAGCACTGGAAGATTTTGAGATAAATCTTGTAGAAAACATACACTGAAGATACATACTTGAGGTTAATCATCATACGGATAATAACTGGCATATCAGAAGGACATGGGGCCAAGCAAGTGTCTAGCTTCTATCTGTCTCTCTCCTCAATCCAGAAAGAAAATGATTTCCAGCTGAGAACAAAGAATTGGTCAAAGGCAGTCTCAGACAACAGTAACCAAGCTTTCCCAACTCCTGATTTTTGACAAAACACAGATAGCTCAACAGAGTTGCAAATTTGATAGTGCCTTAAGATTTACTTCAAATATTTTCATGCAGATATATTAAAGATGGTAATCTAGAAAGCATGTGTTCTGGGTATGGTCTTGCCTGCAGTCCACATCGGTTCATATTTATCATAAGAATGTATAAATATTAACTTTTTTTCTATTCTCTCTACCACTCACAGTGACCAACTCATTTCTTCTCTTCCAAGATGGCTGTCTGGGTAAGAAGAATGAAGTTTCCTGGTGTTGTCTGAACTTTGGGCAATGGTCAATGTGGAGTATTAGCAGGTGCCCACATTCACATCTGGCATCTGACATCACCCTCACACACAGAGGCTGCTCAGTGCTCACTTTCACCTGGACATCATCCCCTCAAAACACAAAGGTTACTTGGTGTCACTGTCACCCTTGTTTCCCTCATTAACCTTTTTAAAGTCAAAATCTCTAGCCAAGCTCCCACCAGCATCTTGAAATTGCAGCCTGTGCAGAACAACGATGTTCAAACCTGACCCCCAGTACCTATGAATGTGGCCTCATTTCAAAATAGGGTTTCTGAAATGTAACCAAGTTAACATGGGGTCCTATTGCCTGTGGGTGGGCCCTAATACAAGGACTGGTGTCCTTATAAGGAGAGGGGGTACAGAGCCACACAGACAAGGGGAAGGATCCATGAGAAGGAGGAGTCAAAAACGAGTGATGCAGGCACAAGCCAAGGAACTGAGGAGCCACCAGAACCCAGAACCACCAGAACATGTGAACACAGAGCCAGAAACCACCAGGACCAGAAACCACCAGGACCAGAAACCACCAGGACCAGGAACCACCAGTAAATGAAACCACTAGAACTAGGAACCACCAGAACATGAGAACACGAGAACACAGAGCCAGGAATCACCAGGACCAGGAACCACCAGGACCAGGAACCACCAGTAAATGAAACTACTAGAACCAGGAACCACCAGAACAAGGGACCATCAGAACCCAGAACTGTCAGAACCTAAACACCAGAACCAGGAGCCACCAGATCTAGGAATCATCAGTACCTGACACCACCAGAACGTGGAACCCCAGAACATAGAAAAACCAGAACCAGGAACCACCAGGACCAGGAACCACCAGTGAATGAAACTGCTAGAATCAGGAACCACCAAAACAAGGGCACAAGGAATCATCAGAACCTAGAACTATCAGCACCTAGAACATCAGAACCTGGAACCATCAGTACCTGGAACCATAAGAACCAGAAACCATCAGCACCTGGCAACACCAAGACACAGAACTGCTAGTACCAGAACCAGAACCAGGAACCATCAGTACCCAGCACCACCAGAACCTGGAACTGCCAGTGTCTAGAGCCACTAGAACCTAGAACCATCAGTACCTGGCACCACCAAAACCTGAAACCACCAGTACCCCAAACTGCCAGTACCTGGAACTGCCAGAACCAGAAACCATCAGTACCTGGGACCAGCAGAACCTGGAAGAGGGAAGGAAAGATTCTTCCTAAAGTCTGCAGAGGGAGCATGGCCCTAATGACACCCTGACTTTGAGCTTCTGGCCTCCAGAACTGTGAGAGAATAAAGTTTATCTGTTATAAGGCCCATTTATGGTAATGTGTTACAGCACTCAATAGACACTGTTTTCAACCCCTAATGGCTCTCCCGACCCAACCATCACAGCTAAAGTTTCTAAGGAGCTTAATCTCTTCCCCGATGCTCTGTAAGAGACCAATCTCTCTGCCACGCCCTGGCGACTGTGAAAGCACTAAGTGGCCAGAACGAGCTTTGTATTTAGTGCTGTGTGCTGCACAGTCCCAGAGGTAATAATGTAGACCCCTCGTCCTCCCACCTGCTGTGGGGCCCTGTTCATATACAGGGGACCGTTCCATTCACCACACAACAAACAAATGCAACACCTATATGGCCCCAGGAGAAATACTGCATTAATAAAACTAAACTGCCATGTACATAGCTGAAAAAGCCTCCCCAGGAAGCAAGAAAGGGCTTGACGCAAGGGGAGGAGTAGCATCCTGGAGGCCGTCCGTCAGGAGGAAGGTGTGTAAAAAGGAAACCTGAGAGACACCTAACTCCCAGGAAGCCACTTCCTTAGCCACATCGACTTTGTTCAGTTTTAGTTTTGCCCCAAGATCAGACTCCCTACTCCCTGTGGAGGGAAGCTGCTAAACTATAAATCCATGTAGCTGAAAACCCTCGGAGCAATTTTCTCTGCAATACTCTCAGTTGGTTATTTCTTACGTCGATAAACAATGCAATTAATATTCCACAATACTACGGGAGGCACGGACTAGTATTTAGAAAAATTCTTTTTCCTTGTGCCTTCTTTTCTCTTCACCTTCCTTTCTGCTCTTAAAAAAATCACGGTTCCTATGGAAACTATAATGATACTACTATTCCCTGAGCACAATGCCCAAGACAAAAATGACTGTAGAAAAATACCTTCTAGGTGTGGTCTCCTATTGCCAAAGTGTCTATTAATATTCATCCCTTCCTATAATATCAAAAAATTGTAAAAAGAAAATTCAAACTAAGACTGTTCTTTAAATAAGACTAAATTAACTTTCAAAATTCTTAGATAGAAATTTTGATCCTTATCTCATTTGTTTCTACAACAAATATTTATTAAATGCCTACCTTTTGTCAATGATAATTTATCATAATGAATTTATTTTCTGCTAGTAAGATGAGGCTTTTGACAAGAAGCATTAAATGCGTGACTTAGAATTCCATCATCCTTAAGGACTTAGATGACAAAAGTATCTTTTAATTTTTTACATTTTTAGAAGGATTAAGAAGCTTCATTATTAAAAAAGAAGAAGAAGAAGAAATTCCTATAATAAAGCAATTGCTCAATTTTGTCAATTGTGGTAGCATCTCATTAGATGTTTGTTAATTATCTTTTAATCTTCACAGTTGAAACTTAAGCAATCCTAAAGTAGTTAATAAACAAAGACATTAATTCTGAGATGCTCAAAACAGGCTTATTGTTGATCCTTTATGGGGAATGGGGTAATGTATATGTTTCATTGTTAAAATAGCCTAAATCCTAAACCAGTATAATTTAACTGGAAGTCACGGAATGCTTTATAGGCAGGTAAAAATGATCCTTTGGCTGGCTTAACTTTACAACTCTAGCTGTTCTGTTTGCTTATTTAAATAATTTGTATTTGCTTTCATAAAAAGCTATAATCTAGAGCAAGTGAATGACCCCCATATTATGATAAGCTTTCTTCAGTCTGATACACTCTAATTTTAATTGGCCACTAGAAGATTCATTCCTTGGCCTTGACCAATGGTTCACTAGGGGCTGACATTTAATTTGCGGAGGAAGTAGGAAGGAGCTGGGGAAAGCAGCAGAAATAGAAGCTTTGGTATTAATCCTCGTGTTGAATAAAATGTACATGAAACACAAGAGGTGACTATAACGTGTGGTACAGTTGAACTGAACCAGACAGAAACCTCATCTCATAGCACAGAATGTACGTGTGGCAAAGGCAACCCTGGTGAGGAATGGCTTCTTCATAGTATCACACCCTTTTAAGAAAATTTACTCGGAAACCAGGAAGAGGTTTTCCTATACAATTTAGTCTTCTGCGTTTCATATAACCGGTGCCCAATAAACATTTATTGCATAAAGGGTGCTCTTTTATTACCAACCATCCAGTATGGAGCAGTAAGCAACTAAGAATGAAACAGGCACCCAGGCAACTCTCAGGCTAGTGGATTTAGCAGCGAGAGCAGAAAACGCTGATTCAGACAATGACAGTTTTGACCACGCTTGCTGTTTTCTCTTCCCTTGGCCCTGGCTTGGAAGAGGGGACAAGGAAGTGGGCAGCGTGGAACTAACCAAGAGAAGGAGGAAGGGAAAGCCAGAGAGGCAGCGCCATGTGGGGAAAGACAAATGGGCTTTGGGGTGAGATTAAACAGGCTTCAGATCCTAGCCTCACTTTTCATAAGTTTGGGGACATGCAAATTATTATCTGTTTAGATTCCTTGTTTTCTGATATGTAAAATGGAATGACAATCATATTTACTTTATAGGGTGTTTTGGGATAAAATGCAAAGATGCATGTCAAATCTCTAGCAAAGATGTGACCTTTAACGAAGAATAAAAACATGCTGGAATATATCTTGTTCAGTTTCTAAGAGCAAATTTTACACCCTCCTATCCAGACAGAAAGGCTTTTAAATGATGGGAAAAGAGAAATTGTTTGCAAATATTTTGGGTGCAAAATTTGTGTGAGGTAACGGTGCCATGTACAGACACACAGACTTCCGAGAAGAAGGTTGAGCGTACAGGAGGTCCTCCACCCACACATAGATCCCAGACGGACATTCAGAAGCCCACTGGTTTATAATGCCAACATGAGTAGGCAGCATTGACGCACACAGTCCTTGGATTAATTTTCAGGAGGTAGAAGTGTAACCTTGTCCTTTGAAATCCTTCTTGCTGACACACACTCTCTGAGGTGACTGTTCCCAGTTTCATTACCTTGAAAATATTTTCAAGCAAAAACCCCTCTGGATTAGCTGCTATAAAGAACTTCCCTGAGACTGGGTAATTTATAGAGGAAAGAGGTTTAATTGACTCACAGTTCCACGTGGCTTGGGAGGCCTCAGGAAACTTACAATCACAGTAGAAGGGGAAGCAGTAATCTTCCTCACAAGGAAGAGGCAGAAGAGAGAAGAGCAAGGGAAACCGCCACTTATAAAACCCTCAGATCTCTTGAGAGCTTGCTATCACAAGAACAGCACGGGGCAAACCACCCCCCGTGATCCAGTCACCTCCCACCAGGTCCCTCCCTTGACACCTGCGGGTTACAATATAAAATGAGATTTGAGTGCAAACGCAGAGCCAAACTCTATCACCCGCTGCACCGATTAGCTCAACCAGACCAAAGGGCATGGGCGTTTCTGCCCGCGAAGCCTCAGTCCTGCTGTCTTCCCTCTCATGCACTGCGCTTCATTCCATGGGCCAGGACTTTCCTTCTGTTTTAGAACTCACACTTAATCTTTCAGAGTTAATCCTACTCTTGGAATGTCTATTACACAGGCCTGTGCGATGTTCCCCACTTTTGTCTCCGTCACTAACTCATAAGCCTCTGCTGACTGTGCGTTGCATGCTTTCTGTATTTCCATGTTTTGGATTTAAAGAGATCCACAGGCCAGGCTCGGTGGCTCCTATCTATAATCCCAGCAGTTTCAGAGGCCAAGCGGGGTGGATGGCTTGAGGTCAGGAGTTCAAGACCAACCTGGCCAAGATGGCAAAATCCTGTCTCTAGTAAAAATACAAAAATCAGCTGGGCATGGTGGTGGGTGCTGGTAATCCCAGCTGCTAGAGAGGCTGAGGCAGGAAAATCGCTTACATCTGGGAGGCAGAGGTTGCAGTGAGCTGAGATTGTGCCACTGCACTCCAGCCTGGGTGACAAAGTTAGACTCCATTTCAAAAATGAATAGATAAATGAATTGATTAATAACAATAAGTGCAGACTCCTTGAGGAAAGATGCCATAGATTAATGAGCATGTGGATTAATGAGAAGGGAACAATTTCATACTGACAGCTACAAATCTGTTGCCGTCAGAGACAGTGGACCCCTTCTGCCCTAGACGAGCTGCTGCTGCCTTTAAATCTCATCATGCAAAGACATAACTGGAGCAGAGATCTCCAATTTCTTGCCTCCGTGGTTCTCTCAAGCAATTTCCTCTCCCTGTGATGACAAATCATCATCCTTCTTCACTCACTTGGCCAAGTCTACTCAATTTTGACATTCATCTCAAGTATCTTAGTCTTTTTGGCACCAGGAACTGGTTTTATCAAAGCGATTTTTCCACAGACAAGATTGGGGGATGGTTTTGGGATGATTCAAGCCCATTACATTTATTGTGCACTTTATGTCTATTATTATTACATTCTAATATATAATGAAATACTTATAAAACTCCCCATAACGTGAATCGGTGGGAACCTGAGCTTGTTTTCCTGCAACTAGACGGTCCCATCTGGGGGTGATGGGAGACAGTGCCAGATCATCAGGCATTAGATTCTCATAAGGAGTGTACGACCCAGATTGCTCCCATGTGCAGTTCGCCACGGGGTTTGGGCTCCCATGAGAATCTAACTCTCCTCTGATCTGACAGGAGGTGGAGCTCAGAGGGGGTGCGAGTGATGGGGAGGGGCTGTGAATACAGATGAAGCCTCACTTGCCCCAGCTGGGCAGCCCAGTTCCTCACGGGCCATGGACGGTCAGGCACTGGTACGTGGCTGGGGACTGGGGACCCCTAAGTGACATCATATTAACAAATTTTTATCTCCAGCCCTGACCTTTCTAAGGGACTTCAAACATGAATCTCCCAAAACAGACCTGCTGAGTCCACTTGAGTCCCAAGAATTATAGATTTATCTGCCCACATTCCCGTTTCCTTGGGGGGTTTGCTCTATGCACTCGCTCGGCTGCTCACTTCACTGCAGCTCAGGCCCCACCCTCACCTTCTCCCCCTCTAATTCAGTGTTCTTTTAGGAGCCACAGAGCTTAAAAATAAACATATACAGCCAGGTAACACCTCTGTGCCTGCAGCCTCCAGTGACCTCCATCACACAGAAAAAAACCAAGTTTCCTACCACGGGCTAAGAGGCCACGTTCTGGCCCCACCTGACTTCTCCTGCCACCATCCCACTTCCTTGTTATAGTATGTACCATGCACCTTGTCTTCTGTTGCAACTTGTGTTTTCTGCACTGAAAATGACTGCTTCACAGAGAGTCACATTCTGGCTTATAGAAAAATGCATTTTCCACAGGTGACTGCAACACTGTTGTGGTTTGGTTTCATTTGGTTTTTGAGACTGAGTCTAGCTCCGTTGCCCAGGCTGTAGCGTGTGGCGCAATCTCGGCTCACTGCAACCTCTGTCTCCCGCTTCAAGCGATTCTCCTGCCTCAGCCTCCTGAGTAGCTGGGATTACAGGCATGCACCACCATGCCCAGCTAAATTTTATAGTTTTTTAGTAGAGACAGGGTTTCACCGTGTTGGTCTCGAACGCCTGACCTCATGATCCACCCACCTTGGCCTCCCAAAGTGCTGGGATTACAAGTGTGAGCCACAGCGCTCGGCCTATTGTATTTTTCAAAAATAATTATATCAGCAACCCTAGAAGCTCCTCCAGAACCTGTCTCTTTCTCATTATGAGTGACATCTATGTTCCCTCACCTTCAACTCGGGTGAATCTTGCGACGGACCCAAGGGTCTGAGTGCACCCAAGCAATGCTGAGCTGTGTACAAGATTAGGGTGGGAATTGCTGCATGTCTTCTGTTGAACTCTCCTTTGAGACACTTCCCCTGGGAACCCAGCTGTCATGTTTTGAAGAGACACAGGCCATCTGGAGAGTCCTGGGAAGTTCCCAGGAACAGGCCCCATCAACAGCTACAGTGCGAGTGAGCCACTCTTCAGGTCATGCAAGGCGCCAGGCTCCAGGCAAGCCCAGACTCTAAGTTTCTTAGCTGAGGTCCCAGGCACAGTGGATCCCAGACCAGCGACCCCTGCTGTGCTCCTTTCAAATTCCTCAACTTTCAGGTTACTTTCTGAGCAACTTTCTAAAAGGCAGATCTGAATAGGTTGCCCTTCATCTTAAACAAAGCACTGAAGACTTCCCGGGGTTCCGTACAGGCTGCATTGCCTCATGTCTCACAGCAGAGTGGAGGAGCCTCTGAGGAACGTGCTCAGGATCCACCTCTGCTCCTCCTCCGAGTTTCATTCTTCAGCCGTGTGGGAGGGACACAATCACGCCAGCAAACACTTCCTGCTGCTTCCTAATCTGGACTTGCCAGCCCCTCTGCCTGCAGGCCTCTTCCCCTCTAGCCAGCTAACCTCTGAATGAAGCCCCAGCACGTCCTCGGACTGTTCCCCAGTACTCCGTCTGATTAGGGAGACACTCTGCCCTGTGTTCCCACATTGGTGCTACCACCTGTGTAGCATCTGTCACTATTAATTGAAATCTTGACGCTTTATTTGCCTGTAAACTGCCCCCTCCCTACCAACCTGTAACTTGCTGGGAGTAGGTCTTATTTATTTTTGTGTATCCACTAAACTGTCTTCCACACGGAGGCTACAAAGTAAGTCCTTGCTAGTGGAGCGTGAATGGGCCAGCTGCCCCTCAGCGGGTAGGTTTGCTGTGGCACTTTTCACAGACGGCTTTTGGTGTTAACCTAAACTTTACTAAAATATAAATCATCTCCATTGCCCCCCTGCCCACTCTGTCTTTGTCTCATTGACATCTTTCTACATATGCTACTATTACAAACAGAAAGTCACATAATTTAACAACTGTAACAAATAGCACAGGCCAGGAACATACACGCATCTACCATATCTGGCTTAATATCACTGATACCAACAAAACACATAGTTCTTGAGGGTTCCTACAGGTAATGCCCAACTATATGCAATATATTTATCTTTCAAGATAAACACTACAGGAGGACAGAAAACATAAACATTTCACAAAAGAACTGACCGAATAAACTGCTCCAAGTAAAGGATAATCCATAGATTTAAGCTCAAGTTCTCTACTTTCTGAATCTTTAATATTTCTAATCAAAAAGTGTAAGTACCTGTGTTTCCAAAAAAAGGCAATTATATCAAAATTAATAGGAAACAAGACCATAGCATTTTATTTTAATATTTTCAGGGTTTTTTTTTAAATAATAAAGTCATTTATTTTTCCATATGGGAGATTATTGAAAGCCTTGGAGAGATTGTCACTTATAAAGTAAATCATTATCCTTCCAATGAGAAACATTGTAAAAGTAAGCTTTGGATTTAAATCAGCTGATAATACGATGATGCCTTTTCCTATGCAATCATCCCTTGATGATGAGAGTTTTAAAATGATGCTGGATTCTCTTCTTTACTTTTTGCCTCTCTAGTGATGCACAGATTTTAATAGGATCTAGGATATTAAACATCAGGCAGCAGCTAGAGTAATTTCAGTGCTCCTGGGTTCAACATGACGCCTTTTTTGTGACACTTTCTTGTGTGTTTTAAGCACATTGTTGCACATACTCATAAAATTTGAAGTTAGCTGGATCCTTGTTGAGCAGAAATAACAGCTCCTGACAAATTTCAATATGCGCAGCAATTTACATAAAGTTCCTGCTAAGAGTCCTTCATAATGTTTATTAACTATATGTATTCATTTCAGGTAAAAAATAATAAAAACTATTTTAGGAGCTCAGTGAAGATTATTACCATTTTAGCACAATATTAATTAATTATTTTAGCCCTAACAATCTGAAAACCCAAGTACACTCTGAGATTATCCTCTTTGCAGCTGGGAATACTTACAGAAGCCAACTGCCCTTGGATTCTTCTTGAGCTAATAATTCAGTAGTGTTCTTGAGGAAGTCAAATAAGCTCAAAAGTACTGTACAAATGTATGGCTTAATCAAGCATGGTTATAGCCTTATAACGCAACTATCAATTTGTTATAGGAGATCCATTCTGACGACCTCTAACATCTAGCCCAGCACTGAGCCCACAATCAGCTCACTCACACTTTCCACTGCTAACACAACAGGTAAATGTGCGTACCCCAGGCACTAGCCACACAACCTTCTCTCTCTGCCCCGATCCACCGGGGCCACAAGCACGAGGAAACACACCCTATCACTCCCTTCATGACATCACCACATGGCTACACACAGGCCAGGCTCCAGTACCGTGCTGGCGACATGACACAAAGACAAATGAGACCTCCAGGATGTCCACGTCAACTCAGGGAGACTGTCTCTGAGCTGACCTTTGTCTTCGCGATCAGTTATTTCTGAGATGTGAGGGCACTGCAGATTTCATACAGCCTCACATTGGTCGGGCTGTTTATCTGAATATAAATTTCGGTTCATGCGGTACCCTGTTCCTTTCCTGTGTATACAGTCACTTCCATCTGGCAACCGGTGGCTGAATGAATCAAACTGAAAGTCACTGTCAAGTCCGTAAGTGGGAATCACATGAAGATTGAGAACCAGAAACCTACCAATGGCTGTGTGATTTTGTGAAGATCATCCAGTCTCTCTGAATATCAGGCTCTTCACCTGTAAAATGAAGGCAGGCTTCATTTGCTTCATGATGATGAAGTAAAAGCCTATGTAGTCTTATATTTCACCCCCAAAGAGAAAAGAATTATGGACAAAAAATATAAACACCATTGTCAATGACACAAGGAGACACTTGTAGCCTGGTACCGAATTTATGAAGCAAAAAAAGTTGAAACAATAAATGAGTTTGCAGAACAAAGGAAGATGAAGCTTGAATGCCTCAGAAATCATAACGAAGAAGCCAGCCCACCCAGAGAACAGCAGGATAGCCAAGTAACTAGAGGGGCCAGTCTCTGCTGAAGGGATGGCTAGAACCACCCCTCCCGAGCCCTCAGGAGACAGAAAGTATAGTTTCTAAGGGAACTCAATCAGAAATCCTCCATATCCAGACACAGAGGAAGGCATGAGGAGATTACAAACACACACACAACCAGCAAGTAAAAAACCAAGCAGCTGGAGATGAAAGATTGGAATGGGAACCTCCCTGTCTCCCCAGCCAAGGCTGTCAGGCTCTCCCCAAAGCAAGAAACTGGAGGCTCTTTCTCAGAGATCCTCAAACACCACCAAAAGGCAAACAGACCCAAGCATTTGGGCGACTCAAGTAAAAAGAGACACACAACATTGAAGGTTGCAGGCTGCAAGCTCACCCCTGCAGACCACGCTCCTAACGGCTTTGCATTGCTTGCTAAGGAAGAACACTCAGATGCCAGGGTCCAATATTCAAGACAGAAGCCACACCAGATAGCCAGAAAAATGAAGGAACTACTAACAAATAGAGAAAATGAAACCTTTTCTTGCAGTTTTCCAACTTTTATCCAGATAGATCCTGTGTCTATTTGGATCTTTTGCTGTGGATCTTACAAGGCTGAAACCATGGCATTGGTGGGCTGCACTGTCATGTGAAGGCTCAACTGGGGAATAATCAATTTTTGAGTTCATTTAGGTTGCTGGTAGCATACGTGTCCTTATGGTTGTAAAACTAAGGGCCATTAGGTGGGTGCCACCCTTGGACTCTAGGCTCACAGCCATGAGCACTTTTCCAGCATGACTTTCAGCTCTGTGAAGCCCACAGAAGGCTGCAGCTCATCTGCCCTTGCAAAGTCTATTTAATGTGACATACACACAGGCAAGACAGCCTATCATCCCTGTCAGGGTACAGAACCTACGCATGGGGGCAAAACATTACCTTTGTTTCATTGGTGTGTAAGTAGCAAATCATCAACCTGGCTCACACTCCAGGGCAGGGAGTAGGACAGAGGTGCACAGGACAGCAGGTGGGACGACCGAGTGTCATCCTGAGGGTGACACCTTGCGGTGTGTCCACATCCGTGACCTCTCTCTCTTGCTGAGGCTCAGTGGGGAATCAGCAGCATTCAGACTTGCTAAGCAGTGAGGACATGGACAGCTGTGAAGGGGAGGGGCCAAACAGGACAGGCCCTGGAGAGGTGTGCAGATTGGCCTAGAGGACCCCTGGCTGTCGTTCATGAGATGTACAAAATCTGTGAATTTCAAGATGCTAATAGAAAAAGGATCTGAGGGAGGGCAGCATTGAAGATAAAAGAGAGGGGCATGGTTTCCTCAAAGCCGTGAGGGTCTGGTCCCCCTCAGACGTGAATGAACTGTCTTCCCAGGAGGTGCGTGGGGTGGGGAGAGGCCAGGTATCCCATTTAACCAGGGAGTGGGAAGGCGGTGTGGGCACAGATGCCAGGGAAGGATGGATTTGGAGCCAGCAAGTGGAGGGTTTCTTTGCCTGACAGCTTCTATTTTCTCTGTAAAGCAAGGCCCAAGGCCATCTGCGGAGAAGGAAGGGTGTGTGTGCTGAGGAAGTGGAGGTTTAGCAGGGTCCGGAAGGTTTAAAACAGTCCTTACAGGAGAACACTTCAGTGAGCGAGCATTAGGATCACAGTATGACTGTGAGGTAGCGTTGAGCACACAGCTACAGTCAGCGGCTATAAAGAGGCACAACGCACCCCCATTTCTGGAGCTGAGTGGAGTTGGCTGCTGCCAGCTCACAGCTGTGCTATTCTCTGAAGAATGCCTGCAACTGCTACGAGCCACCTCGAGGTCCACAGCCAACCTCGACTGACACAGGGGTGCAGCAGCAGATCCAGCATGCCTCGGAGCCCCCTGGAATCAGGCAGAGGCCAGCCTTCCATGAATGACAGGCTTTGCTCAGTGTCTCCTGGCTCTGCTGCTTCTCCCTAAGCATATTTCCATGTTGGATCATCTGCAAAGAGCACCAGTCAGATCTGCTTCTAGGGAACCCAGCCTAAGAAAGCAGCCAAGAACCCAAGTGCAGCAGGTGATTTGTTTCATCTAAAGTTGAAGTTGTTCCAAGAGGCTATGAAAATATCGGGTAATAATTTTTTTTTTAGAGGGAGTTTCACCCTTGTCACCCAGGCTGGAGTACAATGGTGTGATCTTGGCTCACTGCAGACTCTGCCTCCCGGATTCAAGTGATTCTCCTGCCTCTGCCTCCCGAGTAGCTGGGATTACAGGCATGAACCACCATGCCCAGCTAATTTTGTAATTTTTAGTAGAGATGGGGTTTCACCATGTTGGCCAGGCTGGTCTCGAACTTCTGACCTTAGGTGATCTACCTGCCTTTCTCCCAAACTGGGAGAAAATTTTATATTATTAAAAATAAGGATGAATATGAGGTTTTATGGAAGAAAGTCATTGAAGCAGGCAGGCATTTCTGGAGAAAAATAAAAGTAAAAATGTCAGTGAACTTTAGGTCTCAGTGAGGTAAAAGAATAGAAAGACAAGTGCTAAATTTTTTCACAAACTTAGATCACCGAAGGTTATGGTCAGAGAGTAGGCTGCCTGAATGTTTAGTTTCAGATGTTGGGCAGTTTCAAAGCTATCAGACTAAAATGTAGTAGACACAGTATTGTCAAATGCTCACTCTGATATAAAAATGCATATCTGCAATTTAGAAAATAATTTTAAAGCCAGATGTGGTGGCTCGTACCTGTAATCCCAGTACTTTGGGAGACTGAGGCAGGAGGATTGTTTGAGCCCAGGTGTTCAAGGCCAGCTTGGGCAACATTGTGAGACACTATCTCTACCAAAAAACAAAAAACGGAAAAAATTAACCAAGTGTGTTGGTGCTTGCCTGCAGGCCCAGCTACTCAGGAGGCTGAGGTGGGAGGATCATGTGACCCCAGGAGGCCAGGGCTGCAGTGAGCCATGGTTGTGCCACTGCACTCCAGCCTGATCAACAGAGCAAGACCTGTCTCAAAAACAAAGAAAGGGAAAGAAAGAAAAAGAAGGAAGGAAGGAAGGAAGGAAGGAAGGAAGGAAGGAAGGAAGGAAGGAAGGAAGGAAGGAAGGGA
>NW_022436970.1:22455519-22495506 GCF_009761245.1 Sapajus apella | reverse complement strand
AGGGAGGGAGGGAGGAGGGAGGGGAAGGAGGGAGGGAAATTTAAGTAAGTAGGGGTCCCACAATAGCCTCATCAGTATTTAAGTTTACATAAAGCTGACTTGGCTGGACAGAGTTCCTAATTTTGCAGTCTACTTTAATAGCCAAGCTGAATGTTAATATTTTAGAGGAAACCCAGTATTCTTTGACTACAGTCTTACTTCAGAGCTTTATGTCTTTCTGGACATTGCTTGCGTTGTGTTCACCATGATATCTTTAGCATGATGGATTGGATGAAAGGTCTCCAGATTCCAATTTTGCCTTCTTCCAGTCTCTTTCCCCTGCTATTACCAGAAATATGTCCCTATTAGAAAATATTTTCTCATTACTTTCTTACTGAAAACATTTCAAAAACCCCAATTGCCTATAGAGTGCATTCTAACTTCTTCATAACTGACCAGTTCAACTGTCTGAAGCCTGCCTCTCATCAAGCCTGATTTCCTCACTTCCTCCTCGCCTTCTGTGCTGTACTTATGTGAGCTATTTACACATCTCTAAGTATCTTGCCCTTTCTCACACATCTGGGTTATTTGTGAATCTGACAAGTAACTGAGGGTGTAGTGCTTCTTTTCTCCGTGTATAAAACGGCCTTATCCCCACTTTGAGTACCCTTTCACATCAGGTTAATACTTCTAAGACGGCATCTGTAAATACCTCACTGGACGTACTTGCTCACACATCTACATTTTATATTAAACTCAGAGATCTGGGAGCACTGGGTCTACGTCACATTCATTTGCTGAACAGGAATTAGCCTGTGCTCATCGCCAAGGCTCTAGTGGGAGAAGAAAGCAGGAACAAATTAAAATGTAGCCATCAGAAAAGCAGATGATCACAAGGTAGAAAAAACACAAGGGTAGCACTCGCAGTGACTACCCAGACAGTGTGACTGTAACTTCCCCTTTCTCTCTCTGCCCTTCCATGTCGGAAAGCATGAAAAAGCAAGCAGACCTGTCTCAAAAGAATTGCAAACATCAAGGAAGAAACTAATTTTTCAAAAAATAGTTTTTGTTTTCTTATCTAAAACATAACAAAGGAACTTCTGGACCTACATGTAAAACTCGATAGAGTTGGTGAAAATGGAAATTGCAGGTGTTTAATATAGGGTCAAGGGGTAAGTGTAGTCCGAAGGCGAATTACTATTAGAACCCCCCACACAAGAACATTAAATAGTTTCACAAGGCATTGAAATCACATGACATGAAACTTATTCACGAACTGTTAACTTTGGCAACCTTTATTCCTTGTCATTACCTGACAGTTCTGTTTCCCCTCCTCACCCTCCTGGTATGAAGTTTATAACAGCATCAGATGAGGCAGGACATGCCCTGAGCTACTTTAACATGTTTATAACTTTTAGTGCTTTTCTTTCTGGCAAAAATATTCCAAAAATCGGTTTAATTTTACAATCATCTAAAAATGACTATGGAAAGGATCCACTGGCTTAGGGCTATTTAAAAGGGAAGAAGAGGTCTCTAATTGCAAACTAGAACTTCACACTAAAGCTGTGTAGAATGGAATACAGTCAGAAGTGAAGCCATCAAGAAAATCGATATTACCCCTGGCAGTGGGGGCCCCATCCCGCCCCACACACACTGACACTAATGATGTCAGGTCATGTAACTCTGAGTTCCAAGGGTAACTTAGTGAAGGCAGAGCCACAGTGTCCTAGGAAAATGCACACTTCACAGTGTCCAACAGCAACAGGGAGCAGGCGATGTCACAACAGGGCCAGCTCACACGTGAAGGTTTATGTCAATCAAATCCCCCCTACAGTGTGAAACATTCTCTAACAGCCCATCTGTTTCACCTTCCTTCTACAGCAACCCATATGCCATAACAGGAAGCAACTGTACCATCAAAAACACGAGCCAGGAAAGGATAGCCTTTTCAACAACCATGCCAGAGCACCTGGGCATCCATAGGCAAAAAAGCGAACCTCAGCTTAGCCCTCACACTTTATACAAAATTAACTCAAACAACCCGTGTGCAATAGCAGACGAATGGTTAAGAATGCGGTCGTGTTGAGCCATGGAATGCCATGTAGCCATGAGAAGAATGACCTCCTGTCATTTGCAACAACACAGATGGAACTGAATTCCATCATGTCAAGTGAAATAAGCCAGATGCAGAAACAAATATCTCATGCTCTCATTCATCAGTGGAGCTTCAGGGTGGCCTCATGGAGGCGGATCTCATGAAGAGTGCAGTGATGGTGACCAGAGCTGGGAAGGCAGGGGAGAAGTGGAGGATGAAGACAGGGGGGTTAATGGCAACAAACACACAGCTAGGAAGAAGGAGCAGGTTTAGCGTTCGACAGCACAGTAGTATGATCATAGTTAACAACTGTATATGGCGTATTTCAAAATAGCTACAAGAGAAGATCTTAAAAGTTCCTAACACAAAAACAATGATAAATTTTCAAGGTGATGGATACACTAAATGCCTTGATCTGATCATTACACATTGCATACATGGTTATGTATGCAATTACCATATTTATTTCTATGTACCTATGTATACCTATATCTATGTACCTATGAATGCAAATAATACACATGTACCCCATAAATATGTACAATTGTTACATATCAATAAATTTTAAAAATAACAGAACTACAAAAAATCAATGTGTATTTACATAATTGGATATAAAATATATGATTATAAGACTTTTAGGAAAAAATAGGATAAGACTATGGACAGAGTTGGCAGACTTGACACCAAAACCATGATCCATCAAGGAAGAAAATGCATAAATTCAACTGCATCAAAATTAAGACACATTTGTTCCTGGAGAGGTTCTGTGAAGAGGTTGGAAAGCTTAAACACAGACAGTGAGAAAACACTGCAAACCGCAAACGGCATATTCAAAGGACCCATATCTACAGCATACAAAGAAGCCTCAAAACTCAACAGTAAGAAAGCTAACACATTAATTAGAAAGGGGAAAAAGACATGAAGAGACCTAAAGAATGCAAATGCTTAAAAGGATCTTGAAGAACATTAGCCGTTAGGGAAATGCGGATGTAAGCCACAATGAGAGAGCACCACACACCTATAAGGCAGCTTAAATAAAGAAAAAAAAAAACAGTGACAACATCAAATACTGGGATGTTGAAGAAGCTGTATCTCTTCAATGTGAAGAGATACAGTGTGGGAATGTGAAGAAGCTGTATCTCTCATGTGCCGCTGATTGTAATATAAATGGTAAAGCCACCCTGGAAAGCAGTTTCTCATTTTCTTTAAAAACTACGCATGCAGCTACTATTCCACCCAGCAATTGCATTCATGTTATCCCAGAGAAATGAAAGTTTATAGTCAGTCAAAACCTGTGTCTGAATGCCTCTAACAGCTTCACTTTTAAAGCCAAAAACTGAAATCAGCCAAGAAATCCTTCAACTGAAGCACGGTTAGACAAACCATGTAAACCTTTACTGCAGAATGCCACTCTGCAGTATGAGGGAGTGAACCCTTCATACACACACAGAAACGTGGATGAATCTCCAAGAACCATACTGAATGAAAAACGCCAACCTCAGGAGGTTACAGGCTGGGTGATTCTGTTGAAATAACATTTTTTAAATGACAAAGTGCAACAGAGGAGCATCAGTGGTCGCCAGGGGTTAGGGCAGAGGCAGCAGGAATGGTACGGTGGAATGCATGGCTATAACAAAGCAACCTGAGAGCTCTTGGTGGTATTTAAACTGTGGGATGTCTCACCTGTGGTGGCGGACACATGAGCCTACATTTGCAATAAAACTGGATAAAATTCTTCCCTACACACACACACATACATGCACACAGAAGTGCAAATAGAACGAAAAACCTCCGAGGTAGAGCAGAGGGCTGCGTCACTGTCAGCATCCTGGTGTGACATTGTGCTTCAGGTTTGCAGAATGCCACCACTGGGTGACAGTGGAGAAATGGACAAGGGATCTCCCTGTACTATTTCTTACAATTGAATGTGCACCCACAACCATTTCAATGCAAATTGCCATTTAAAAGAAAGAAACTACCAACTGTGACCTTCGCCCACAATCCAGAGTGGTCTTCCTAGGAGGCCTCATGCAATGACCACATCTGTTTGAGGGTGTTTAGAATTTGGTCTTAAAAGTAATTTCACCATTAATGGTAGAAAATCCTAGAGAATCTGCCCACTCCCCACACCATTATGTTCAGGAGGCACATATTTGCCTTCCCTGGGTCTGGAAAACTTGGAACGAGTGAAATTTAGGGGTCTCATGTTGGATTGCCTTCAGAAACTACAACCACAAAAGCCAGGGTAATTAAGTGGTAGATATTGCCTAGAAGCAAAGTGTGTGTGTGTGCGTGAGTGTGTGTGCGTGAGTGTGTGTGTGCCCAGAAAGACACAAATGGAAGAGAAGTGTAGGCCAAGTTAAGGGTGTAATTTGGGACTCACAGAGCAGAGCTACACCTAGAAGACTGGGTCCATGTACAAATCAGACTTACTCCTCATTAGAATGCCCCCTTCTAAGTCTCCCAACACTTAAGTAGTTATGTGGTATGTGGCATGATATCAACAATAGCAATAAGCAAAACTTGAATGTAAGAATTACTTTCTTATTGAAATAAAATGAATAATAAATAAGTAAAGCAAACAGGTAAACATGACCAAATATTTCCTGCAGAGATGATACTTTAGAAAATTGTCACACTCTTATCAGCCAGTATATCTAAATGTAAACTTTATACCTCCCAATAGAAAATTTCGGCAACCAGTGCTCCTTTCGAGAGAAAATTTCAGTTTCTAAACTGTGTTCACTACCAGGTGTACTAAACATCACCCTTAGTACGTACACCTTAGTGGTTGTTAGTATGAAGTTTTATGGTTTCCAACCACAAATACCATTCAAAAGGTAAATTTATGCCTTTCAAAAAAGGAATTTTAAGTGTATTATTTATTAGAAATAAGCATCATGGTTGTCTGTCATAAGCTTTCATAATTAAATAAGGCAAAGTGATTCTGTACAAAATACACCCAGAATTAAGTAACGCCAAAGGGGAGCCACTCATTCTCCTAAACTGGGACCTCCTGCTCTCCAAGGGTAGAGTTCAACTAATTGATTACATCACGGTGTCGTGTATTTCACTTTCTTTATCATTCTGTTGTCTGCAAAGAGCAAACAACAGAATTCTGTTCTCATTCTACAGACAACTCATAGAAGTATAACTGATCTTTAATTTCCCAGGCATTAAAATTTATATTGCTTATAAAAGTCAAATACACGTCTCCCTAACGCATTACACTACCTCATTCAGTAAACACAATATGATACTTTCTTGAGAGATCTCAGACATTATTAGTATAAACTTATGGCAGTTTTTGGTACAACTGGCTTATAGGAAATATATTTGCAGGCACAGAGGCTGAGACCATATGTTCAAGCCATGTCAACACCACCCTGCAGATGGGCTCCCTAAAAATGTTCGCGGCATGACCCTTCCACAGTCACTTGCTACTTTTCTAGATGCAAGGTGGGACAAGACCCTTTGTCAATAGAACCTGGCAGCTTTTTCCGGGATTACGTCGACATTCCGAGTGTGTCCTGCCTTCTGCAATGCGCCGTTTATCTTTAATTATTAGCCCTTTGATTGCAAACAGAATTAAAAACCACTGCATTATTATTGCTGCATTCTAAATCAAAGTCAACTTAGTAATTTTTGTTAGATTCATTCTACCTTTTTCGTTCTATTGCTATATGCTTCAATGAGTCGTAACTTGAGATCACCGCCATCTGTTCCAACGATCTTTCATTGGTTGGCAAATCACCCTAAATCTTGTGGTATAACCCAGCAAACGTTGTTTTGTGGGTTGGAAATTTGAGTAAGGCACAAGAAAGGGTGTTTAGCTGTTCCATGATCTCTAGGGCCTCACGCGGGAAGACAAGAACAGCTGAGAGTGATTTGAATGGATGGGCAGGAACAGCAGGAGCTGGAGGACCACTTTTGAGACAGCTTCCTCACCAACAGGGCTGGCGGTGAGGCCAGAAACGCGGGGCTCAGCTGAGCCATGGACAGGAGCTCCTGCACACGGTTCCTCTGACGCCACAGCTACAGGGTGATCAGAATTCTTACACGGCGGCTGGCTTCCTCTAGAAAGTGTTTCCCAAGTGAACTGAAGTACAGGGCATTTTCTGACCAAGCCTGAGGAGTCATAGAGCTTCACTTCTCTAAAGTACATTGGTCATCCTCCCAGACACAGGGGGTCAGCTCTTCATGGGATAAGGGTCAAATTCTCATTATTCATGGTAATTATGTTTTATTAAGTCACCACATGTGCTAAATCATTGGTCCGCAGGGAAAACAGACTTAGGTTCCTGCAAGCCTCTGGTCCCAACACTTTTTTCCCACCAACCAACAATATACCATATTATTTTTGTGCGTCTCTTTGTTTAAGGACACCTTATTTAATATATATTGTTGATTCATTAACATTAAACTCACGGCTGACAGCACAGTAACTCGTGTCTGCACAAAGCTGATCTAACACCCCCGTCTTCTCCATAAGGCACATCACAGCCTTTTGGTGCTTGGGAACACAAAGCAGTATTCAGCACCACACCTGTAGACCATTTACAGACTGACATCACCAAGGCAAAGCACGAACATGCAAAACACGTGTCTACTTACAGACTGAAGGAGTCACATGTTTCCAGGAAGAGCCAAAGCCAGGCGCCAGAGCATTCTTTGCTCTTACTTGGCTGGGAGGGTACTCAGTGGACAACTCAAACGTTTTGCCTCTTTGAACGTGTCCACAAATGACTGCACAAGCCGGTGGGTGTGGATTTCGAGGTTAAAAGACATTTTAGCAAGTAGGCAAATTCACAAATATGGAATCCATGAATAATGAGGGTCAACGGGCTTTTCCTAAACAACCGTCTTAATGATTTTGTGTGTGCTTATTAGTGTACTGAAAACAGGGCAAGCAGAAGACTTGTTTGTACTCCAACTGCAGGGGCAGGCCCTAGATAGTGAAGGGGCACCATCATCTCCTAGAATAATTAACAGTGCAGGAGTTCCAAAATGTCTTCATAAGATCATTCCTTTGCATGGGATTTCTGATTATTAAAAGAATAAATTTTAAAATAAAACTAACTCATTAATCCTCATTCCATTTCCACATCACGTCTATTATGTTGTTCTTATATTTTTCCCATTAACAGTAGAAGATATTACTACTATTATACGTAATTATTTCTTTTTCACCTCTTTTGGCAACTGCAGAAATAGCATGAACTTTCAGAACTAAACAAACTTGCTTTTGAAGCTGAATAAGCTACAGCAAATGATTTAGTTCATCTGGGTCTAATTTCCCATCTCGAAGTCCTCACCTGAAATGACTCTTGAAAAGTACCCCCGGGTCCATAACAGATGCTTAATAATTATCTCTTTTCCTGCACACACACATTCACACCCAAGTGTTTCTTTCATTGAAAACTCCAGGGAAAGTGTATATTTACAAAGATTATTAAATCGTACAGCTAAAGTCAACCCAATGACTCTAGTGCTTGCAAAGCAGGTGACGAGGTCGGCCCCTGGCTCCCTCAGCAGCCTCCGTCTCCGTTGCATTCCCCTTCTCTCATCTCAGCCTGCCACTCCCTGTAACACTCTCTTTTCCAGTTAAACCAGTTGCTCCTACATTGCTCAGAGAGCCCAGGCATTCTCCGTTCTTCTTCCTTTTTTTTCTTTTCTTTTTTGAGACAGAATCTGATTCTGTCACCCAGGCTGGAGTGCAATGGTGTGGTTTCGGCTCACTGCAACCTCTGCCTCCCAGGTTCAAGCGATTCTCCCATCTCAGCCTCCGGAGCAGCTGGGACCACAGGTGCATGCCACCACACCTGGCTAATTTTTTTGTACTTTTAGTAGAATGCCTGCCAGGCTGGTCTCGAGCTCCTGATCTTGTGATCTGCCCACCTCAGCCTCCTAAGGTGCTGGGATTACAGACGTGAGCCACCATGCCCGGCCTTTTTCTTTCTTCTTTTTTTTTTTTTAAGATGCAGTCTTGCTCTGTTGCTCAGGCTGAAGTGCAGTGGCTTGATATCAGCTCACTGCAACCTCTACCTTTCAGATTCGAGTGATTCTCCTGCCTCAGTCTCCCAAGTAGCTGAGATGACACGCACCTGCCAAGCTCAGGTGTTCTTCTGTCTTATGTTCTGTGCATGAGCTGGGTACTTTATAAACAACAGCCATTTATTTCTCACTATTCTGGAGGTTGGGAAGTCCAAGGTCAAGGTGCCAGCAGATTCACATTAGTGTCTGGTGAGGATTGTCTTCTGGTTCATAGAAGACAGCTCATCGGACTTTATAATCACATTAACAAGTGTTGGGAGTGACAGAGCATGCCCTACTGAATGAAATAGGCCCATCTCACCGAAGCGTATATTTAAGCCTGACTGTGAATTTCATGATGGATACGGATCTATCAAGGAAATCATCATCTGCAAAGTGTTTCTGGTGCTGTCCCTTTTTTTCTTTTTCTTTTTCTTTTTTTTTTTTTTTTTTTTTTTTTTTTTTGAGATGGTGTTTCCCTCTATTGCCCAGGCTGGAGTACAGTGATGCAACCTTGACTCACTGCAACCTCTGCCTACTGGGTTCAAGTGATTCTCCTGCCTCAGACTCCCAAGTAGCTGGGACTACAGGCATGCACCAACACATCCAGGTAATTTTTGTATTTTTGGTAGAGATGGGTTTTCACTATGTTGACCAGGCCGGACTCGAACTCCTGACTTCAAGTAATCCTCCCAACTCGGCCTCCCAGAATGCTAAGATTACAGGCATGATCCACTGCACCCAGCCTAAACATATATTTTCATCACATATTCTCTTGTGGTTTTATAAAATCTATAAGTAAAATGAATTGGTTAAGGTATTTCAAAAATATCTTCACATTTGGAGTCTGACTATTCTAAATCAATTTTTGAATTGAAGTCCTCAGTATCCATGTTTTTATCAACAAAATTTTGTCCTCGGTTTCATCTACAGTGTTGGTGCTGCAGCCAGTCTTAGGGTCGCTCGGGGAGCTGACTTCAGCACGGAGTATGAGATGCACATCCCGGCTGATACCTGTTCTACAAGTCTGAGATTGGTGTTTCCTTGATCTTATCAGTACAGTTCAAAAGAAAGTTCTTGAGCAAACTCCAGGACATTTTCCTCTGCCAATGGTCTATGAACAATGTGTTGACCAAAACACCAAGGGACTGCTGTATCTGGCAATGCCCCAACACCAAGTCACTACCTCCAAACAACTTTATTCTTTAACAGTTCACGTCCATGTTCATAAAAATGCACCGAGAACTAACACTTTCCTCATATTCCCATGGCTTTTATCCATGAAAGCCTAGCCTTTCTATTCTTTCTCTGAGCCTTAGAAGGGCTTCTTTCTAATGGAAAGATTTACTTTGCCATGTTCCTCTGGGATTCCCTGTTATGCCTGTGAATTCTCTTTTCCTGAGAAGCGAAGTCTTTCCAAATGGTGCACAGAACTCAGTTGAAGCCATGCTGATATGAATCGCGGTGTCAAGTTTGTTCATGTTCCTGCATTACCACTGCCACCAAGCCAACAGCAACTGTAAATGGACATCAGTTCAAACTCACTTCCACATTTTAAGAATCTTAAAATGTGAAAAAAAGTGAACATACTAAAATAGATTAAAGATAGAAATAATTAACATTTGGAAAATTTATTCAGTGCCAGTCATGTTTCCAAATCCATTACATTTATTAACCAATTTAGTTGTAGCAGTATGCAAACCTGTGTAGTAGACTGTATCACAAATGAAGAACAAGGAGTGTTCCAATAGTGGGCATTTACGTCCGGGCCATCAATACAGTCTGCTGCTTCAGCAAGGCATCACCATTGCCAAACACAGGATGAGACTGTTGAGGAAAGAGCAATACCTTAGAATAATCCAAGAAAAAAAAGAAAAGAAAAAAAAGTCTTCCAGTACAATCTCCCATAGGGCTGCCATATAAGGTACAGAACACCCAGTTAAACTTGAACTGACTTAATAAATACAACTTTAGTATAAGTGTATTCCACATATAGCATGGGATATACTTATACTAAAACATATTATTCATCGCTTTTCTGAAATTCAAACTTAACTGGGTATTTGGTATTTTTACTTCCTAAGTCTGGCAAACCTTTCTCCCATGTCAGACCAAAGTGCTTCTTCATACAACTTTACAAAATCTCACTTCCTTTCCAGGGTAGAGGGAGAAGCTCATGGGTTTTCAGCATACTTCACACGTTGTCTGTTTTTACAGGAGTGCACACAGCACTTGCCATGTGCCAGGTATCTCATGTATGTTATCACTGGTCCTCAGAACAGCCTGACAAGGGCAGTACTTCTAGCCACATTTTATAGATGGGCAAATTAAAAGAAGTTAAATAATATATTCAAGGTTACACAGAAAATGTATTAAAGCAAATACAGAAACCTTTTTTACGTGAAAGCAGAGGCCAAGCTCTTCGTAGTCAAAGCCACAACTTGGTGCTGTATTTTCCATCTTGACTATTCAGAACCATTTATTGCAAGTGGCCAAATTATTGCTTCTGTTTTAGTTCCTGTGAAACAGTGAGGATTATTGCCAGAAGGGAGGAGGGACAGTGTGTGCTTCTGTGCTTCCTGTAATCACTCTTCCATGGAAGCCTAGGACTAAATCATCAGCCTGATGTGGATCCACCCCACACTGGGACATCAACGAAGAGCAAAAAAAGAAATCCATGTGAATTTCACATGCTAATGGAAAGCCTCATGTACAAATCAATAAGCATGTGTTCTCCACGTCCAAGAGGGTTAAATCTGTGAAGCGAAAACTTTCACTCTCAGACGATAGAAAATGGAAAGAAAGATACTTTCTCCCATGTTGTTGACTTACAGCCAGATGCAACAGACATTAACTCAGGTGTGGCTCAGTCTACCTGATTATAATTTTCAAGATTTTTTGTTTTTTATGTCAGTGAAAGACTGACCACAGTGGATCCGGTATGCCTTCAGCAGATTTTGTAATTCTTCATCACTCAGTAATTTGATGTCCCCTATGGCAACATAAACTACAATTTGTAAATTAAGAGAATCAGATTCCAAAAACTCACTGTATCTAGTAATTCATTTTTGTGTTCTAATTCTAAACATGTGTCTGTATTTGGGGAAAAAGAAATGTGGGTATATTTTTAAGTTTCTTTTTGTTAAATAGATGGGGCTGAGGGAACCAAGAGAAAAACATGAGTCTTGTAAAAGATCTAGCTGAAAAGCTACAGGCTGAGATTTATGTACCAATATAGGAGTGTTGTTTCAATTGTTAATTTTGAAAAATGTTTGCAATAGAGATTCATTAGAGATAATATAGTTCCAGCATCAATAGAGTTCGCACTTCTTTTTAAAAATAATTTTATTTCTCCCAGGTTATTAGTAAGAAGGAAAGGAAGAGGCTTTTGAAGTTTTTTTGGAGTGCCCCTATTTTTTTGCCTGCTGTTATTTCCTTTGTCTCAGTTTTTGGCATTTTTTTAAGTGTCCAGGTTTTCTGTAGCAGTTGTAAAGTGGAAAGTTAGGTCTGTCTTGAGGTTTACTGGGGGCTATTTTGGAGGTCTAGACTAAGTGGATAGTTGTTTTAATTGTAAATTTATAATTTTATTAGGCTATTTTTGTTTGTTTGGTATGTCAGTCTCTCTCTTCCTCTCTCAGTTAAAGTAATTGGTCAGCAAGATTCACCAGATGAGGAGTCTAAGAAATAGCCCAAGGAAGACATTGTCTTTTTATTATTGACCATTTTTTATTTACTCTATTTGTAAAATTAAAACTGAGAATATCATTTTGATGAATAAAATAACTTTCTTTAGATAATCTTTTTTACTTGTTTTCCACTATTTCATTTCAATTTTTTTCTTTTACATTTTTGCACATAGAACTTACAACCAGAAATTAAGATTTATTAACAGGTTAATATTTTTGCTTTAATGTTTCTATGTGGTTTGCATTTTGAAATCTCAACATTGTTCATACATTTGGATTATACAAAATGTACTATACCTTCGAATTTTATATATGTATATATATTTTTTCCACAGGTAATTGTGGTACAGGTGGTGTGTGGTCATATGAGTAAGCTCTTTAGTGGTGATTTGTGAGATTTTGGTGCACCATCACCTGAGCGGTATATACTGCACCCTATTTGTAGACTTTTGTTCCTCACCCCCCTCCCACGCTCCCCCTCAAGTCTCCAAAATCCATTGTATCATTCTTATGCCTTTGCAGCCTCATAGCTTAGCTCCCCTATATCAGTGAAAGCATACATTTGGTTTTCCATTCCGGAGTTACTTCACTTAAAATAATATTAAAATAATAGTCTCCAATCTCATCCAGGTCTCTGTGAATGACATTAATTCATTCCTTTTTATGACTGAGTAGTATTCCATTATATATATATATATATATGCATATCACAGTTTCTTTATCCACTCTTTAATTGATGGGCATTTGGGTTGGTTCCACAATTTTGCAATTGTGGATTGTGCCACTATAAACATGCATGTGCAAGTACCTTTTTCATATAATGACTTAGTTTCCTCTGGGTAAATACCCAGTAGTTGGATTGCTGGATCAAATGGTAGTTCTACTTTTAGTTCTCTAAGGAATCTCCACGCCGTTTTCCACAGAGATGATAGCACTTCACATTCCCACCAGCAGCGTAGAAGTGTTCCCTGATCACAGCCTCCACGCCAGCATCTACTGTTTTTTGATTTTTTGACTATGGCCATTCTTGCAGGAGTAAGGTGGTATCACATTGTGGCTGTGATTTTGATTTGTATTTCCCTGATTATTAGTGATGTTACACATTTTAATATGTTTTTTGGCCATTTGTACATCTTTTTTTGAGAATTGTCTATTCGTGTCCTTAACCTACTTTTGATGGATTGTTTGTTTATTTCTTGCTAATGTTTGAGTTTGTTGTAGATTCTGGATATTAGTCCTTTGTCAGATGTATAGATTGTGAAGATTTTCTCCCACTTTGTGGGTTGTCTATTTAATCTCCTGACCCTTTTTCCATGCAAAAGCTCTTTAGTTTAATTAAGTCCCACCTATTTATCTTTGGTTTTATTGCATTTGCTTTTGGATTCTTATCAGGAAATCCTTGCCTAAGCCAATGTCTGAAATGGTTTTTCCAATGTTATCTTCTAGAATTTTTATAGTTTCAGGTCTTAGATTTAAGTCCTTTATGTTGAGTTGATTTTTGTATAAGGTGAGAGATGGGGATCCAGTTTCATTCTCCTACATTTGGGTAGTCAATTATCACAGCACCACTTGTTGAAAAGGATGTCCTTTCTACACTTTATGTCTTTGTTTGCTTTGTCAAAGATCAGTTGGCTGCAAGCATTCGGGTTTATTTCTGGGTTCTCTATTCTGTTCCATTGGTCTATCAAAATACCATCATCATTCTTCACAGAATTAGAAAAAAAAATTCTAAAATTCATGTGGAACCAAAAAAGAGCCCACAGAGCCAAAGCAAGACTAAGCAAAAAGAACAAATCTGGAGGCATCACGCTACCTGATTTCAAACTACACTAAGGCCGTAGTCACCAAAACAGCATTGTACTGGTACAAAAAATTAAATAATCTTGAATATTATTTAAAGATGTCTTTAAATCTCTCAACATGTGTCATCATTGACTTATCTGAATTTTGTCAACATTGCTGTATTTTCTTCTGGTCTACCACTTTTTGGAAGACTAAATGGATGGCTTGGAGCAAAGCTTCGAAACCTCACAGGCGCATTTGTGATCTGTGATCTTTTTTTGTAATTAAGTAGCTGAGGCACATTTAAAAAAACCCTTCTTTTGTGCCTCAGCAACTTAATTTTTACCTTTTTTAAAAAAAATAAACGTGAACTAGTTGATGTAAAGCAGAAAAACCGTGGTCATAATTTTGATATTAAGCTTAAACTTTCTGGCAAAACCAATAGGGTCCTGGTGGGAATTAGGGTTTTTTTTAAACAGTGTCTTGCTCTGTCACCCAGGCTGCCGTGCAGGGGCATGATTATAGCTCATCACAGCCTCAGCACCCTGGGCCCAAGCAATCCTCCCACATCAGCTTCCCGAGTAGCCAGGACCACAGGCACATGGCACAATTCTTGGCTATTTGTTTTTTGGTTTTGTTTTTGTTTTTTTGTAGAGACAGGGTTTCACCAGGTTGGCCAGGCTGGTCTCACTCCCCTGGGCTCAAGAGAGCCTCTGACCTCAGCGTCCCAAATGTTAGGATTACAGGTGTGAGTCACTGTGCCTGGCCAGGAAATCTCTTACTTATGTCTTTAAGGTTTACCTTTGATGATGGCTGATAAACTAAGGTGGGTTTTCCTCTGCCAGATATTGGCTGTTTCTACATTGAGCTAGAACAGCAGGAGTGGGAGGAGAGGATCAAAAGAGGAGAAGGTGAGTGCAGGTGAGACGGTTCAGATGGGAGGGGAGAAACGAGGAAGCAGGAGAGAATCGGCCTCAGTTGCTTGTTTATTCATTTATTTTAGAGAGCTTTTTTCTTCATGTAGGGAAAGAATTTTGTCAGAGTCTCTTGTGGGTGCTTCTAAGTACTATAGGAAGGAAGTCTCCTAATTATGTTGTTTTATTTTAGAGCCAGTACTTTTAATTGTAAAACAAATTAATTTTGATATTATAAAGGTATATCACTATCACTTTGACTGTTGCAGTGTGGCTTTTTTATATGGGTTATGCAAAATGCTTTTTTTTTTTTTTTTTTTTTTTAAGATATTGACAGGAGGTGGTGCTGTAAGTACTGGACATGAATCTAGCTGGCGTTTCTAAGGGTGAGTCTATCCTTAAGGAGGAAGACTTGATTTCAGATGGACAACCGCCTATAATTTGGGTTCTCTTTTTAAGGAATTGAAGCATGAAAGACAAAGATGTCTTGGATCTGGTGTGCTGCTTAATGAGAATTGTATTTTAAGGTGTCACTCACATGTCACTTTTCCCCTCTTACATGTCTTCGTAAAACCCAGGAATCCTGGGATTTTAAGGCACTGGGATGTCAGCCTTTCCTATGTGGCCACCAGGCTAAGCTAGAATTTTTGTATGTCTCTGGGGGAATGATTTCATATGAAATTGAAGTCTCCCACAAGACGAGGTCTCCCACAAGACCCTCACAGCCTAAGGTGATTTTTGGCTGGAAGAAACACTGTTCCCCACTTTGGGGACTTATATTTGTCCTCATAGAAATAATTTTTACTGGCTTTGTTACTTCAGAAAGGGACCTTATATATGTCAAATAAGCTGAGCTTTAAGAGTTTTAGACTTTCTAAATTATAAATTAATATATTAAATTGTAAATTTTACCTAAGCCATAAAATATTCATGTTTCTTGAGAGAAATTTTTTCCTGACCAAAATTTGAATAAGAAGTTTTCTAGTGATAATATTGAATTTTAATTATTCTTTTCATTTAGAACAGGACTGTAACAATTAATGCAAGTGGGTAAATTCAGAGAAAATAGAAAATCTTATATCAGACATTACTACTTGGAAAGAAAAATTATCAGAATTACATAGTTTAAGTATAAAAAATTAAAAATAATAGCAAGGATAGGACTTAAACACTGTATTTAAACTCTGTTAAAAACTGATTTCCTCAAAAAAGTTACTTTAAAAAGAATGCTATGAGAACTAGAATGTATTTATTTCCTCAACATATATATAATTTATACATATGTATATATTTATTTAGAGACAAGGTCTCACTCTGTGGCCAGGCTGGAGTGCAGTGGCCTGAACACAGCTCCCCGCAGCCTCGACCTCCTGGGCTCCTGCGATCCTCCTGCCTCAGCCTCCTGAAGTGCTGCAATTACAGAGGCATGCCCCCACACCCAACCAGCATATCAACTCTAACAGTATACTTTAAGATATAGAGGATAAAATAATCTACACAATACAAATCAACTTATTTAATTGTTTTTGTTTCAAGTAATCAGTATCTTGAGAGCGTGGGCTTTCATAAAGATGGTTCCCTTAGTCAAATCTTATAAGGAAACAGAACCAAAAGTTTGATGCTTAATATCTCCAAAGCCAGTGACTCAGTGGACAACCTGTGAGGTAGGCAAGGTTCCCTACCTCTATGTGTGTTTTCCATGGATGCTTACACAAATATAAAGACAACAGGAGAGAAAGAAGGGCCTGCTGGAAAATCAAAAAGCTGAGAGGAATCTAGAGTTAAATTGTGCCTCAAGGAAGTTTTGATCCCATCCCTTGAGCTTCACAGGGGCTAATTTTTAATATCCCTGTTTTGGAAACTGGGTTCAAACCCATCAATTAACATATCTAAAAATAAGAAACTGGTAAGTGGTGCAATGAGACCACTAAAATAGGTCTCTAGTCTCTCAGTGTTCATTTTAGTACAGAACAATGTATGTCCCTCCGTGCAGGTAACATCCTCAATGCTGTTTCTTCGTAAGTTTCTATGGAGAACCCAGTTTAACCGCAACTGAGAAACACACGATTGTTTCAAGGCTGGTGCTTGAAAGTCCATCAGGATAAGATATTGCAGCTCTAAGTGTCCCTGAGAGAGCCATTGGATGCTGAAGCTGATTATGTTTTCTACTCGTAATAATGAGCTTAAACAAAATGATAGTTACCTTGCATGCACCGATGAACTAATAAATTTCATAAAATGATGTGAGTGCATTTGCTAAAATAGCCTACTTTATTTGATTGGTTGTTTTCCAACAGTAGTTTGAAAGATCTTGGTGAAATAGAAAAACACGGGTCTTCAGAACTGAAGCGACTGCTTCATTTAATAAAGAAAACAACTTGAAATATGAGAATAATAGCAATGACTATTTCACCCTCCAAGTGTTGTTTTTACCTGTTAACATTCAAAATATTAAACCTGTTAAATTTATGTAGGTTCCATTGCTGCCCAAGCACCACTGGTATTTTTATAGCTTTGACATTTTCAAAATTTCTAGGAGCAATATGAAAACCATGACAACATGTAGCCATGATTTTCTGACTTGATTTGTGAGGCAGAAGCAATGAAAATTAAACTGACCATTTTAAGACTTTTCATATTTTGGCTTGGTATTCATTTATTTATTGTTTCATTAACTAACTCAACACATAATTACTGGGAGCCCTTCCTGTGCCTGTACTGTTCTCCATGCTGCGAGGTCATCATGAAAATGGACAGAACCCCCTGCCTTCCTGGATCTTAATTCTAGCTTTGGGAGGAGAAGGACGTAAGTACTGAGTCAGAAAAACACATCATGCATCAGATGGTGATTCACACTAAGAGATAAAGCAAAGGCAGGACACAGAGTGAGGAGGCTGGGTTGTGATCTTAATGACATAATCAGAAGCTAGCTTACCAAGAAGGTGATGAGAAAGAACTTGAAAGAATGGAGAGCACACTCTGGACACAGGAACCAACAAGCCCCAAAGTCTGCAGGTGTGGTTGCTCCCAGCTGTTCGATGCTCTGAGAATCCAAAGAGTCAGTAGAGTTGGAACTGACTGAGTGAGGCAGAGGAGGAGCTCAAGTCCAAGAGGAGATGGTGGGATGTTTCCCTGACATTAAATAGATAAATAAACTTTATCTTAATTGTATTCCTGTTTTAATTAAATGAGGAGCAAAAACCTTTTGTGCTGTTTTAATAAAACAGAAACTTCAACCTCAATAGGGATGGAAATGTGATCGACAGGTCACTAGAAAGGGCCTCTTCTACAGTCTTATAAAACTCAAGTTTTGTAAATTTTGTGTTAAAGAATTCAGGTAAGTTCATTTAGTAGTTCACATGAGGATAAAGTTCAAAGGTCAAGGTAAATGTCCCATCACTTGCTAGTTCCTCATTACCACCATTTGCTGACGTTGAGTTCACCTGTTTACTTTCCTCCAACTCTTCTGTGCAGTTCTTTTTGCCAAACCCTCCCAAATCTATGCTGTATACTCAGATGTTCTAATTGTCCCTGCAAATTACCACAGAGCTCCACCCGCATCTAACTCACTCTGCTTGTCCATCACAGGAAGAAACACCTTTGCTCCAAACAGCTTCCTTCCAGCTAATTCAGGATGTTGATTCTTCAGTTACAGCTACATGTTTTATTTTAACCTCACCACATCTGTGCCACTTAGATATTCTGCAATGGTTATAAATCACACTAATACTGCATATTAGTCTCAAAAATTAGCATATTTTCCTTACTGTTAAGAACTCTGCCAGACACAGTCAGAGCCATGCCCTGTTAGCTGTGTCGTTACAACACTCGTATCCCTGTTATGTATTCACATTTGCCCACACCATTGTCCCTCACTTAGTTCAACTTAGCACTTCTCATCTGAATTATTTTAAACATTTTCCAATAGAGCATCCAATCTGAGGATGCAAAATAGCCTCATTTATAAAAATACCAGTAAGATTGAAATTTTGGGACTAGAAAGGAACTATTTTATCTAACTCACCTGTCTGCTTTTTTTTTTTTTTTAATTTCTACCAGTTAGTTTTCAGTTTTCCATTTTGTAACAGAACTCTTCTGGTGAGAAAATTCACAAAATCTAAAAATAAATATATTTTCTAACTGTTCAAATTATAAGGCATTAATAATCAAATGCAGCAGAGTATTAAAAAATACACCATGGCCAAGTGGATTTTTCCAGGTGTGCAAAGTTGGTTCAATGTTCCACAATCAATCAATGTGATCCACCGTATCAGTTGCATAAAGAAGAAAAATTGTATTACCATATCAACAGAAGCAGAAAAGCATTTGACAAAAGCAACACTCATTCATGAGAAAACCTCTCAGAAAATTAGAAATAGAGAACCAATGTCAAATTAATAAAGAACATCTACAAAAATCCTACAACTAATATTAAACTTGAAGGTGAAAAACTTAAAGTTTATTCTTATGATCAGGGAGATAAAAAGATGTCTGATCTCAGCACTCATTCAACATACTACTAGAAATACTAACTAGCACAACAAGGCAAGATGAAGAAATAGAGGCATATGATGGCTCGATATAGGAAAGATGCCAGTTCTCCCCAAATTGATCTATAGGTTTAATTCCATTCCTACAAAAATCCCAGGAAGATATTTGTAGACTTAAACAGGTTTATTTTAAAATTTTTTTGGAAAGGATCAGAGAGTAACTAAAACAATTTTGAAAAAGAACAGAGTGGGAGTGAGGGTTCTTGCTTGATGTGATGACCGGCCACTACAGCTGCGGTAACCAGGACAGTGCGGTATAGGCAGAGGAGCAGACACAGAGATCAACAGAAAAGAATTTTAAAACCCGGGAATCAACCCACACAAATACACCTATCTGACTTTTGGCAAAGGAGCAAAAGCAATTCAGTAGAATAGCCTTCAACAAATGGCAGTGAAGCAATTGGACAATAACCTACAAATTAGGAGAAAATATTTGCAAACACAAACCCAATATAGAGCTAACATATAGAATAATAAATAACTCAAAATTAAACATTAAGAAAGCAAATATCCAATTCAGAAATGGAGAAAATGCAAGATAAATTTCATTGAAGAGGTTATGCAGATGATAAATCAATGCTTGAGAAGATGTTCAACTTCATTAGCAGCAGGAAAACACAAAATAAAACCACAGCGTGATATCACTGTGGCTGAAGTAAAAAAAGAAAAGCCATAAAACCAAATGCTGTTGAGATTGTGGAAAAACTGGGTCACTCATACATTGCTGGTGGGAATTTAACATGGGACAGCCACTCCAGAAGACAGAATGGAGGTTTCTTACTCGTGGCATTTGACCCAGAGAAATGGAGATACGGTCACACAAAGGCCTGCATTTAAATGTTCACAGAAGTTTTACTCACAAGAGCCCATACTGAAAACAACCTAACTAATCTTTCCATGGATGAATAAACTGCAGTGCATTCATGTCAAAAAATACTACTCAGTAACAAAAAGAAGCAAAGCATTGGTACTCGAATGGACATCACAGGAATTATGCTAACGATGCCCGTCTCAAAGAACTACCTATTGTCTGGCTCCATTTATGTATCATTATTAAAAGGCTGCATTTGAGGAGACAGGAAACAGGCTAGTGGTTGCCAATTGTTAGGGAGTGGAAAGGAAGAGAGGCAGCTGTGGCTATGAAAGAGGTGAGTAAGAGGCTCTTGTGTTGGGTTCGTCCTTGTGTGTTTTTTCCTTGTCTTGGCGGTCATGAAAATCTACATGTGATAAAACTGCTAAGAACTACATCCACGCACACACACACACACACACACACACACACACACACACACACAAATACTTTCAGGTTTACAAAGAAGCAGCACAAGAGAATTCCCACATGTTAACGTGCTTCTACCCTTTCTTTACTGTCTATACATGCAGTTTGTGTATGCATGTTTGCATGTTTCAGAAAATTTTGAGCACAAGTTGCAGACATAATTGATGCTTTACATATTAAAATTTCAGTGTGTATTTCTAAAAATAGACCATTTCATAACCATAGTCTGATTCTGAGAATGAAGAGGTGAGTGCAGACAGCACCCTGTTTTCTCCTCCACAGACCTGATCCGGGTGTGCCAGCTACCCTCGGGCTCCTGAGCTGGTACAGGAGCTGATCCCTATTATCCACACATTCAGCTGGGCATCTTCTTAGTCCCCTATAATCGGGGAGAATTCCATTCCTCCATCGTTCTTTGTGTTTTACAGTCTTGACATCAAAGAGTGCAGAACAGTTGTTTTGAAGGATAACTTCCATTTGGATTCACTGGATGCTTCCTCCTGATTAGATCTGTTACAGAAGTTTGGAGAAGATGCACAGAGGCCAGGCGATGTGTTCCTGTCAGTATGTTCCTTGTGTCTGAGGGCAGAGGAGCTCAGTTTGTCCCATCACTGTGCTGTTAATTTGATCATGTGATTACTCCATTCAGGCGGCGCCTGCTATAAAGTTCCTATTTTTCCTTTGGCAACTAATAAACATTTAGACATTCTGTAATAAATATATAGATATCCTGTTTTTGCCTATTTCTGCATAATTTAAATGGCCATTGGTGATCCTTCCTTCCCCAACTAGTTACCAAATGGTGATATTGTAATTCCATCGCCCCTCTATCTTTATTAGCAGATTCCTACCACATGGAAGAGTCTTCCCTTCTCTTCCATTTATTTATTATCTACTTGTATGTACCTAGGGTGCATTTGTAGATTTTTATTCTATTCAGGGGACGTAACACATCACCATCAATTAGTTTGTCACTCAAACTGTCCCAGACTTGGCCAGTGGGACCCCTGCTTCTCATGAGCCCTTGCTAACCACCTGGTAATGGGGCAGCTGGAGCCTTTCTTGCCCCAACACAAGCATCAGCCACATCTCTAAGGAACCCAGGTTACTTTTACTAAAGAACAATATTTACAAGCCAGAATTGAGTGCTGGGCATGCTCGCTGCTACTGGAAATGTTTGTATATACAGGGCGAAGACAGGAAATGTGTATGCATAAATGTAGACATAGACACACACTATCTATGTATCATTTCCATCTATCATCTATATCTATCTATCTATTTTTTAAATACTACACATGTGCGTTAAAAATCATGAGTTCACATTGATCTCTCTGATCCCAGTCCGACAGCAGGTGGTTTCCTCTCGGCTTACCCCACTCACATTATCCCCGGTACCACAGTCTGCTTACTTACTTTCTTATGAAAAGCTGCATCACTTCTAAGCCACACCTCTGTGTTTGCAGAGCCCAAGCGGGGTGCTCATGGTGCTCAGGGCCCCCCAGAGCCGCTGAGACTCACTCTCCTCTCCCTGCAGTATGCTAAGGTCATTCATGTGAAAAACGTTAAGTTCACTCATTTCATTCCGTTTTTATTCCTTTTGATATTTCTCTTTTTCTACACTTGTGGATTTTGTATTTGTTTATTCACTTTTAGACCGTGAAACATTAAGTTTGTTCTAAAAGTCAACTATAGAAAGGCAAACTGGGCAAGGGGCTGCTCCCCCATCCCTCCACCCAACCCCCAGGCATCCGATCTCATTGTTTCCGGTGTAGGGTACCTGAGCTCATGGAGCGGAGAGCTCAATGAGGCAACCAAAGCCTCACAGAGCCTGGCTTGCAGTCACCACCCCTGCACACAGCTGCACAAACGTCCCACAAGAAACCAGCAGAATACCTGCTCAGAGTCATAATGAATATTTCTTGTCTAAAGAAAAGGAGCTTTGTTTCACCTACATGAAGGTATGTTGCTGCATGAACCCCTTCTATTTTGCAACTGAACAAATTTCTTCTCAATTCCTTTCTCACATAACATTTCTTTTTCTACTATTGCATTAGCATTTATTACAAACTTCTTTAGTGGTCTAATTTATTTGTCAACACATTAGAACTTCCCAGAAAATTTGGAAATCCCTTCAGCATATTTGTATGAATCAGCACCTTGTTAAATATTTTAATATCTCTCTACTGAACTCCTGGAAAAAAAGTATTATTCATCGATGCTACCACAACAGGAAGAGTCCTTTTTCTGTGAAAGTCTGGCTAGAGTCTTCTGTGACTTAAGACACAGGCACAATTTCCTGTTGCCTACAAGACGGAACTCAAATTACTTTTCATGGCATTCAAATCTTTCTGCAACACAATCCCTGTCTGTTTCCTCCAATCTCACACCCACCATGGCTGACTTCTATGAATCGTCATTCCAGCCTCACACTAGACTGACACTCCCTGAGGAGTCTCTCTCCTTCTTGTACAAATGTGAAAGTCTTGCTCATCTCTTTAGTAGTTCCATCAAGAAAAATCACTGCACTGGGCTGTCCCTGGATGCCCAAGAGTTTCCCATGCTAAAGTCTGTCTTCACTGTTTTTCAGAAAAGCCTGTGCTGAGTTACAGCATCTACCAGACGACTCTCCTGCTCTCAGCCTCAGGCACTCCCTCTTTCTCTCAGCCTCTCCCCATGTCTCTGTCTGTCTTTCTCTCTCTGTCCACCTCTCTTTCTCCCTTCTCTATCTGTCTAGAAGATTACTCCTTCTTTAGATCAGGCAAACAATCCTAATTAGTTTTGTATCTCCAGTTCCCAGTATATGACAGGTACCCAAAAAAATGAGTCAATTCATTAATGTTCAAGGGTGGAGACTAGGATATATATTTTTAATTGGATTAAAGTGAAACGAAATGAACAGAAAGATGCTCTGCCAGGAAGTTAAACTTCATTCATCTGCATCAATTATCAAAATTACCCTAGAGTTTTTCCTACAGTCTGTGTGGTAATTCAATGTGAAATTTCAGCACAAGTATTTAAAAAATTATCAAAAAATATGCTTAGAACAACAAACTAAATTCCAGGGAAAGCCAAAAAAAGCCTCAATCAAATATAGATTTTTAAATTATTTTAGAAGTCATATTATCAAACCAGATATTAAAAGAAATAAACACAGCTTTAGTATTTTTAATTATTTAGTAATATTTTTATCTCATAACCCCAAGTTTAAATATAAATTTAAATATTAACTTCAAAAACAAAATTATATTTGTCTTTTAGGGAAAAAAAAGTAGCATTTTTAATTCCTTTTATGAGGTTAGCATAAGCCTAAAAGTGAAATCTAAGCATGACCCTGGAAACAGAATTGTGAAGCTCTGACATATAAAGGGCGTATAAGTCATCACTCCCAACCTTACAATAAGAAAATAACTTGACAAACGGAAAAAAAAAAAATCAATGACTTTTCTTAGAGCCGTCAGAGACTGAGATTACAGGGCAAAGTACCTCCTTGACATCTTGGAGACAGTTCTCACCTTCTCACCTAAAGGAGAAGCCACTGGAGAGATGAACTGGGAGGAACATGTAAACGGCCACTCTGGTGAATTGCTGGGGCTGAGCACACACACCAGTATCTGGGGTCTGCAGAAGCAGACACCTACTGTTATCACTTTCCACACAGATATCCTACCAGTTCTCACAACAGAAATCCATGGAAGATTCCTCATGGCTTCAGCAGAGAGAGAGGAAGAGTGATCTCGGTGAAATTCACCCAGAACCTTCTTTATAGCAAAAGCTTACTGTCCAGGAAGAAAGACTCTGTGAGAGCTTTATACCAGGTGGGAAGAATGCCCTCCCACTCTGGAACCTCTAGTCTTCTTGTCTTACCTATAGGCATACACACACACACACACACACACACACACACACACATGTATATAAAACAAAGCCAACACAGCAAGGGCCTTAAGGAAATAGACTGGGGGGCACTGCAGCCAAGGAGGTGAGTAGGAAACAGGAAAATCTGCACCACTGGTGAACACTGAGAGTGTGGAAGCTGGGGCTTCAAGAAACAGGCCAACAAAATGCTGAGATTTAATCCGGAGGATATGGAATGCTCCCTTCCCCAGCGCCTTACCCCCACACCAGCTGGGCTGGCCATAACAGTGGATTCCAGCTGAAGGAGCTCCAAGGTGCTCTGAAGAACAGAACCAAGTCAAGAGAGGAGGCAAAGACATGGACATTGGAGGATTTTAAAGTCTCCAGGAACTACGGCTGTAGCAGACACCTGGCTATCCTCACACTAAAAGTGCATGTCCCTCAGTTCCTGTGATGCAATACAATGCCTGGCTTTCAAAAGAATTTACCACAGGTGCCAAAAGGCTAGAGATGATTAATTATCAGGACCAGACACAGATACGATACACACATGGGAATTATCATACAAGGACTTTAAAATAAGTATGACTATGTCTGTAATCCCAGCACTTTGGGAGGCCAAGGCAGGGAGATTACCTGAGATTAGGAGTTCAAGACCGGCCTGGCCAACATGGTGAAACCCTTTCTCTGCTTAAAATACAAAAAATCAGCTGGGCGTGGTGGTACATGCCTATAATCCCAGCTACTCAGCAGGCTGAGGCAGGAGAATCCTTTGAACCTGGGAGGTGGAGGTTGCAGTGAGCCAAGATCATGCCACTGCACTCCAGCCTGGGTGACAGAGATGAGACTCTGTCTCAAAAACAAAACAAAACAAAAAATACAAAAAATCATTGAGACTGCAGATAGGTCAACAGACGCTTCCTAAATCAAAACATGTAGAAGAAAATAATGAAACATAGAGAACAGAATCCCCAAGACCTATGGGGCAAATTCAAAAGTATCACGGACACCTAAATGGAATACTAGGGGGGTGAGAAAGAACTAAGCAAAACAAATACTTGAATTAATAATTGCCAAAATCTTTCCATAGTGAATAACACACACCAAACCACAGACACACAATGTTAGAGAATGTGAAGCAACACACATATTAAAAACAAAAAAGAATCCACACACAGGCCTATCATATTCAAACCATAGTAAATTAAAGACAATGAGAAAATCTTGTTAAAGCAGAGAAGGGGAAATCTTAACTACAGAGAAAGGAGGGTAAGAATTGCAGTGTACTTCGCATTAGCACAAAATTGTTCAGGTGGGAAATAGAGTGAAATATTTAAACGGTTGAAAGTAAAAGAAATACCAACTTAAAATTCTATATGGAGCAAAGTTATCCTTCAAAATGGAGGAGAAGAAAGACTTTCTCTGACCTCAAAAACAGAGAAATCATCTCCAGTAGTCCTGTGCTCCAAAAAATGGCAGTAGTTCTTCAGGCAGCAAAATAGTATTAGAAACTTGCCTCTGCATGAAAAAAAGAACATTAGGGAAGGAATGAACAAAAAATAAGACTCAACTCCATGTTGTTTACGAGATTACATGTTAAATACAAGAATCAGATAGGGGTAAATTAATCACGACAGCTTGGTGTTAGTGGGTCTTATCGCATGAAAATGTGTGAAACCTCACTGAAGGAGAAGGGGGAAAGGTGCTGACCTAAGAAACTTTGGGAGTGAGCAGAGTCTGAAAGACTAAAAGCAAAATGGACTGCGTGTAAGTACTGTGCCCAAGTGGACAGGTTGTTTCCCGTGGGGACACAGGGTAACGATTCTGAAACTGCTGTGGATGTACCGAAATTGAACAGTGACGTGAACGGCTGGTGGCTGGGGGTGGGTGGAGCCAGGTTTCTCACTGCTAGAGAGAAGGCCACAGGAAAGGAAGGCAACACGGCGAGGAGAACCCACGTAGTAATGGATTAGAACTAAAAACACGTGAGCAGAGAAAGAATCCCAGAAGGTGTGAGACTGGCTCCAGGCCGCCTCACAGGAGAACTTGCAGTGTTGATGTGATAGCATCTGAATGTGGAATAAAGAAAAGCAGGAAACCTGAAAACCACACTTTGTCTTCATCATAACCGTGTCCACAGCAAGCTCTACACAGACAACAATTATTTTTAAAGTTAACTATTATCAGCATAAATACTTTAACCTTATGTGAGCCTCCTAATGGATTGTGGCTATTTTTTGTATTTTCAGTAGAGATGGGGTTTTACCATGTTGGCCAGGCTGGTCTCAAACTCCTGAACTCAAGTGATCCTCCCACCTCGGCCTCCAAAAGTGCTGGGATTGCAGGCAGTACTGTCCTTTCTGATCAGCCATCTAGAGCGTTTCCACTCCAGGCCTGGGAATCTTCTGGGTCTCCGATCTGCCTGCACCAGCCTGGTTCTTCATCATACGACAGGGCCCCTGAATTCTCTGCCAGGCGACACCAGGAAAGGATGTTCCTTGGGTCAAGTCTAGAGATAAGTGCAGGACATTTTCAGTCTCTGTTTGAAATCATGGCTTGAATTTCACAAACAAAGTCTTTGTCATCATTGCATGTGCTTCTATGGGACTCCTTAATGCTTCCAAAGTTTATGCCTCACCTCCCAAATACACTACAAGTTTATTGCAGAAAAGCTCCCACCCACTTCTGTTTCTGGATACGCCTGCAAGACAGGGCCAAAGATAGCATTTTAAACAGGGTAGCTGTTCCAGAATTCAACATCAGCTTCTTCATTTTATAGATCAGCCAGCTGAGAAAAGCTGAGAATTTAAAAGATCTAAGGTATGTGCCACTAAATGTCCATACAAAAATAAAAGAAAATATGATCATCTGAATAGTTCTGTTATAAAGACTTCATATTCAGAGACATTTAGAACCTCCGTTAAAGTTAAAGTTTGTTTTCCAGATGTTAGTCAGGAGACGAAGCCAGCTACAGCTGATAAACTTATGTTTTAGACAAGCACAGTTTTCTATTCCTTGTACGTTGATTAAAGGGTTTACATATTTGCAATTATTTTGAATATACATCAAGACAAGTGGTTTCCTGGGGTGCTAGCAATCTGAAGAGAAAGCAACATTTTTCACAGCAGGAATCTTTTCAGGGCTGTGTTCCCACCTGCTGTTCTAGTTTATGTATTCAGTGCATAATATCTCCAATGACAGATTTTATGTGTCTAAAAATAATGTATAAGTGTGAAAAGTAATAAAATATGGAAAAGAAACTTCAAATTTGTGCTGCAACCATAGCAGAACTTACTATGTAAAAGTAATATAATACCCTGAAAATTTAGCCATGCATTGATACGTACACAGCAGAAGTAGCCTTAATTACATAAAGTCAGATCAGAATAAAATATATGCCGGTCATTCTATATTAGCGTTTCATTTGACTTAAGTGTACCAGAAATCTTGCCTACCCTGCTGGGCTGCTGTGCTGGTTAGCATTCCACTGGAAAAATGTCTCTGAGGGTTTAAGGCATTTCCAAAAAAGTTTCTCATTTGTCTACAGGTGTGCATCCTTGAATCATTAGGCCCATTTTCACATTAGCAGAGAAAGAAGCCCAGAAGGAGTGAGACTGGATCCAGGCCGCCTCACAAGGGACCTCACAGTGTTGACCTGAGAGCATCTGAATGTGAAATAAAAAAAGAAAAGCAAGAAACCTGTGAAAACTACACTTCATCATACCTTGTCTACAGCAAGCTTTACACAGAGAACAACTTTTTTTTTTTTTTTTTTTTTTAGAGATGAGGTTTCACCATTTTGGTCAGGCTGGCCTCGAGCTCCTGACCTCGTGATCCACCCGCCTCGGCCTCCCAAAGTGCTGGGATTACAGGCGTGAACCACCTCGCCTGGTGAGAACAACTGTTTTTAAATTGAACTATTATCAACATAAATACTTTAACCTTATGTTGGGGGGAAATGAGGGAGGGACGAGGGGTTGGGGAGTTGGGGAGAGATAGCATGGGGAGAAATGCCAGATATAGGTGAAGGGGAGGAAGGCAGCAAATCACACTGCCATGCGTGTACCTATGCAACAATCTTGCATGTTCTTCACATGTACCCCAAAACCTAAAATGCAATAAAAAAAATACTTTAACCTTACATGAACCTCCTAAGGGATTGTAGACACTACTATTTTCTATTTACTATAAAACTTGGACCAACCCTAGTTTGCTTAGATCCTAAAACCAGACTAAAACCCAAATTTAAATATTGTTCTTAAAGATGACAACATTATAAAGAATATATACATATATTAGTTTGTAAATATAAGTATTAAGGCAAGTTATTCTCTCTCTCAATGAAGTTTGAGGTAGTTACGCACATATACATATATGTCCTTAAATGTACATACAGTGCCATAAATTTCATTAAGAATTTTATTTAATTCAATTCATATTGGAGTTTGTGAATCTATTTACTAATTTCTCTTCAAAAACTGCAAACAGCAGAAGTAAATTAATTGTCTACTAATGATCAAATAAGGTGATTTCACATAATTTCAGACTTTAAATTTTTTCCAAACAATTATACAGAAATTATCAAATCCGTTACTTACGTTTCCCAATTATTACCATTTTATTGCATTTGCTTTATCATTTTCTCTCCCTCTCTGAATGTTTAATAGTTCAGCATGTATTTCCTGCAAACAATTGAACATCATCACAGTGCAATCATAAAAATTAAGAAAGTAACACTAAAACAATTCTGCTACAAAACTAAAGCCATTTTCCTGATTTTTCTAATTGTTCCAGACTGTTGTTTATGGCAAAATAAAACCCAGGATCCAGCTGTCATGTCTCTGTAATCCGCGTAAGTCTGGAAGACTTTCTCCTTCTCTGTGTTTCACAGCCTTTGCAGAGCGCACAGGTTGGCAGAGCGCAGACCAGCAGCTTCCTCAGGTGTCTTTCTGTGGCACAGTCTGAGCACAAGCAGCATCGGATCCCTCTCGGCACATCACACCACCTGCAGTGGACTGGAGGAAATTTTCGTTCTGAGGTTAAAACACCTGTGTGGGAGCCGCTGGGACAGGGTTCCAGGGACACGCAGCTGGCCTTTGGGAAGGGATGCCTGGGTGCAATCGTCAGTGTAGGTTTTGTGCATAGTAAGGAAAATCCAGAGCTCCAATGGTGAACCTGCAACCATAGAGTTAAGTAGAGCTTTCTAAAGCTCAGTCTTGCTCTCTTTTTTTCTCTGCCTGCTTTGTATCCACCAAGTTGCTGGTGCTGTGATTAGTCTTATTATTTACGGTCTAACTGAAATGGAAATAGAAACTCATTTTAAACTGAAGGGAAAATGGTAAAATAGGCTCTTTCCTAATAAACCAAACTGCCATAGGAACCGCCTGACTGGAATTTTGGTCCTCGGCCGTCCTTGATTATCTATTGGTGCAAACAAAGCTTAGCCACATAAACAAGTTCCAATTTTGTGATAAGAATGATTTTGATCCCACTATCTTTGATAAAATGGTGAGTTAGTAGTGCTGTCTCATGGCTAAAATTCCAAAGTAAAAGCTACTGGGGCCAGATGTGGTGGCTTACACCTGTAATCCCAGCATTTGGGGAGGCTGAGGTGGGCAGGTCGTTTGAGGTCAGGAGTTCCAGATCAGCCTGGCCAACATGGAGAAACTCCGTGTACAGTGAAAATCCAAAATTAACTGGGCATGGTGGTGGGCACCTGTAATCCCAGATACTTGGAAGGCTGAGGCAGAAGAATTACTTGAACCTGGGAGGCAGAGGGTGCAGTGAGCCAAGATCACGCCACTGTACTCCGGCCTGGGTGACAAGACACTCTGTCTCAAAAAAAAAAAAAAAAAAGCTATTGGATATTTATGTGTGTGTGTGTGTGTACATGTGTATTATGTTGTATGTTATGTCTAGCATACTAACAAATGGTTTATAAGTAATGAGTACTCATAAATTAAGTCCACATGCTCTTTAAGTTCACACAGATTTAGTGCCCTTTGATAAATAAAAATTATTTTGAAATTATTGATATGATCCAAAAAATTGTGTTATTTTTCCCAAGTGCCTCCATGAAAATGAACACCGGTTTTCACTTCACGCCACACAGTAGTCATCTGACTTATCGTTCGGCCAACTGTCTGGTCTCTTTTGTGTCTAAGCAAATTGAGGTCATGAAGGGATATGAACAGCTAGGCTTCCATCCAGGAGATAACTGGTGAAAATTTCACTCCTCTAATGAGCCCCAGGTCAACACCCAAATTCAGCTTGAAGAATGTATAGAAGATGAACCTTTGCCCTTCAGAACTCCTTAAGAATGGGAGTGAACACAGATAAAAGGGGATTTGTCGCGTGGTGTAGCGCCCCTGTAATAGCTGCATTTCTACCCTACTGTAACTCTGCTTATCTTTAAGAAACCGGATGCCTGTGATAACAAAAATTCCCTTTGTAACCACACCAGCTGAAACTGGTTAGAGCCCAGACAGCCAAGCAAACCATTTCAAAAAGACCTCAGGCTTCATTACCATCTCATTTCCGGGCTAAGTGACACTCCCACCAGCACCATGACAGTTGACAATCCCCATGACAATGACTGGAGCAGCCATATAAGGACAAAAAGGAAGGCAGCACTGTGGCCGGGAAAGTTCACTTCCCATTTCTGGAAAAGACATGGATATTCTTCCCCTTCCTTTTAGTGTCCAACCCCTTCATTAAAGAAACCCTATATTTTAACCCCCTCATCCCATGCTGGTTGAGACGTTCATCTGTGAGCTGTGCTCCCACCTCAATTCCATGGCCGTCAAATAAAGCCTGTACTGCTTGACACTCACCTTTCTGTTTGTGCACTGGCTTTATGACACCAATCAAAGACAGACCTCCTATTGTGAGGGGCCAGCTTCGTCAGTAACATGAAGTTGATTAAGATCATCTATATGGCTCAATTAGCAAATAGAAATACAATTTTGAGTCCTTAATCACGGCCAGTCATAGTTTCTTCCACTTAACTGGCATAGCCCCTATTCACCATCCCCACAGTCCTATCTGTTCTGGTGTATGTGTCTTATTTACAAAGGTAGAAATAGAAATACAATTGTATGATGGAATTGCCCAGCACAATCATACATGGGTTGTGAGCCATGCATTGGACTCCAGAAGGCAACACAATGGAAGATGGAAAAGAAACATCAGCAGAAGGAAAGGAAGCGAAGCAGGGAGTCCCCTTGCACAGCTGCTGGGGAGGGGGAGCCGCCATTGTCCTGAAAATGGAAGTGCCTATGGAGACAATGGGAGCTGAGTCATTAGTCGCCAAATTAACACTTCAGGAATTCCTGATGGAATTTATACTCATATCATTTAGCGCTGTTTCAGTTAGGGTTTGAGCAATAATGAGTAGGATTCTGTAGCTATCATTGTAATTGAATACCTGTTAATAAAGAAGCAAAGCCTAGCATCTCTTTTATCTCAAATATGAATACTGGTTTTACAACAACCACATTTCACACATCCATAAACTGAAGATGCAGAAGTTTGCCAAGTGTCTTAACTTCTCATCTGGATGCTCTGGCTTATGCTCTCTTCATGTGAAACAGAGAAACTCTCAATATTTTTTCTAGCCTTTATGTTTTGATGTCTGAAATGGAAATACCACTTCTAGTTCTTAGTTATCCCAGAGATGTATCAGACAAATTGGATGATGTTGATAGTGTGCTCATTGGTTTCCAGAGAAAGATACTAGGTAAATCTATTAGCATTAACAGGGTCTCCCTAAGAAGTACTGTGATAAGTGGAAACATGAGAAATCCACTGTTTAAAATGGGAATGAAAGCCATTCTGGGAGTTCTTGGGTTTATGTGATAAATCAGTGTTAGCTGGAATAGGCTATGTAGTAAAGAAATGTTTCCTTTAACACATTTAGGATTTAATAATCACAGCAGGATGACATACTATAGCATTCAACATTTCAAATTGCTATGAAGGATTCTGAACTTTCTTGACCAACTATCTCTTTTAAGTATAAGAAGTATTATTATTGCACATAGTTGCCTAACAATAACAGTTTTACATGAGGTAAAATGTTTATCTAAAACGAAATCTAACATTAAAATAAGGCTTAATATTTATTTCTTATTTTAATTGAGGAAAACAGGGGATATTTACATTCTAATATCTTACCCTTATTTTACTTTAAGAAATGCATTTGAACTTTAATTAGGCAAATTCAGTTTGTATACACAAAAAACCTTACTAACCAAAAATAAATAAATAAATAAACTTTTTAATTTGTTGGTATGAGGCACTGTGAAGCCCATAGTAGCAATTTGAGTAGACACTACCTAGAAATAGATAAAATCCTGAAAGGAGACATATTTACCACCATCCTCATCACCGTCGCCATCATCAAATCACCATCACCACCGTTACCATGATTCTAATCACCACCAACATCACCATCACTACTGCCATCATCAAATCACCATCACCACCGTTACCATGATTCTTATCATCACCATCATCATCATCACTATTGCCATCATCACCACTATTGCCATCACAATTAGCAAAGAAAATATTTATATAGGGCTTACTTTGCACTGGCCCCATTTAAAATACTGTTGTATATTAACATAATGATCTTGTGACCTAGGTGCTATGATTATTCCCATTTTGCAGATGAGAAAACTAAAGAACAGAAAGAATAAATAACTGTTCTGCTTGAAAAAATCTTCATTCAAATCCAGGGCTTCTGGCTCTTGTCATTTCTAATAAAATATTTATTTAATATGAGGAAAGACAGTCTCCTTCACAGCACAATTTTGGAATCTACAAAGAACTTAAACTAATTTACAAAAAAAAAAAAAACCAACCCCATCAAAATCTAGGTGAAGGATATCAACAGACACTTCTCAGAAGAAAACATTTATGTGACCATCGAACATACGAAAAAATGCTCATCATCACTGGTCATTAGAGAAATGCAAATCAAAACCACATTGAGATACCATTTCATGCCAGTTAGAATGGCGATCATCAAAAAATCTGGAGGCAACAGATGTTGGAGAGGATGTGGAGAAATAGGAACACTTTTACACTGTTGGTGGGAGTGTAAATTAGTTCAACCATTGTGAAAGACAGTGTAGTGATTCCTCAAGGATCTAGAAATAGAAATTCCATTTGACCCAGCAATCCCATTACTGGGTATGTACCCAAAGGATTATAAATTGTTCTGTTATAAAAACACATGCACACATATGTTCATTTCAGCACTGTTTACAATAGCAAAGACGTGGAATCAACTGAAATGCCCATCAGTGATAGACTGGATAAAGAAAATGTGGCACATATACACCATGGAATACTATGCAGCCATGAAAAGGGATGAGTTCATGTCCTTTGCAGGGACATGGATGAAGCTGGAAAACATCATTCTCAGCACACTGACACAGGAACAGAAAACCAAACACCACATGTTCTCCCTCATAAGTGGGTGTTGAACAATGAGGACACATGGACACAGGGAGGGGAACATCACACACCAGGGCCTGTTGGGGGTGGCAGTGCTAGGGGAGGGATAGCAGGGTGTGGGGGGATTGGGGGGGGAATCACGTTAGGAGAAATACCTAATGTAGATGACAGGGGAATGGATGCAGCAAACCACCATGGCATGTATATACCTATGTAACAGTCCTGCAGGATCTGCACATGTACCCCAGAACTTCAAGTATAATAATAAAAAAGAAAAAGAAAGTGAGGTTTAGTCATTTAAAATGGCATACTTGCAATGCTTCGATAAAGAATCATTTCATTTTATTTTCATTTGAAGCCTGTATTCCTAAGTGCTATTTGAATTAGTATCCCGTAGAAAAGGTGTATTTTAAATTATATAAACAAAGCACTTCCAAAAAAGAAATTCTTAGTAAAATGCTTCCACAAAATATTTTTTCAATCAGACAGTAGTTACTTAAACATATTTTATAAATTCATGACCGTACTGTACGTACTGTATCTAAATAATTATCATATCAAATGCCAGAAGCCGAGGTAACTATCTGGAAAAGACTGATACATTTTTGTCAAGATGATTAACCTACATAGGAATGTATGTTCTTTATTCCACAATATGCCTACAAAATTTCACAAGAACAATACTAACACCAACAATATGAAGTGACTTATATAGGAAAGAAAATCATCAGGTTGACATCAGACTTTCAACAGTGATACTTTATGTCAAAGACAGTGGAGTCACATATTTAAGATGCTCAAGGCTGGGCATAATGGCTTACGCCTGTAATCCCAACACTTTGGGAGCCCGAGGTTGGTGGATCACCTGAGGTCAGGAGTTGGAGACCAGCCTGGCCAACATGGTGAAACATTGCCTCTACTAAACGTACAAAAATTAGCCAGGCGTGGGGGTGCACACCTGTAATCCCAGCTACTCAGGGGGCTGAAACAGGAGAATCTCTTGAGCCCAGGAGACGGAGGTTGCAGTGGGCCAAGATTGTGCCATTGCACTCCAGCCTGGGCCAAAAAACAAAACTCTGTCTCAGAAATTTAAAAAAAGATGCTCTAGAAAAGAAAATGTGAGAGAGTTTCACATACAGCTGAATTAACTTTCAAGAAGAAAGGGACATAAAAAGGAATGTGAACAGGCAAGAACTCAGAGAGTTTTGTTCCCATGGAATGTTCCCGAAGATTCTTTCTGATAACTCACTTCAGACACCCAAAATCACTGGAGAAACAATGGCACAAAGGCTGAAGGTGAGCATTAGATGCTATTTTACATTTGTTTATCTGTAGGTGGCCAGTGGATCATTGCTGTTCTCCTTTTATTGAAAGTCAACCATTTTCTGAGATTATATGTGAGGATTGTTAATTTTGTGCTGATTTTCCTAGGTACACAGAGTGCCCTTCTGATATTGTCAGCTCTTTTATTCCAAGAAAATTTTCATAAAATATATTTGTTTTCATCCATTGCTTGGATATTCTTTTCAGAAATTCTGAAATTTTACTTGAAATTATATATAATTACCTCTTTGCGCTGCAAAAAAAATGTTAAAATGAAAGGAATACTGTCTCCTCTTGATCATCTCTATTTTCCTTAAGTTCTATTCATAATACAGTTTGAGTTGTTCTTGTTCTAACACAAAGACTAGACAGACAGATGGCTCCACTCAACAGCGAGGAGAAGGTGAAACAGTTCCCTCCACTCCAGTGAGGCCTGAGATAAGGATGACACACTGCACCCTATTGAGTGACACGTGGGTCATGACACATTGACTTTTCATCACAAGGACAGCTAGGAATAAAGACCTGGAGCGGGGAGTGACAGCTCTGGCAGGGAACTGCATGAGGATGGCTTTTACATTTAGACCACACTCCTTCATATCTCTGCATGCATGCTGTCTACAATGGATCGTGAATCTGTGGGAATGACAAACTATGGGAATGATATGAACTCAATTCTCAGCCATCTGTAAGAAAAACACAACTTACATACTTACATAGCCAGGGAAAAATCCAAACCCCTTTCAAGTTATGGAAAGTAGTTATTTGAATCATGCATGTGCAGAGTTACTTCTTTTAAAAAATCAGAGTAATAGAATAAATGGATTTTATAGGATGGCATGAGCTAGGAGACAGGAGTCCAGAACAGTGTCAGGGAACTGAGCTGATTGGATTCAGTAATTCAGGGGCTAATGCAAAAGAGCAAGCAGCAAATGATAGGAGAATTTTAATCCAGAAGACAGCTGCGCATGTGAGCAGAGGTGTGTGTGGATCTATCTCACCTAAAAGAAAGCAAGCCCACTCAACCTGTGCCCCACTGCCCACAGGAACCCCTACCAAGTTCTATTTGTCTCCCCCAAACCCCTCTCTGAGCTGTGGGGAAGGAGGAAGCCCCTGGCTTCTCCCCTGGGGGCTTCCCACACTCAAAGTACCTCCTTGAGGAAGGGATTAGGAGCCTCCTCCAGCCCCTGAACAGGGGTACTCAGCACAGAGCTCACCCCCCTGAAAATGCTTTCTCAGTCACATGTTTCCACTAGAAACATGCAGAAAGCATCCTTCCGAATCCACTCACTTCTCCTCTAACCACACAAACAGCAAGAAGAAAGACAGGAAAAAATTGCCCACCAACCCAATTAACACAAAATAAATCTGTGGACTGTCAATCACATGTAAGGGGTGCCAAAAGCAACAAAGCCCAAGAACATTTCCATAAATCCTAAAGGGAGCCAAGGACATGCTAACAGGTGAGAAGAGGGGTACAGAGATTTCAGAAATTGTCAAGACCAAGCACAGTCAGGAGAGAACCACCCCAAGAAGGACCCACTGAAGGCAGCATCAGCTTAGATGAAAGTCCAAGGGCTGCAGGGAAGAGGAGGAAGGGGACACCTGAAGGCGGAGATCTGGCAGGTATCAGAAAGCAACGTAACAAGGCACCTTCTAAAAATCAGGGACTCTTGAGGGGTCTGAGTCTGGTTGGGTCCTCAGAGATAGCTGAAGCATCGCTGCACCCCGATGTTCCTCTGACCATATAGGTGCCCACAGGGACCTTCTGTAAGTTTAGCAAACAGAATCCGACGGCACACCCCATGACCAGAGAAAGTGTATTCCAGAGATGCAAAGGGGCATTAGGAAATCTGTTCTGTTATCCATATTAGTAGGTCTGAGAACAAAAAGTTGTCGGACAATCTCTATGGATATTGAAAACTCTTGACAAAACATGTCTATCCTTAATTTTAAAAAATTAAATATCAAATAAGGTATTGGATTTCACTTACTGTGAGTCAAAGGAAATACTTTCATTCAACTCAGAAAAAAGACAAGAATAGCCACTATCACTGTTAGTATCTACTGCAAATATTTGCTAAATCAACTAGACAAAAAAAGAAATTGGATCTCCAAAAGCTAGTAAAAACAAGTAAAATATATTAAGCTCTTTTTTGCAGGTTGCATTTATACATATATGATCCGACATAATCCACTGAAAAATTACTACAAAGGATAAAAAGTTAGTAAGCTCACAGGACAAAATGAAGTACAGAAATCAGTCATCCCTCTGTAATGGTCAACACGTCACCATCCAGGGACATAGAAACCAGCTGGAAAGTACAAGGAAAGAAAAGATACTGCTAGCAAGAATAGCAACCAAACGGAGAAGAAAATGCCTTGGAGTCCTCTTAACAGGAAAGGTAAAGCAAAAACAAATAAACAGAAGTTGATAAAAATCTGAAAGACACATAAGTAGATTTGAACATAAGGAACAGCATGCAGGCTGACCTCAGATATATTGTGGGTTCCATTCCAGACCCCTGCAAACATCACAGCAAAGCCAGTCACACAAGGGTTTTGTTTCCCAGTGCATTTAAAGTTGTGTTTATGGTATACTGCAGTCTATAAAGCAATGCAACAGCACTGTGCCTACAAAACAATGTACACACCCTAATTAAGTATTTTATTGATGCAAATGCTGGCATTCATCCCAGCGTTCAGCAAGTCCTAATCTTTTGTGGTGGAGATGCTTCGGCGTTGATGGCTGCTGAAGGTTGGGTGGCTGCGGAATTTTATTAAAATAAGGTGACAATGAAGTTTGCTACATTAATTGTGCCTTTGTGAAAGATTTCCCTGCAGCATGCAAGGCTTCCTGATAGCATTTTACCCACAGTAGGACTCCTTTCAAAGCTGGAGTCCATCTCTCAAAGCTCTCCGCCACTTCACCCAATTAAACTTACGTAGTATTTTAAATCTTTTGTTGTTAGTTCAACAATGTTCGCAACACCTTCACCAGGAGTACATTCCACTTAAGAAACCACGTTCTTAGCTCATCTGCAAGAAGCGATTTTTCATCCTTTCAAGTCTATCATGAGATTGCAGCAATTCAGTCCCCTCTTCAGGCCCCACTTCTCTCAGTTCTCACGCGATTTCCACACCTGCAATCACTTCCTCCACGGAAGGTCTGAACCCTGCAAAATCATCCAGGAGAACTGAAATAAACTTTTTGAAACTCCTGTGAATGTTCATATTTTGATCCCGACCCACAACTCCCAAACGTTTCTACTGGCGTCTAAAATGATGAATCCTTTCCTGGTTTCATCTTGCCCAGACCCATCAGATGAATCACTATTTACAGCAGCCTAATGAAATGTCTTTCTTTTTCTGCATGTATTCCTTTTTGACATTTTTTAAATGTATTTGTGTATTTATTAACAAATAATAATTTTACACATTTATGGAGCACATAGTGATGTTTGATACACATAAAATATGATGATCAGATCGGGGTAATTGTGTGTCCATCATCTGAGACATTTCGCAGTTCTGCATGTTGGAAAAGTTTAATATCCTCCTAGCTATTTGAAACTGTATAATGTGTTACTCTAGTCATCCTACAGTAGAATCAGACCCTAGAATTTATTCTTCCTATCAAACTGTAATCTCGTATCCTTTAGCAAATTTCTCCCTATCCCTCCCTTCTTCCTGCCCTTCCCAGCCGCTAGGTCCCTCTGTTCTACTTTTTACTTCTACAAGATAAACTTTTTAGAGCTTCCACACAGGAGTAAAGCACATGCAGCGTTTCAACCTTCTTTTCTAGCTTATTTCACTCCACATACTGTCCTCCAGTTTCATCCATGATGCAGAGAATGACAGGATTTTATTCTTTTTGTGGCCGAGTAGCACTCTGTGGTTATGTATACATTTCCTATATTTCTTAAATAATAATCCTCAAAAGTCGAAATGACTCCTTGATCCATGGGCTGCAGAATGGATGTTGGGTTAGCAGGCATGAAATCAGCATTAAAATATGGAGATCCAGAGCTCGTCCCTGGCGGGAATGTAAATGTGTGAAATCAGGATGAACATTGGTTGGGTTAATGTGGCAAGGTTGCAGATATTTACAACCTGTGGCTCAGAAATTCTACTTCCAGATGCCAAACACAGAAAATTCTTGCTTATGGGCTCTGGAATGAGGCAGGGAAAAGATCACAGCAGGAGAACTGCATCGTAGGAAAAGATGGGGGCAGGTGCAGAAAGGGTAGGGCAAATGAGCATTGCAGGGTATTCACAGGATGCATCCTACGCAGAAAACAAAATGAATTCCACAGAGCTAACTTTGTCTTGTCTTGAGTTGAAAAGAATTTGCATGTATGACACAAAGAAAAAGCAAAGAAAGATGATTTAGGGTTTTGGTGGTGTAGGAATGAGGAGAAAATGCGGGCGGACTCCACAATAAATAGGAATTGCCTGAAACCGGCTAGTGCGTGGGGTCCCACACAGTTGTACTCTTCCATCCTTATGCTCAGTCTGTAAGGATTTATGTATATTCAGTACTGTTAAAACAATCACACAAAAAGCCTGCTTTCTTCATCCCCTATTGAGCTCTGGGCATCTTGCTTGCTAAGGGCAGTGCTGAGAAGTGGCAGCCAGATCTGGGCCACTTGGTTCTGCATATCCCGCAGGGGTGGCCACTTTCTCTCCAGACTCTGTGGCATCAGTACCTTTGATCTCAGGGTCTCAGCCAACACCCCTACTGTATCCTCCACGACAGTCCCATGTGGTAGAAACCGTCATTACTGAGGCCCAATCACCTTAATCAAGGGCTAGGGCAGGCTGGCCCGGCGTCCAGGCTCGGCCACGTCTCTGTCCTTCACCCCTGGGCTGCAATCGCCTTAATCAAGGGCTAGGGCAGCCTGGCCCAGCGTCCAGGCTCGGTCACGTCTCTGCCCTTCACCCCTGGGCTGCAGTCGCCTTAATCAAGGGCCAGGGCAGGCTGGCCTGGCGTCCAGGCATGGCCACGTCTCTGCCCTTC
>NW_022436970.1:22329061-22455509 GCF_009761245.1 Sapajus apella | reverse complement strand
ACCCCTGGGCTGCAGTCGCCTTAATCAAGGGCTAGGGCAGGCTGGCCCGGCGTCCAGGCTCGGTCACGTCTCTGCTCATCACTCCTGAGCTGGCACCACCTCCCTCGGCTCCCTGGACCTGACTTGTTTAAAGGCACATTTTGTTCTTCGAGTAATTCTCATGGCTCTTTAGTTGTATTAAGGTTATTACTAGTGTAGTTCTCATTTTAAAACTCATTTTACAGTACTAAATTTTTAAAAACCTAAATGTTTAGATACATTTTATGGCTTCTTGGAGATTCTCTATTAAATTTTAAGCCAACCCAGTAGGAATATTTTTAGACTAAAACTCAGTTCTAAATGACAGCTGATGTTCTATTACAGAATAAGCTTTCTTTACATGTTTTACTATTAATATAATTTACATATACACACACTATGTGTATATATGCATACATATCAAATTAAACTGCATATTCTGATTCCTAACACATTCATAGTGAAGGTAAATAATTTCCCACTCTTGTTACCTTCCTATCATTGAATTCCTTACTCATTGCAGAAGAAAAAAACCTCAGAAATATTAATCGTTTCAATAGTTTCCTTAAGATTACTTTAGATTATATATTGTACTGTCAATACAAACTTTATCATCAAGACGGGCTCACCATGCAAGACCTTACACAGGTTAGCTTGTCATTCTTTTAATATTCATCGTGATGTAGGAATTACTGTCTCCATTAGACCTGGGGAAGCAAACCTCAGAGCAGAGTGACTAAGTCAGGGCTGGACATCTAAGGCACGCTGGAGTCAAGGATGGAATTGCTTGGTCTTTCCAGTGTCCCATCCTTTTTCTGGGTATGCTGTAAAAGACACAACTGTCATATAGTTATAACTCATACCTCAAAGTGTTCATTTCAGGATTATTTGAAATAATCTGTAGGGAGCACTTACACAATATCTGGTTTAAATAAATCACTCCAAGAATTTCAGTGTTTATTACTATGCTGTGTATAGTATTATTTTATCCATCGAGAAAAACTAAGCCAGGTAATAGGGTCAGGTTTCTGTTTTGACTTGGTTTGACTTGGTTTTTCAAACTGGAGTTATAGAGGCCACAGTCTTCAGAGACTGTGGCTCAGCCTTGAGCAGAAGAAAGAGGAGATTGTTGGAAACACAGAGTAAGACCTGCGACCTTTCATGGCGTCACCATTCATGTCCTGCCTTTCCTAAGAAAACGAAATTATCAGTGTTGATAACACTGTAAGCTTTTTTGAAAATCAAATGTGCTATGCAGAGAAAAGTTCTTTGGAAAATTTTACAGTTAAGTTTGAAAGACACTTTTATTATCAACATCCCCAGTGACAGAGAGAAAAAGTCTGAACTTTATCCTTCACATCTCTGTTACTGAAAATTCTTAATTTTGGAATAGAGATCAAAAATTTGACTGCAGGGAGGGAATTAGATTGAGAGCTCATCTGTCCCTGCATTTGGCAGTAATTATTAATTGTTTACTATGTGATGGGAAAGACGGAGTGCTTGTGCCACGGATAGACCAGGAAGTATCGTGGCCCCGCTCCCATGAGCCCGTTTCCAGAACTGTGACAAGTTCTACAAAGGAGACACATGGGGTATCAGGAGCCCATGAACAGAGAGGCACTGCTCAGAGGACATCGGGAGAATGCTCCCTGGGGACCCCTCCCTAACTGGAGACCTGCAGCTTTGTGGTCAGTCCACATGTGGACTGTGGCAGGAAGTGGTCCACGGAGACAGAGAGGGGTGCTGGCACCTAGGCAGAATGAATGGCATGGATTCAGGGGACTGCAGGCCTGAGGGAGGATGAAGAGCAAAACAGCAGAGGAAGAACAAGACTGCAACAGTATGTAACAGAGCTGGTCCCTTCTGTAAGAACCAGGGATTCATGGGCCAGGGCACCATGCAGGGCCGTGAACATGCAAGTCACTGCCCCAACTGAGCATCTAGGAGGGAAACGCTTACCTGCAGCCTCTGTTTGCCCTTGGTCAAGGATATCCCCTTGGGAGGGGTTCCCTAGCCCTGCCAGGTGCATGCGTCCACCAGAAGAGGGGTCCTGGGGCATCTAAGCCTGTCACAGCGTCACACCAGCAGGAGCCTCAACAAGCAGATTCGGTTAAAAGTGTTTATTATATAAACTTGTTAACATTACTGCCTGGGGGAAACATGACATTCAAATAGTGTCTCTCATTTATTTTGTCTTTTTACGTGCCCTGATCCACAAAACGGCAGTGTTCCTTAGACACAGGCAGAGCAAGGATTTCACAAAGACAGAAAGAGCAACGATGAGCACTTTCTGTTTCAAAGGCTTGGACTGGCCTTTTCATTACACCAACCACAACAACACAAAACATTAAAGGTAAAATCTAATTGAGTTTCCTTGGTTACAAGTGGAAATCTCCAATAATGCTTTTTATGTTCCAACACATGGGGAACTTCACAATGGAAAATATAACACAATTATTTTATTATTACAATTCAAAATCAGGAGAGGTCACGCAGGCCCAGATGACAACCCACTCAGTAAAGACTCAAACCAGTGAGCACATTTAAACCATTATGTAGAAAACATGGAGGGTCACCCTTCCAGGATGTCCTTATTATTACTGGCATCTACAACTCTACAGAATATGCTGTACATTGGTTGGCTCTGCTAGTTTTCAAGGGTTTTAATTTGTTTTAATTTGGTTTGGTTTGGTTTTTGAGAGAGGGTCTTGCTCTGTTGCCCAGGCTGGAGTGCAGTGGCACAATCTTAGCTCACTGCATCCTCAACCCCCTGGGCACAAGCAAGCCTCCCACTTAGCCTCTTAAGTAGCTGAGACCACAGGCATGCATTACCACATCTGGCTTTTTTTTTTTTTTTTTTGTATTTTTATAGAGACAAGGTCTCACTATATTGCCCAGGCTGGACTCAAACTCCTGTCTCAAGCAATCCTCCTGGCTCAGCCTCCAATCACAGTGGCTCATGTTTGGGATTACAGGCATGAGTCACTGCAGTTGACCTAGTTTACAAGTCTTTAGTAATTTATTTTTGCAAAAAAAAATTGATATTAGGTAAGATGATAGTTATAAAATAAATACCTTCATTACACATCATCTCCTCTAAAAGTCAGCAGAGATGATGCCTTCTTCTGTGATCCCACCATTCCATTCAAAAACCACAGCACAACTTGGACTGTAAGAATCTGCAGGTCAAACTTCTCAAAAGCAGGGATGAGATCTTCTTCATCTTTTTATTCTGATATTTACCTAATTCTATCTATCTAATTCTGTCCAGTTCACTCTGCACCTACGTTAGACCTTGACCCGGAAGATGCCTGTGGAGAGTCCCTGCTGTGTCTCAGTAGATGATGGAGGCAGGTGTGGAAAAGGAACAAAGATTCCACCTTGGAGAGCTCAGAGTCTATTATGGAAACAAACACAAAAACTGGTAACTGCCAGGCAATGCAGTCGGTGGTAAGGGAGCCGTAAGAATGACACGGTGGGATTTGGGGACTCAGGGGGAAAGGGTGGGAAGGGGTGAGGGATAAAAGACTACAAATTTGGTTCAGTGTCTAATGCTGAGGACATGGGTGCACCAAATAGATGGGCTAGAAAGAGAATCTATCCTGTACTCTTCAAGGGCTGTGCAAGGTTTTGTTATTACCATATTTATAAGCCAACAAGCTAGCCTTTGCGATATGCTTACATTCTCCTTTTTTTAAAATGGATCTTTCTATTGTAGATTTATTTATCAAGGACAGATATTTTTAATGCCTGATGTTTTTGAAATGCCTGGTCAGGGTTTATGAGACGATATTCTTTTTCTCCAAAGACAATCATAATGAATAATATAAGATATATCCTAACATTAAGACATTCTTACATTTACAAAATAAATTCTATTTGATCATGGTTTACTGTTAAAACAAAAAATACCTTGATTTTCATGGCCTAAGTTTCATTGTATGTCAAATCATGTCCTCCATTAATATATTATGCACTATTATACATCATTTAATCTGAAATTGACAATTACCCTCATTTGAAAAATAGTAACTTTTTTAATTCTTAAATTTTTTATCAAAATTAGAAGTGACACTGAATACATGAATTTCAGTTTTCAGTGAGTTAAATTATTGTATTTATAATGTTGCTTTGGGTACCTGCATACACTTATGTATTGAGCTCCTGAAAGCATTTCACAGTTTACTTGTTACACGGGGCAGGCTAACAACATGTGAGTCTAAAATAAGAAAATATCATATAGACACTTCTCAAAAGAAGAAATACAAGCAGCCAACAAACATACGAAAAAATGTTCAGAGAAATGCAATAATGCTCAGAGAAATGCAAATCAAAGCCACCGTGAGATAAAATCTCACACCAGACAGAACGGCTATTTTTAAAAAGTCAAATAGTAATGGATGCTGGCAAGGCTGCAGAGAAAAGGGAATGTTTACACACTGCTAGGGGAATGTAAGTTAGTTCAGCCACTAGGGGAAGCAGTTTGGAGATTCACCAAATAACTTAAAGCAGAGCTACTGTTCAAGCCAGAAATCCCATTACCAGGTATATGTCCAAAAGAAAATAAATTGTTTCAACCAAAAGACAAGACTTGCCATGTTCATCACAGAATCATTACAATAGCAAAGATATAGAATCAACCTAGGTGCCCAACCACGGTGGACTGAATAAAGAAAATGTGGTACCTATACATCATGGAATACTGCACAGCCATGAAAAGAATGAAAGCATGTTCTTTGCAGCAACATGGATGTAGGTGGAGGCCATCATCCTAAAATAATGAATGCAGGACAGAAAACCAAATACCGCATGTTCTCACTTATCGTGGGAGATAAACATTGAGCGCGCAGGGACATAAAGATGAGAACAGCAGACACTGCGGACGTCTAGAGGAGGGAGGAAAGGGGTAGGGGATGGTCTTAAAAACTACCTGTTGGGTACTGTACTCACTGCCTGGGCAACAGGATCATTTGTACCCAAAACCTTAGCTCACGTAATATAACCATGTAACAAACCTACACAACCCCCTATATCTAAAAGTTGAAATTATGCTTTTTAAAAAAGATAAGCATTATTGTTCATTAAAAAAACAAAAATCTCCTCCCAGCACTTTGGGAGACCGAGGCGGGTGGATCACGAGGTCAAGAGATCTAGGCCATCTTGGCCAACATAGTGAAGCCCCGTCTCTACTAAAATACAAAAATTAGCTGGGCATGGTGGCACGCACCTGTAGTCCCAGCTACTCGGGAGGCTGAGGCAGGAGAATTGCTTGAGCCCAGGAGGCAGAGGTTGCAGTGAGCCAAGATCAGCCACTGAACTCCAGCCTGGCTCCTGGCGACAGGGCAAGACTCTGTCTCAAAAAAAAAAAAAAAATCTCTTTCTGTGTTTTGGGGCTGGCTCTTTGTTGCCAGGTTAAATCATGAGGTAAGATGCTATCTCACTGATTTTCTAGGGAGTCTGGAATGAACTCATTTTATTAGCTTATCTCTGGAAGATACAATATTAAAGCTAATGTAATCCACTGTATGTAAAAGGGCTTTTAGCACCACTATTAATTACAAATATAGCACATGAAAAAATATATATAATGGTCTGAAAATTCTCATCATAAAATTCTATATTAGCCTGAAAGACAGAAAACCTTTTAATTCAGATCCAAAATCATTAGTTCTTTCTCTGTTATTATGTTTTATTTTGTTTTATGGACCATATAATGCCTCTTTTGGGCAACGTATTTCCACAAGATATATGTTGAATACCTACTAGTAGATTATGCTACTTAATATTGTTTTTGTGACATTTATTAGAATAGAAGGAAAATAACACCTGTAAACTAAACACCTTCAGCCTCTGTGTTAATAGCAGCCATACACTCAACACGAGCTTTCCAACCAAGTAGCTGTTCCTTGTTCATCTCTCTAATGGCATTCATTACTTGGATTCACACTGATTTATCTATCATTTTTTGTTGTCAGATGAAAAATTTTCAAATGTAACAAAATTATATTTCTTTGTTTTGGCAAATTATTACACTAGTGATGCCGTAAAAACTGAAAACAAAAATTCCTCATTCTACATTTAACACATTTCGTGGATTTTCCTTAGAAGTAAGGTGTTATTAAAGATTCAGAAATATTGTCAATGATTCATTGATTTAGGGTTGGGAAATAATCCCAAATTGCTAAATAACTTAAAAAAAATAAAGGATTCAAGTTTCTAACTCTATCCAAAATGGAGTAAACTTGCTGCAAACTGTGAATACCGCAAAGTGCAACTAAAAACCATAGACATAATACAAATGCTGATATATCAAAAATAACAGCAAGCAGCCCACAGTGTGTTTCTTGTTTTTTTTTTTGTTTTCTGTTTTGTTTGCTTTGCTTCTTTCTTTTATCTCCAGCTTTGACCCAAGCATAGGCTGGCTAAGGCAGGCTACTGAATAACACAAATGGATAATAAAACCTTAAGAAAAGAGCGTCCTTCTCAACAGAATTGGAAGAGTGGGCTTCTCTGAGCTTCCAGAGAATGGGAGAAATTATTTTTTCTCTCTCTCTCTCTCCCTCAATCTCTCTCTTTTTCTCTCTTCTTCTCTTTCTCTCCCTCTGTATCTCTCTCTCCAGGCCTACCATGAGGGCTGCCTCAGTTACAGCGGTGCAATACATATAAATCATAAGAGAAAACCTATCCATTAAAGAAAAGAACCATAAAAGGAAGCTCCAGTTATGTAAAGATTGAGGAAGATAAAAATCCTTTTTTTTCTATTTATTTTATCTCCTTGCTTCATCCTGCAGGTAGGACCAGTTGACAGCATTATGTACCAAGGACAGTGGCTAAAACTCCAAAAATATTTCTAAAACAACAGAGCAAAGACTGTGAAAGCAAAACTGATACTGTAAAAAGAAAAGAAGAATTAGTCATAGATCCCCAGAGGGAAAAAAAAATAGAAAACTACATATAAATGTAAAGTTTCAAATAATAAAAAAAGAAAGAGGAAAGGAGGTCAGAAAAATGAAAAACAGAATAAAACAAAAAAAAAATAAAATGATAGGTCTAAACACATTTCCATAATTAAATTAAATGACCTAAACACACTAAAAGAGAGAAACTGCTGGGTTGACAGTTTAAAAAACAAAATCCAACAGTATTCTGTCTTAAGAAAATTTACTTTAACAGCATAGGTGTATTAAAAGTAAATGGAGGGACAAACATCCACAATGCAAAAGAATACTAGAATGGCTTTATTAATATAAAAACAAATCAACCTTAGAACAAAACCAGGGATAAAACACACACACACACACACACACACACACACACACACAGGTGAACATGTCCAAGATGAACCAGGTACCAATGATGGAAGCACCAAAGCTGCAATAGCTTTACTTACAATGGTAGATCTAGTTTTGCAGTCAGAGATCAGTACTGAACACACGGTGATGTAGGAGTATGTATACTTCCTCACATTCATTCAAAGGATAAAAGCCATATTCCTTTTACTCTAGATAATGTAAATCACAAAATTTTTCCTGAATGTCAGGAGCTTTCTTCACCTGTTATTACATCTCCCGCATCATTTGAAAACAACAAGATCATGCTGAGGAACAAAGTTCCAGAGAAGAAATTAATTTAACAGAGAAAGTAAAGGAGAATGCTACACCAATCAGGAACACAACTGCTAAAGTGACCAGCAATTTGAGAATAAGAAGTAGATTTGCCAAGCCTAAACCAACTCCTGAGAAGATTTTAGGGACCAACAGATTTGATAATTATCAGGAAGTTTCCAGTTTGTGTGTAACGAAAGGGGAAGAACTGGAAGCTCCAAGAAAAACAGAGAAAAATGCTTCCAACTCAACAGAATTGAAAAATAAAAACCTCTGATCAGTTACAACAGCAGAGAATAAAATGCAGAGCAAATTGGTGTGTGTACATGGCATCAAAGGGACCAGTATTTCTCAAGAAGTAAACCTAACTGAAAAATGAAAATCAAGACTAAAGCTCTCAGAGTTTCTGTCAGTTGCTCCAACTGCCTCCTCCGAGAAAGGGCCCTGCACACTTGGTGTGGATAGTTGGTGAAATTCTGCTCAAAAACCCCAGATAAAGGACTCTAAAGGAGACAGTGTGCTTACACTTCCTGTGCCAGAGCATACACCAAGTATTCCAGAAGTCCAACAGGAGAATATAATGAATCCTCAAGACCTAATAGTGGATCTCATTGCTAAGGTACCTCAAGATGGAGAAGATGAACAAGCATTTATTTTAACCCAGCAGAAATTTCAACCAATGCAGTAGAAGAATACCAATGCCACTAGAGAGTTAATGCCAAGCCCTTTACTGCCAGCTCCCATATTGGTCAAATCAGTGAATACTGAAGAAAGGGTGACATGAGTATTTGTTTACCAGCAACTTCAGTTGGTCTAGATGTCATGGGCTTATCCATTTCCAGAAGAGACGATTCTCAAACACCTCCTGATAATTTGGATCTTGTATGTGGGAAGAGGTTTCATTGCAGGCTTGATGAAAATGACCACATTCATCCTGCCAAAAAATGCTCGCTCTCTTTAAGAGGTTATTGTCAAGACTATACTTCTGAGGTGCACTCAAGGGAATTGACAAGTGTTTTTGAGGAAACGGGGGAGTCTCACAAGGAACAAGATATTTTTCCTACCTCAGGAAGCACACTGCCAACTCCAGAACTTCAAAAAGAGCAAGTCGAACCAAGTTTTCAGAGTAAGGGCTCTAGACCTTTACTAGACATGCATAGAATGTGCCTCAATTGCCCCAGGATCAAATGATTGCATCTGATAAGGAAGAAAGAACTGATGCAGCTCCTAAGTCTGAGCAAGACAGCAGAACATCATCTTCAGAAGCCCTACTATCCAGACCTGGCAGAACGGCATTTTTGTTTTTAATATGTTCAAAGAATAGTTTGGAGTCTGATTGACCTACTCAGGTCCATAGTAAGAAATGTCTAAAACCTCTTATACCTCCATTAAAAGAGAATTTGAAAAGATCCAACCCATTCAATGAAAGCCAGAAAAAACAAATTGAGAGTCCTCTGATCTGCTTCCATCTCCAAGTGTTATTAATACTCAATCTGAGAATATTAGCAGCTCAGCAACTCAGGTTTCTTTCTTTTTTTTTTTTTTTTGAGACAGTGTTTCACTCTTGTTACCCAGGCTGGAGTGCAATGGTGCGATCTCGGCTCACCACAACCTCCACCTCCTGGGTTCAAACCATTCTCCTGCCTCAGCCTCCTGAGTAGCTGGGGCTACAGGCATGAGCCACCATGCCCAGCTAATTTTTGTATTTTTAGTAGAGACGGAGTTTCACTATGTTCACCAGGATGGTCTCGATCTCTTGACCTCGTGATCCACCCGCCTCGGCCTCCCAAAGTGCTGGGATTATAGGCGTGAGCCACCACGCCCGGCCAGCAACTCAGCTTTCTTGTGATCAGCCCTTACTGAAAGACGGATATAAAAGTGGCCAAAAGCAGCCCTTTGAAGGGGAACCAACCACAGTCTCTGAATATTTCTTCAATGATATCTTCATTGAAAGGGATAAAACAGAATAAAACAATCTTTTGTCTCCTTTTAAAATTAAGTCTAGGATTTCCATAGTCAATTACATCAACAAAACAGTATTTAGAGCAAAACATCACTGTCTATTTTCCTTTAGGTTGATTTTGAATATTTAATGAGCTTGATTTGAAGCTTTTATAATCAGTGGAAAACATTTCTGAGGTTCCTGTCATTCTGATTGATTCAGCATTTTGCAAATAGCAAGCAAGCAATTAAGTCTGCTTTCTCAGACAGAAATAACAACTCTTGTTTACATTTTGACTCTTCCTGTGCTAAGCACACATGGACATTTGGAATGTTGTGGATATATGTCTGCATGAATTGCAATGCAGACAGATTTGGGGGTTGATTGTATCATATTTAACATTTAGCAACTTCTTCTGTGAAGTTCTTTTTATTTTTAGGAGGAGATGATGAAGGATGAAAGCCTTTTCAGTTGCTTCTCAGTACAGAATAATGTTATTTAAGTCAGTGATGGACCACATATATGACGGTGGTCCCATACAATTAAAATGGAGATAAAGTATTCCTTTCGCCTAGTGACATTATGACCATGATAACGCAGTGCATTGCTTTTTAAGTTTAGGTATGTTTAGCCACACAGATGCTTACTACTGTGTTACAGCTGCCTACAGTATTCTGCATAGTATCCCACGGTAGAGGTTTGCAGCCGAGGAGCCTAGGCTGCACCACATAGCCTTGGTCTAGGGCGTGTAGCAGGCTGTACATCTCAGTGTTTGTAAAGCACGCTCTGCGCTGGTCCACACAAGATCACCTAACAAGGCACCTCTTAGAACATATAGTTAAGGGATGCTGACTGTATGTGAAAACAAATCCACTTTCAAATGGTACACATTAAAAAACTTTCCTATTATCAGCCGTTTGTCTGACTGAAAAATATGTATTTTTTCTAATTCATGGTGATATTAGTCTTAATTGAACAACTAGTATTTAAACATAATTAGTTATAAAGATGACACATCAAAGAGCTTATTTATTTTTAAATTTTTTATTTAAAAGGATATTCGGTTTTAGCTATTTTCACCCCTCAGATTGTAGATAAAGAAGACATTCACAAGGTTATGTTTGTCTCCTTTTTCTCTTTAATTTTAAAGATATTTAAAATGATATAACTAAAAATGTTTGCATAATGTATATGTTTTGAATACATTTTTTCCCTCAATTTAGCATGTTGACTTTGTACTGTGAATTTTTCTGTTTTTCTTATTCCTTGGATCATCTCAAGATTTTCATGAGGGTAAGGGAAACTCAAGTTTATTTATGAGACAAATTTCCATACAAAACTCAATATCCTTTATACATACACAGACATAGATTAGTTTTTAAAAAGCCAATTTCTCCATAGTTTTCCATTAAATTCTCAAGAAACACTTAGAGCTTTAAGCACAGAACATAATTGTGATGATAAAAAACAGAAAATAAGGCTTTATAAAGCTAGTGATTATCATCAATATGAATTTAAGGTTTAATTTCAAGATTTGATGATTTACATGTATAATTCTAGTATCTACCCAAGTAGATCTATCGTGGTTCCAATTAGACTTCTCAAACAGCAAATTTATTCTGATTTTGTTTGAAAAGCCTCTTTGATTGATAGTATATTTGCTCAAGGGTTGCAAACTTTATGCAAACTGTTTTGGGTTTGCAGGCCAGGTGGTCTCCGCAGCAGCTACTCAGCTCTGCAATTTCAGTGTGAAAGAAGCCGTGGACAGTATTTGAATGAAGGACTGTGGCTGGATTGGCCTTTTAGTTTGACCCCTACGTTAGGCCCTGTTTTCTGACCTTAAGGTGCTCATATCTGTATGTCTGAGTTATTTGTCACTGAAGTTACGAATTGTGCTAAAAGTTAAAACTGTGTTGATTATATTATGTAATGATCAGTATTTCAATTGGGAAGATATTTTAGAGTCTAGATAATTATGTTTGTATATCGCAGAAATGGCGGCCAGTGTCTAAGTTCCTTGATAGAAGAGAATCGTGTCTCAGCAGGTGTGACAGTAATGCTAATTTACTGGAACTGCTGCTGTTAGAGCTCTTCTTATTGGTTGTGTTTTAGTGAAATATATGTCTTATCATTGAGTCAGATAGGAGGCTACGTAGTTCTAAGTGGAGATTGTCTATAAGTAGGCAGTTACTTCATGATTAATATGTCACAGAAATCATGGTAGTAAATCACATTGCTATTTTAATATCCTGCTTTTGTAAGTTTTTTAAACTCATATTCTGAAAAGATTTCATTCTATTAATGTTAGTTTGGGAGTTAGATTGCCATGATTAAACTATTATGTATCCTTGTGTAATATTAATTTTTAATGTTAACATCTGTCTCTTTTAATCTATAATAAGCCAGTTTTATGGAAGATAGAATTTTTTACTACATGAAGAATACAGGGACTCATTGTATTAGAGAATCAAGTCAGCCTGCTAAATTATCCTGCTGTTATATCGTTAAACCTAATTTTGGAAAAGAGAAAGTTAACTAGTGGAAAGAATTATGTTACGTCTGATTCAAAGATGTTACAAATAATTTGTTTCATAAATTTTAAAGGAGATACAATTAAAGCTTATCCACCATGATAAGTTTTAAAGGAGATACAATTAAAGGTTTTTATCTTTTTCTGACTTTTTCTCCTGAACGCTTATGTCTCAGCAAGTGACCAACATGAGGGTCAGAATGCCTAATTGTTGGTAAATGGTCAAGGCACAACAAAAATATTAATATCCACTGTTTGCCATCATGTTATTTAAACAAAAGCTGCCATGTATACCATCTTGTTTAAAGAAGTCCTCCACAAAAAAAGCAATATCATGCCATTCATAAATGTTCTTGTTCTAAAGAAAGCAGTTATGTTATATATATACATGATGCAAATAAAAGTTATTTTATAGAAAAAAGAATAAATTAATCAAGAAAACATAGCAATCTTAAATGAGCATACAATTAACAAACAGAGCTCCAAAATGCATAAAGGAAAAACTATTAGAACTAAAAGTTTAAAAGTCCCCAGACAACACATTTTTAAATCCCCAAGTACCTGGAAGTTAAAAATGCACTTCTTTTTTTTTTTTAATTGTACTTTAGGCTCTGAGATACATGTGAAGAACATGTAAGATTGTTACATAGGTACATACATGGCAAGGTGGTTTGCTGCCTTCCTCCCCCAGCACCTATATCTGGTATTTCTCCCCATGTTATCCCTCCCCACCCTAGGGGCTAAAGAACAGATTGACAGAAATCTTTGAAAAAATATTTTTTAAACTGAATTAAATTGTGATATAACATATAAAAATCCTTGCTAAAATAGTGCTTACAGGAAAACTTGAGCATTAAATATTTAAATAGAAAGTTAAAAGGTCTAAGCTCAATCATATAGTTTACACTTTAAGAAACTAGAAAAAATAAAGGACATTTCAATGAGGGCTCATGGGCTGTGAATTCAAGAGCTATTAACACTATGACCAAAATTCTCTATAAGATCCATAGCACTGAATAGTGCTATATTTCCCTGAGGAAGTATAAGACTTAGCCATTTATAATTATGACATAATAATCCATAATTGTTGATGTGGGAAAATAAATACATTTCCCAAAGTTTAAGCAGATTTTCTCTTTTTTAAAGGAAAAAAAAAATAAACCCACAATAAGCAGAAGAGTTAAATAATAAAGAACCAAAATCAATAAAATTTGAAACAGAAAAACAATGGAAAAAAATCAATGAAGTCAAAAGGTGTTTTTTTTAAAAAGGTCAAGAAGATGCAGTGACCTAGCCAAAAAGACAGTTATATTGCAAAAAAATCTCTATACAAACATACCCAATAAAAATCAAAACAAGGCTCGTCCGAGTGCAGCGGTGTTTACAACTAATTGATCACAACTAGTTACAGATTTCTTTGTTCCTTCTCCACTCCCACTGCTTCACTTGACTAGCCTTAAAAAAAATAAAGTAAATAAATTATAAAAAATCCAAACAAGCCAGACAGAGAAAACTGAAATAAATAACTAACTTTTCAGTGCAAATACACAGATGTACATCCTCAGGAAACAATAGCAAACAAGAAACCATGACCTCCCCAAACGGACAAATAAAGTTGCCAGTGAAGGACCCTAACTAGACAGCAGTAGATGAGCTCTCTGATCAAGAATTCAATAGCAGTTTTAAGAAAACTCAGTGATCTTTAAAATAATACAGAAGAGCAACTCAGAAATGTATTAGATAAATATAACAGATTGAAATTTTTTTGTACTTTTTTTTTTATTATACTTTAAGTCCTGGGATACATGTGCAGAACATGCAGGTTTGTTACATAGGTATACATGTGCCATAGTGGTTTGATGCACCCATCAACCCATCACCTACGTTAGGTATTTCTCCCAATGGTACCCCTCCCCTAAACCCCCAACCACCAACAGGCCCCATTGTGTGATATACCTCTCCTTGTGTCCATGTGTTCTCATTGTTCAACTCCCACTTACGAGTGAGAACATGCAGTGTTTGCTTTTCTGTTCCTGCACTAGTTTGCTGAGAATTATGGTTTCCAGGTTTATCCATATCCCTGCAAAGGACATGAATTCATCCTTTTTATTGCTGTATAGTATTCCATGATGTATATGTGCCACATTTTCTCTATCCAGTCTATTGATGGGCATTGGGTTGGTTCCAAGTCTTTGCTATTGTGAATAGTGCTGCAATAAGCAGACGTGTGCATGTGTCTCTATTGTAGAATTATTTATAATATTTGGGTATATACCCAGTAATGGGATTTTAAAAACTAGAGAAGCAAGAGCAAACAAATTCAAAAACCAGAACCAAATGGTATTTCTGGTTCTAGATCCTTGAGGAATCACCACACTGTCTTCCACAATGGTTGAACTAATTTACATTCTCACCAACAGTGTAAAAGCATTCCTATTTCTCCACATCCTCTCCAGCATTAGTTGTTTCCTGAATTTTTAATGATCACTATTCTAACTGGCATGAGATGGTAACTCACTGTGGTTTTGATTTGCATTTACCTAACAACCAGTGATGATGAGCTTTTTTTTCTTATGTTTGTTGGTCACATAAATGGCTTCTTTTGAGAATTGTCTGTTCATATCCTTTGCCCACATTTTGATGGGGTTGTTTGTTTTTTTCTTGTAAATTTGTTTAAGTTCCTTGTAGATTCTGGATATTAGGCCTTTGTCAGATGGATAGATTGCAAAAGTTTTCTCCCATTCTGTAGGTTCCCTGTTCACTCTGATGATAGTTTCTTTTGCTATGCAGAAGCTCTTTAGTTTAATTAGATCCTATTAGTCAATTTTGGCTTTTGTTGTCATTGCTTTTGGCATTTTAGTCATGAAGTCTTTACCTATGCCTGTGTTCTGAATGGTATTGCCTAGGTTTTGTTCTAGGGGTTTTATGGTTTTAGGGCTTACATTTAAGTCTTTAATCCATCTTTAATTTTTGTATAAGGTGTAAGGAAAGGGTCCAGTTTCAGTTTTCTATATATGGCTAGACAGTTTTCCCAATACCAAGTATTAAATAGGGAATCCCTTCCCCATTTCTTTTTTGTTTGTTTGTTTTGTTTTTTGTCAAATGGCTGGCCAGTTTTTTCAACATCATTTATTAAATAGAGAATACTTTCCCCATTGCTTGTTTCTGTCAGGTTTGTCAAAGATCAGATGGTTGTAGGTGTTATTTCTGAGGCCTCTGTTTTCCTCCATTGGTCTATATACCAGATTCATAAAACAAGTTCTTAGAGACCTACAAAGAGACTTCGACTCCCACACAATAATAGTGGGAGATTTTAACACCTCACTGTCAATATTAGACAGATCATCAAGAGAGAAAATTAACAAGGATATTCAGGACTTGAACTCAGCTCTGGGCCAAGCAGACATAATAGACATCCACAGAACTCTCCACCCCAAATCCACAGAATATACATTCTTCTCAGCACCGCATCACACCTACTCTAAAATTCACCACATAATTGGAAGTAAAACACTCCTGAGCAAATGCAAAAGAATGGAGATCATAACAAACAGTCTCTCAGACCAGAGTACGATCAAATTAGAACTCAGGATAAAGAACTTACTCAAAACCACACAACTACATGGAAACTGAACAACCTGCTCCTGAATGACTAATGGGTAAATAATGAAATTAAGGTAGAAATAAATAAGTTCTTTGAAACAAACAGGAACAAAGACACAATGTACCAGAATATCTAGGACACCACTAAAGCAGTGTTTACAGGGAAGTTTATAGCACTAAATGCCCACAGAAGAAAGCAGGAAAGATTTAAATTCAACACCCTAATATCACAACTAAAAGAACTAGAGAAGCAAGAGCAAACAAATTCAAAAACTAGCAGAAGACAAGAAATAACTAAGATCAGAGCAGAACTGAAGGAGAGAGAGACATGAAAAACGCTTTAAAAATCAATAAATACAGGAGCTGGTTTTTTGAAAAGATTAACAAAATAGATAGCCTGCTAGTCAGACTAATAAAGAGAAGAATTAAATAGATACAATAAAAACAATAAAGGGGATATCACCATTGATGCCATAGAAATACAAACTACCATCAAAGAATACTATAAACAACTCTACACAAATAAATTAGAACCTCTAGAAGAGATGGATAAATTCCTGGACACATACACCCTCCCAAGACTAAATCATGAAGAAGTCAAATCCCTGAAGAGACCAATAACAAGTTCTAAAATTGAGGTGGTAATTAATAGCCTACCAACCAAAAAAGCCCAAGACCACATGGATTCACAGCCAAATTCTACCAGAGGCACAAAGGGAAGCTGGTACCATTCCTTCTGAAATGATTCCAAACAACAGAAAAAGAGGGGCTCCTCCCTCACTCATTTATGAGACCAGAATCATCCTGATACCAAAGCCTGGCAGACACAACCAAAAAAAAAAAATTCAGGCCAATATCCTAGATGAACATCGATGCAAAAATCTTCAATAAAATACTGGCAAACTAAATCCAGCAGCATATCAAAAAGCTTATCCACCATGATTAATTCAGCTTCATCCCTGAGATGCAAGGCTGTTTCAACATATGCAAATCAGTAAACATAATCCATCACATAAACAGAACCAATGACAAAAATTACATAATTATCTCAAAAGATGAAGAAAAGGCCTTCAATAAAATTCAACACTGCTTCATGCTAAAACTCTCAATAAACTAGGTATTGATGGAATGTATCTCAAAATAATAAGAAGTATTTATGACAGGCCCACAGCCACTATCATACTGAATGGGCAAAAGTTGGAAGCATTCCCTTTGCAAACTGACACAGACAGGGATGTCCTTCTCACCACTCCTATTCAACATAGTATTGGAATTTCCAGTCAGGTCAATCAGGCAAGGGAAAAAAATAAAGGCTATTCAAACAGGAATAGAGGAAGTCAAATTATCTCTGTTGGCAGATGACATGATTGTATATTTAGAAAACACTATCATCTCAGCCCAAGATCTCCTTAAGCTGATAAGCCACTTCAGCAAAGACTCAGAATACAAAATTGATGTGCAAAAATCCCAAGCATTCCTGTACACCAGTAACAGACTAACAGAGAGCCAAATCATGAGTGCACTCCCATTCACAGTTGGTACAAAGAGAATAAAATACCTAGGAATACAACTTACAAGGGAAGTGAAGGGCCTCTTCAAGGAGAGCTACAAATCACTGCCCAAGGAAATAAGAGAGGACACAACAGAAGGAAAAACATTCCATGCTCACGGATAGTAGGAATCAATATCATGTCTTTCACTATGCACAAAAATCAAATCAAAATAGATGAGAGACTTAAATCTAAGGCCAGGTGTAGTGGCTCATGCCTGTAATTCCAACACTTCAGGAGACCAAGGCAGGCAGATAGCTGGAGCTCAGGGGTTTGAGATCAGCCTGGGCAACAGGGCAAAACCAAGTCCCAACAAAAAATTACAAACATTAACCAGGCATGGTGGTGCATGCTTGTTGTCCCAGCTACTCAGAAGGCTAAGCAGAAGGATCGCTTGAGCCCAGGAAGTTGAGGCTACAGTGAGCCATGTTTGTACCACTGCACTCCAGTCTGGGTGACAAAGTGAGACTCTGTATCAAAAAGAAAAATAAAAAGAAAGGCTTACATATAAGACCCAAGACTAAGAGCCTTGAGAAGAAAACATTGAAGAAACATCTCAGAATATTGGTCTGAAAGAAGATAGTTTGAGTAAGACCTCAAAAGTCCAGGCAACAAAAGCAAAAATAGACAAATGTATCCCATCAAGCTAAAAAGCTTCTTCACGGCTAAGAAAAGAGTCAACGAAGTGAAGAGACACCTCACCATATGGGAGAAAATATTTGCAAACTATCCAGTATATATAAAAAACTCAAACAACTCAATAGCAAAAAAAAAAAAAAAAAACTGATTTAAAATGGGCAAAAGATCTGAATATACATTTCTCAAAAGAAGACATATAAATGGTCAGCAGGCATATAAAAAAAAGATGCCCAAAATCACTAATAATCAGAGAAATGCATATCAAAACCACAATGAGATATTATCTCAACCCAGTTAAAATGGTTTTTATTACAAAGATAAGAAGTATGGCTGTTGGTGAGGGTTTGGAGAAAGGGGAACCCTCCTACACTATTGCTGGGAATGTAAATTAGCACATCCACTAAGGACAGCAGTATGGCGATTCCTCAAAATCCTAAAAATAAAACTACCATATGATCCAGCAGTTCCATTACTTGGACTATATTCAAAAGAAATAAAATCCACATATTGAAAAGATATCTGCACTCCCATGTTTGTTAAAGCACTATTCACAATACCCAAGATGTAGAGTCACCTAAGTGCCCATCCATGGATAAATGGATACAGAAAATGTGGCACATATACACAGTAGAATACTATCCTGCCACAAAAAAGAATTAAATCTTCTTGTTTGCAGCAATATAGATGGAACCGGAGGTCATGTTAGGTGAGATGAGCCAAGCACAGAAAGACAAATATTGCACCTTCTGTCTCATATGTGGAAGCTAAAGTGGAACTCATGAACAGCAAGAACAGAATGGTGGTTACCAGAGACTGGGAAGGTGGTGGAGGGAGACAAAAAGAGGTTGATTCGTGGGCACAAGAAAATAGTTAAAAGAAATAAGCTTTTGTGTTCAATAAATCAATAGAGTGACTATAGTAAGCAATAATCTATTTTATATTTCAAAATAGCTGGTAGACAATCATTCAAATATTCCCTGCATGATGAAAAGAGAAATGTTTAAGGTGATGGATATCCCAATTATCTTGATTTTATTATTATGCATTATACGAGTATATCAAAATATCACATGTACCCCTAAAATATGTACAACTATTATATATCAATAAATATCTAAGATCAGGAAAATGATAAATCTCTAACTAAAATTACCAAAAAAGAAGGGAGATGCCAATTAACAATATTAAAAGTGAATAAAGAATATCTCTACAAACACTACAGACACAAAGGATTGCAAGAAAATACTATGAACAATTCTGTGCCCGTAAATTTGGCAACTTAGATAAAATAGAACAATACATTGAAAGGCACATAGTCACAAAAAGAATAAAATTCCTAGGAATACAGCAAACCAGGGAGGTGAAAGTTCTCTACAATGAGAATTACAAAACACTGCTCAAAGAAATCAAAGATGATACAAACAAATGGAAAAACATTCCATGCTCATGGGTAGGAAGAGTCAATATCATTAAAATGGCCATACTGCTCAAAGCAATTTACAGATTCAGTGCTATTTCTAATTCAGTGCTATTTCTATCAAACTACCAATGACATTCCTCACAGAAATAGAAAAAAAACGTATTTTAAAATTCATATGGAACCAAAAGAGAGCCCAAATAGCCAAGGTAATCTAAACAAAAAGAACAAAGCAGGAGGTGTCATGATACCCAACTTCAAATTATATTGCAGGGCTACAGTAACCAAAATCCATGGTACTGGTACAAAAACAGACACATAGACCCATGGAGCAGACTAGGGGGCACAGAAATAAGGCTATATACCTACAACCATCTGCCCTTCCACAGAGCTGACAAAAGCAATCAATGGCCATACGCAGAAGATTGAAACTGGAACCCTTCCTTATATCGTTTATGAAAATCAACTAAAGATGGATTAAATACTTAAATATAAAACACAAAACTATAAAAATCCTGGAAGACAACCTAGCCAATACCAATCTGGACACAGGAACTGGCAAAGATGTCATGATGAAGATGCTGAAAGAAATTGCAAGAAAAACAAAAATTCGCAAATGGGGTCTAATTAAACTTAAAAGCTTCTTTGCAGCATAAGAAAGATCAACAGAGTGAAAAGAAAACCTGCAGAATGGGAGGAGATCTTTACAAACTACGTATCTGACAAGGCTTTAATATTCAGCATGTATAAGGAACTTAAAACAAATTTAGAAGAGAAAAACAATGCGTTAAAAGTGGGCAAAGGACATGAACAGACACATTTCAAAAGAAGACACATGAGCAGACAACAAGCATATGAAAAAGGTCAACATCACTGATTGTTAGAGAAATGCAAATCAAAACCACAATGAGAGAACATCTCACATCAGTAAGAATGGCTATTACTAAACAGTCAAAAATAACATGCTGGCAAGGTTGCAGAGAAAAGTGAACATTTATACACTATTTTATGAGGCCAGAAGTGTCATAACCCCAAACCAGGAAAACATTATTTAAAAAGAAACCTATAACTAATAGCCCTCATGAATATAAACATGTTCAACCAAATATTAAATGCAACAATTTATAAGAAGGTGAGTATATCACACTAAGTGAGATTGATTCCAAAAATGTATATCTGATTCAATATTTGAATGTCAGTAAGTGCAACTCACCCTTTAAAAAGATCACAATAGAGAAGACTACATAGTCATCTCAACACATGAAGAAAAAGATTTGACAAAATTTATTCATTCATAATAACAATTTTTAAAACTTAAGCAAACTAGGAGGAGTAAAGGTAACTTTCTTAACCTAACAAAAGGCATCTACAAAAAAATCTAATCTCATACTTAATAGATGGTCTAAAATCAAGAAAAGGAAAAAGACGTTCACATGTAACACTTGCATTCAACATTGTACTAGATGTCCTAACAAGTGCCACAAGGCAAGGAAAGGAATAAAAGGAGCAAACAGTGTTCAAGAAAGAAAGAAAACTGTCTATTGTCACATAGGACATGATTGTCTATATTCAAACTCCCATGACATTACATTTTTTTTAACTAATAAATGAGTTTTTCAAGGATGTAGACATTTCATCAAATACGCAAATGATAGTAGACATATAAAATAGGCTAAAAATCATTAGTCATTAAGAAAATGTAAATTAAAGCTACAATTTAAAAAATAACATGTTTATAGGGATGGCTAAAATTTTTTTTTAATCCAGACAGTACTAAATACTAACAAGGATGTACAGCAATTAGAACTTTCATGCATCACTGGTAGGGCTGTGAAATGGCACAGCCCATCGGGAAAACACTGGGCAGTTCTTGACAAAGTTAAACATATATTCACCATGAATGCAGCAATCGTATTTCTAGATATTCATTCAAAAGCAGATATGAATATTGAAAAATCTGTGTTCACATACACACACACACACACACACACGCACACACACACAACTAAAGGTGAATGTTTACAACGGCTTTCTTACAATTCACAAACCCTGGGAACATCTCAAACACCTCTCAACTGGGAAAAGGATTCAATATCTAAACAGGGTAGAGAATACTCCTTGTCAATATAAAGGAGGAAAGGTCATTGGTAGACATATAACACGCATGAATCTCAAATGCATCACCCTATGAAAGATGCCATATTCTAAAGGCTACACATTATCTATAAGTTATGTGACTCCATTTTTATGACTTTCTTGGATATCAAAAAATAGAATGAAGGAAAGTAAATCAGGATTTCCAGGGATTAAAGGTTTGACTCCCAAGGGCCACCAGGAGGGGATTTTTCAACAGTGATCAAACTGTTCTGTATTTTGATTAAGATGGTAGTTGCATGACTGCATTTATCAAAACTCGTAGACTTGAACAGTGAAAACGTTATTGTGTATACATTTAAAAACAAATTTAAAAGAAACATGACCCAATAATAAAAGTGGATTCTCGGAAATAGACAACTTATAAGCACTCACCAATGTATTCTATGTACAGTTCTCTACATCATTTGAAACTTTCTATTTTATATCATTGAAATTTGTGTGTGTGTATATAGCCTATAATAATATATTACATTACATTATAGTTCATTGAATGCAGAAAACATGAATAGTGTAATGTGTCTATGCTGTTGTCTGGCAGAGATAATAATCCACACATGTTTGTTAGATAAATAAAACATAATTCAATAGAAAAAAACAAATCTCCCCTATGACATAGAGCTGGCCCTCCCGCCTAACTTCCTCAGTTCACAGCCAATGGATGCAGCAAATTTGAAGGGGCAAAGAAATGGGTAGAAGGAGTTATGCTGACAGAAGAAACAGTGATCAGCGTTAACCCTATGTAGACAGCAAGAAGAGCACAGAATAATAAAACTCAGACACACGGATCAAACAAACGTGTGTTCTACATACCAATAAATTCAAAGTATTATTCAGTTAAAATATTCTTTAGAAAACTTTAGCAAATAAAGTATCTTGTGAATTTTTTTTTAATTTTTATTTATTTTGAGACTGGCTTGTAAGACTGGCTAATTTTTGTATTTTTGGTAGATACAGGGTTCCACCATGTTGGCCAGGCTAGGCTAAAGTGATCCACCCACCTCAGCCTCCCAAAGTGCTGGGATAACAGGTGTGGGCCACTGTGCCCAGCCTGAAAAGATTTTTCTTATTAAAAATTAGTTAAGTTCATGATGTTTAAAAAGATAATATACAAAAAAACAAGTTTTATGTGTGTGTGTTTGTATATGTGTTCATTTGTGCATGCATGTGTAAAAGGATGCACCAATGCCTATACCTAACTCATATATGGCTTTTACTCTTTTTAACTTAACATTTTTTAAAAAAAAGTAGAAGTAATTTATTTAGCTGTGCCTACTGCATGTAGTTAGCTATTAATATATTAGTAAACAGACTGCCATTTTATATTTTGATAACACTGCTACTTCTTCATTCTCATGGTTTAAATTCAAAAATGCAGTGTTCACCTATGCTTAATGATTTTTTTGTTTGTTTTTTTAGACGGAGTCCTGCTCTGTCTCCAGTCTGGAGAGCAGTGGCACAATCTCGGCTCACTGTAACCTCTGCCTCCCGGGTTCAAGCGATTCTTCTGCCTCAGCCTCTTGAGTACCTGGGACTACAAGCACATGTCACCACGCCCAGCTAATTTTTCTATTTTTAGTAGAGCTGGGGTTTCACCATGTTGGCCAGATGGTCTCGATCTCTTGACCTGTGATCTGCCTGCCTCGGCCTCCCAAAGTGCTGGGATTACAGGTGTGAGCCACCGTGCCTGGCTGCTTAATGATTTTTTTTTTTTAAATCTCTTATGCATTTTTGGGCTTAGCACAGGGAAAAATTATGAACAAGATACATAAAAGTCAGCAGTTTGACATGTTTCCATACATTCCATACTATGATACAGTTAATATATTTTTCTAAAGGCATAAATACTTTACCTGAAGTAGAGTAAAAATATTAGGCATATGCTTTGTTAAATTAATAAAGAAGAGCAAATCCATTTATTCTTAGAATTTCAGTAGTAGAAATAATTTTGTGCTCTTAATGATGTATGTTAATGTGTATATATATATATATATAATTGTACTTTAGGTTCTGGGGTACACGTGCAGAACATGCAGGATTGTTGCATAGGTACGTACATGGCAATGTGGTTTGCTGCCTCCATCCCCGTCACCTATATCTGGCATTTTTCCCCATGTTATCCCTCTTCAACCTCCCTACCCCCTGCTGTCCCTCCCCTAGTCCCCCTCAAACAGACTCCAGTGTGTGATGCTCCCCTCCCTGTGTCCATGTGTTCTCATTGTTCAACACCCGCCTATGGGTGAGAACATGCAGTGTTTGATTTTCTGTTCTTGTGACAGTTTACTGAGAATGATGGTTTCCAGGTTCATCCATGTCCCTACAGAGGACACAAACTCATCGTTTAACATTTTTTTTAAAAAGTTACCTTTGAAGAATTAAATATAGGTGTCAATAAGCTAAAGTTCTATCAAGTGATAAATGGCACAACTAATAGTGAATATGTAATAATAATAAATCCATGTGCAGCCATATACTTTAGGCAAACACAATCATAGCAGAAATTTAACAATGACACAAATTTTATAGGGCATTTGAATTTTGTTGTTTTAATACTTTTAAAAGTATACATTAATTAAGAAAGTTTACATAAATATATTAAGAATAAACAAATAATGGCAAAAACTACAATTACTTTTGCGCCAACCTAATAATATGGGCAAGCACCCTTCATTGGAAATGGTACCCAGGATGGGTATGGTAACATCACTCGACGTTTATTAATTTAACAGAGGTTCACTGAATAGAGCATGGAGGCAGCATTAGGAATGTCTCTGATCATTCAAAAAGATCACATGGAGCAGCAGAGAGTAGCACACTGAACACTGTGAACTGACACAGCATGTCATGCATTTAATGCTGGACACCAGGCTTCTACTTCTAAATAAAAATCAGGTTGAGAGTGAAAGATATTTTATGTAACAAGGACAGAGAGAAAGAATGAGGCAGGGAGCCACGGGGAATGACTGCAAGAGAACAGCGCCCCATTCCTGCAGGGGCTATGCCCTTCCCAAATCTTATTCAGCCTCTGAACAACATGAGTATACTTAAAAATTAACCAAAAATATAGAATCATGAAAAGTGATAAAATATAAAATTAAGAATTGAGTCACTTAAATATAAAAAATAAAAATCGAGAATAATATAACATGAAATTGAGAAACTTACGAAAGTTATCCAAAGCATTACAATATATTCATTGCTAAAGTCAATCATACTAAAAAATAAATTAAGGAGTTATATAAAATATTACTCAGCATCCAACAAAGAAGTCAGTCACAGAGCACATTATATGAGTTGAATAACTGTCATTATCAAAAGCCTAGCCTGGTAAAAATTCAAGTAAATGGCACAAATTATGAGTCATTACAACTTATCGTAAGAGAGAAATGTATTATCTAGACACTTTTCTGCAAACTCAAGTCAAAGCAGAGCTAGGATCTCCTGGCTGACTTGCCACAGGGACTTTTTCTTTCAGCATCACATTTCTTATTTTTTGAAGATTAAAAGTTACAAATTCAAGTAATGACTATTAAACATTTTTCAAGAAATCTTTCCAAGTAAATGCCATGTACCTAATGTTCTAGCTCCCTAATGGTCTGTAATTCACAAACATGAAGATTAAATTATATTTATTAACAATGATGAAATCAACAGTTCATATTGTAACTCAGGAGGCAACAAAGGACGCTGAGGAATCGGGATTGTGGCTGTCTCGAAAGTCACGTCACTTGGCACTTGCTTTGCATTGATTTTTTTTTTTTTTAAGATTGAATCTCACTCTGTCGCCCAGGCTGGAGCGCAGTGGTGCAATCTCAGCTCACTGCAACTTTAGCCTCCCAAGTTCAAGTGATTCTCCTGCCTCCCGAGTAAATGGGACTACAGGCATGTGCCACCACACCTGGCTAATTTTTGTATTTTTAGTAGAGATGGGGTTTCGCTATGTTGGCCGGGCTGGTCTCGAACTCTTGACCTTGTGATCTGCCCAACTCTGCCTTCCAAACTGCCAGGATTACAGGCATGAGCCACCACACCCAGCCTTGCTCTGTATCACTGTCACCATGACTTGGTACAAAGCCTATGCTCTATTATTTATCCAATAACTGACATTCTGCCATGCAAAGGATATACAGAATGAACAACACATACTCACATTCAAGGTCTGATTTCTAAGTGAGTTTGATGGTCAGCCTCCTGAAAGAACACAGGAATAGTGGAGAAACAAGTGTGAACCCACTCTGTATTCTGCTATTTAGGAATTGGGGTTCTAGAGGACCCCTCCAAGGTCATAGGTGATCACAAAAAGCTAGAATGGAGGCTTCATGAGAGAGCCTGCTCCTTTCTATGGGGAGAGTCACACACACCATCCGGGTAAGGCTTGACAGAACTGGCCTCTGTTGATGGAGGACCAGGACTTCACGTGCCTCCACCCACTTCATCTCAGGCTGAGCTTTCAGGTCCCAGGTGGAAGTACAGAATGGAGAAGCAGGTGTCCAGCCTCACTCTGTCACTCTTGATCCTGATCAGCAACAGATGCTGAGGCAGCTGAACCCCTCCCCCACCCACCAAGGTCTGGAAGACTGTTCCTGGTGCTGCTCTAATGAGTATCAGTTTGGGTTAAAACATCCCCCCTCCCCCTACACTGGTGCTTTCCAGCTGGTAGGAGAAATAGGGGTCCCCATAGCCCCCCATTTCTTTTTTTTTAATTGTACTCTGGGCTCTGGGGTACATGTGCATGTCCTGCATCCTGCAGAATTGTTGCATAGGTATATACATGCCATGGTGGTTTGCTGTCTCCAACCCCCACCGCACCCCCCAGCCCCGCCCATCACTTACATCAGGCATTTCTCCCAGTGTTATCCCTCCCCATCCCCCGCTGTCCCTCCACTCCCCTCCCCCCCAGTCCCCCCACCCCCTGCTATCCCTCCCCTAGCACCCCCACTCCCCAACAGGCCCTGGTGTGTGATGTTCCCCTCTCTGTGTCCATGTGGTCTCATTGTTCAACACCCACTTATGAGTGAGAACATGCAATGTTTGGTTTTCTGTTCCTGTGTCAGTGTGCTGAGAATGATGTTTTCCAGCTTCATCCATGTCCCTGCAAAGGACATGAACTCATCCCTTTTCATGGCTGCATAGTATTCCATGGTGTATATGTGCCACATTTTCTTTATCCAGTCCATCACTGATGGGCATTTGGGTTGATTCCAAGTCTTTGCTATTGTAAACAGTGCCGCAATGAAAATACATGTGCATGTGTCTTTATAACAGAACAATTTATAATCCTTTGGGTATATACCCAGTAATGGGATTGCTGGGTCAAATGGAATTTCTATTTCTAGATCCTTGAGGAATCGCCACACTGTCTTCCACAATGGTTGAACTAATTTACACTCCCACCAACAGGGTAAAAGTGTTCCTATTTCTCCACATCCTCTCCAGCATCTGTTGTCTCCGGACTTTTTAATGATCGCCTTTCTAACTGGCGTGAGATGGTATCTCAATGTGGTTTGGATTTGCATTTCTCTAATGACCAATGATGATGAGCATTTTTTCATACGTTTGTTGGCCTCATACATGTCTTCTTTTAAAAGTGTCTGTTCATATCCTTTGCCCACTTTTGAATGGGTTTGTTTGTTTTTTTCTTGTAAATCTGCTTCAGTTCTTTGTAGATTCTGGATATATTAGCCCTTTGTCAGATGGGTAGATTGCAAAAATTTTTTCCCATTCTGTTGGTTGCTGGTTCACTCTAATGATTGTTTCTTTTGCTGTGCAGAAGCTCTTAAGTTTAAGTAGGTTCCATTTGTCTATTTTGGCTTTTGTTGCCATAGCTTTTGATGTCTTAGTCATGAAGCCCTTGCCTGTGCCTATGTCCTGAATGGTGTTGCCTAGGTTTTCTTCTAGGGTTCTTATGATATTGGTTCTTATGTTTAAATCTTTAATCCATCTGGAGTTAATTTTTGTATAAGGTGTAAGGAAGGGGTCCAGTTTCAGCTTCCTGTGTATGGCTAGCCAGTTTTCCCAACCTTGGGAATCCTTTCCCCACTGCCTGTTTTCAACAGGTTTGTCAAAGATCAGTTGGTTGTAGAGGTGTGCCGTTGCTTCTGAGGCCTCTGTTCTGTTCCATTGGTCTATATCTCTGTTTTGGTATCAGTACCATGATGTTTTGATTACTGTGGCCTTGTAGTATAGTTTTAAGTCAGGTAGTGTGATGCTTCCAGCTTTGCTCTTTTTGCTTAGGATTGTCTTGGCTATTTGGGACCTCTTTTGGTTCCATATGAAGGTGTGCAGCTTTATCCATCTCCAGGGGCAGGGGAAGGGTAATGGTTAGCCAAAGGGTACCAACTTTCTCTTAGATAACAGGATATGTTCTGATAATCTATTCCACAGCATGATGACCATAGTTAATAAAAATGTATTGTTTATTTCAAAATGGCTAAAAGAGTAGCTTCTAAACATGCTCATTACAAAAAATGATAAGTAAGTAAGGTGATAGGTATGCTAATTGGCTTGGTTTACTCTTTCTATGGTGGATGCACACATCAAAACACAAAGTGTATTCCATAAATAGATATGATTATTTGTCAACTAAAATTTTTAAAAAGAAAATGTAAATCAAATCCATAAAGTGACATCACTATGCACTCATAAGAATGGCCGAAATAAAAAAGGAAACTTCAAATGTCAGCAGGCATATGAAGAAGCTGGAACCCTCGTACGCGGCTGGCGAGAGTTTAGACTGATGCGAGCTGTTTGCAGAATTGTTTGCCTGCATATACTAAAGTTGAACATCTGGATGCCCTGTGGCCAACATCACATGCTTAGGCATATAACCAGTGAAGATGCCTGCATATGTTCACCAAAAGTCACCAACAATAATGTTCACAATAGCACTCTTTTGTGGTAACTCAAAAAATAGAACTGGAACTACTTAAACGTCCACCACCAGTAGAATAAATTATGATTATCATAAAGTAAAATACTACACAATATTAAGAAAAGAAAGAAAACTCAGAGTACATACAACGATGTAGATGAAACTCACAGAAATAATGTTGCATTAAAGAATCCAGACACAAAGAGTGTGTGGCGTGTGATTCCATTTCTATGAAATATGAATACCCAGTCAGTGCAGTTTGGATAGGGTGATCTTGCAGTGGGCAAATAACTAGGCCTGTCACCAGGACTTTTGTATGGGGAAGGGTTTGCTTTTCCTTTTTCCGGGTTCTGATTACATGGGGACGTTCTGTTTTTAAAATAAATCATTGAGCTGTAAACTTACAATATTTATGTTTTTGGCAATATATAATGCTTCAGTAAAAAGTAAATGTGAAGTGTTTTAATTATACATGCTCAGTTCTTGTACATCATTGATACCTATTAAAACATGAAAACGCCATGGACTCTAAACCTTTAGGACACACAGAAGTTTCTGACCTTAAAGAAGCAGTGTAAGATCCAATGCAGAAGCAGCATGTTACATTTTGAAACAGACTTTTCAATTACTCTTCAATGTAGCAGGCTGTTCTCTGCCAGTCATCTCTTTCTAAGACACTCAGTGCTCTCAAAATCAACTTATAAAAGTGATTCAGTGGATAATTTTTTACCCAAAATACTTTTAAGTCACAGTAATAAGTTTCTCCTTTTCTTCAGGAGTGTCAGCTGTCAAGGAGTTTTTACATATTAACAGACAAAATACTAAAGATACCCCCACAGCGGTGGCATGCCACATGCAGGCTTATTCCTCACACATGTGCATGCCCCCGGGGCCAGCTACAGCCTCTGCCCTGCAGGGCAGCCTGAGAGGCAGGGGCCCCCACCACGTCCGGGACACTGCCAGCCCTCAAGGTAACGGGTCACCCTTTCCTTCTTTTGAGAGGTGCCACCGGCAGTGCCTCCAGATGAATCTACTGCTATTAGACTGACCTTGCTGGCGTCACCATAAGGTGGGAGTGAGGTGGGGAGAAGGGTTCTATCCCTTTCTGAAGAAGTCTCCATCTCATAGGTCCTGATACAGTTTGGATATTTGTCCCATCAGAATCCATCTCGAATTGTGATCCCCAGGGCTGGAGCTGGGGTCGTTTAGGTCCTGAGGACGGATCCCTCACGGCCTGGTGCTGTCTTCCCAGCAGTGAGCTCTCTGCAGATCTGGTTGTTGTAGAGCGTGGTGGACTCTACAACACCTCTCTCTCTTCCTCAGGCTCTCATCATGTGACTCGCTGGATCCCCATTTCCTTCCACAGTGACTGGAAGCCTCCTGAGAGCTCCTAGAAGTAGACCTGCCAGCCTCAGGCTTCCTGTACTGCCTGCAGAACCATGCGCCAGTCAAACCTTCTTCCCTGATGAGTTACCCAGTGGCAGGTATTTCTTTACAGCAATGCAACGATGGCCCAGCCCAGGGCACCAGGTCTTAGGGGTGTGGCCTTCACAGTGTTCCCACACCTCGTCCAGGGTCCAGCCCCCCAGCCTCTCGCTTCCCCATCTGCAGTCTCCTTGTTCTTTTCCTGAAAAGCCTGAGCTCCAGGAAGCCCAAGGCAGGCTGAGTGGGGCCCTTCTCTGGGAGGAAGCTGTTTCTGCGTGTCCTCTGGATATTCTCCCTGGGAGGGTGGGTCTGTGATGCATAGAACGGCATCTCCCCTCTCTCTCTCAGGTTATGAGGGGCTTTTCCCAGGTCCTTGATGTGAGAAGCTGGTGGGGTTTCTGCAAGGTGAGCCCCTGCATGAGAACCCCAAAGCGCCCCGTGGCTGCAGCCCCAAGGAGCCACTGGCTCTCTCACTGATCCTCTCTTGACCTTGAGACCTTTGTCAAAGCTACAGCCAGCACGAGGTCCTACCACACACGGCATTCAGGGACTTCTACTCCAGGGACGCAAACCTCTGGTGCCACATTCAGTTGGATTCTCCTGTTTATTCAGATTGGAGGTGGCAGTTTGTTTTACAACCTCAGCTCCTCGATGAGTGTCAGGGAAGTCGTTGATGTCAGTTTTCCCCCTTCTCTTGTTCTAAAGCAGGGAGTGTCCGCCTCCGTGCCCTTTCTCCATCGGAGCTGCAGCGAGGGTTGAATAAGTTGTTCATTTGGTGGCCTAGAAATCATGGATTCTGGTTTTGTGTCATATGCTTACCAGTTCTAACAGGTTTTATTTGGGTGGAATCTTTAATTTCTTCTAAGTATAAGATCCCATTGTCTGTAAACAAGCCTAATTTGATTTCTTCCTTTCTGATTTGGATACTGTTTATGTCTTTCTCTTACCTAGTTGCTCTGGCTAGGACTTCCAGTATAATAGTAAACAAAATCAGTAAAGATATAGATGACCCAAAGTGTCAATCAATCAACTTGATCTAACTGACATTGAGAGACTGTGCCATCCAGCCCACAGCAGAATGCACGTTCTTCTTCTCAAGTGTACAGGGAACGTGTACTAAGACAGATCACGTTCTGATCCACAAAGTCCACCTTCATAAAACCACTCATTTCTCAGTTTGCTGTGAGCACCCAAACACCGTGACTCTGCCTCCTATTGTAAGGAGGAGCCACTTCTCAGCTCCAACACCTCATCACACGTTCTGAGGCCACATTGCAAAACATGGCCATCTCTGCAATGCACAGCCTGTGCTCTAAATAATTGACCTTTTTAATTTTAGTAGCATTCTGAAAACTTGTGCAAAATGAGAATTGTGTGAACATGGTAAGATTGTGGAAAAGAATTCCTAGTGCCCAGTTCCTTGGGGAGCTGCAGCAAGGGCTGCAGGTGCTAACATCAACCCCTTTCTAGGATCTTCAAAACTTTGTTTTGGTCTTAAGAGAAATTGAAAAAGTAATTGTTCAGATACAAATCTGAAAACAGAAAACAATGACTTAAGACATTATGCTCTCAAGTCTCATCGTGGGAAGAAAAATGCAAGAGAATTAATTCAAATTCTCCAGGGCTCTATATACAGCATCATAATATCTCACGCGTTTGTTAATGACTGAAAGGAAGCAACATCACTGACTGTTTGCAGCACGTAGTTGATGGAAGTGGTTAATAGTTCATGCACCAAAGTAACGAAGAGATTATATAACAAAATCTCACGGGAGAAAACACATTTACAGTCTCTGCCAACAGTTGCTGCAGGCTGGGCTGTGAGGGCCTGAGAGGTGTGTGTGCAGGTGAGAGGCCAATGGCCAATGGCCAAGAGACGCACCATTTTCCCATTGTGAGAATGGGATAGGGAAGAGCTATTTTGACTCATGAAAGGTATCCTGTACTTCTGCCAATCAGCACAGATGTCATTACATCAATATCAAATGACACATAATGCACGTTGAGTGTGAATTTTTCATGGATAAGGCATCAAGCCTGATCAGATGTCAGGAGGGGGAAGCTGCGTGTGTGAGGGGTTTTATCTCTGCTCCCCCCCCCCCCCCCCCCACTGTGGCTGAGCAGCACCAGAGCCAGCAACTGCCAAGACGTTCGTAAGAAATGGAAGGGGTGGGCCCCCTTAGAGCTGCAGTTAAAATGCAAAAAAATAGGGTTAGCTCATGTCACAGAGAATGTTCCCATTACTAATTTACTAGTTATGTTCTGATAACTAAATTGTCTCCTCCTAAAAGCTTTAACATCTGTCCATCTGTTTCCTAGTCCTCAAATTCTAAAAATATACTAAAAAAGGAAACATCTATAATTGAGACTGAATGTGATCACATTGTTTGTATTGTGTACCACTTATACATTATAAACTCCTATGCCTGTCAGTTACAACCTTCACTTCAAATATATGTATATATATATATTCTGTGTGTATGTGCATGCGTATGTTTGTGTGTGTGTCTGGGTATGTGTGTGAGTGCCTGTGTGTGTCTGTGGATACGTGTGTGTTGTATGTATATGTGTGTCTCTGTGTGTATGTGTATATATGTGTATATGTATTAGAGTGCCAATGAATATGTGTGTGTGCTCTTGGTATGTGTGTATCTCCGTGTGTGTGTGTGTGTCTATGTGAGTACCTGTGGTTGCATGAGTGTGTGTAGGTATGTGTGTATCTCTGTATGTGTGCGAGTGCATATGTTTGTGTGTGTGCCCATGTGGAGGAAGCAGAGGGAGGTTGTGCTTTTTTCACAGGAGAGAGTTGTCAGCTGTCATCAGGGTCTCAGGATGGGTCTGTATACCACCCCCTTCTAAATAAAATGCAGGAAGCATGGCAAAAGAAAGGCTGGCTGGTACCGTCAGTTCTGAGTAAGATTACACTTCCTGCGTTTTATAAATCTGACTCTAACCACACAGGCTATTTTCAGGGATTACACGGACTTCTTAAGCCAGCTTGCTATTGTTGGTCTTGATTGTTGCAGGCTCAAAAGCATTGTCGTTAGGCAGTTACCACGTGAAGCCTCACCAGAACTCGACAGTGAGGAAAGCTTGTAAACGTTAAATTATGAAATCAACACCTAAGAGAAAAAATAGACAAGTAATCTTAGAACACAAGGTGTCTCCCAAGCCGGCCACAATTCACCCCAAGTTGATCCACTGTGCACTAAGAAATGCTACATTCATCCAAAAAGAGGCGGCCAGTGCTGGGTCCTGGAGCAGGATGCTCCAGGTTCATGGGGCCACGACCGTAGAAGTATGGTTTTTTCCAGAGCTGAGGGAACCTAAGCTACAATCTTTATAGTATTCCAATGCCTTTGATGAAGCCTTTCCCACTGTGGCTAAGGACCTCAAGAATTTACCCAGTGAGTGTCAATATTCTAGAACCTGGAGCCTGCAAGGCCAAAAGCGTTGTAACATGTGATGTCTAATTACAGCGGCTGAACCCAAACTTTAAGGAAATAGTGTGTTTTATACAGTATGAAACAGTAATTGGTGGAGGGGATTGCTATTTCCAAGAGCTAGGATAAAACTACGATATTCCGAAAAAGAGACGGGGAGATGGCAGGAGGTCCCAGAAAAGAGAAATAGAGTCAGAGAGATTTAGAAGTTTTGTGGCGCTGTCGACCTTAAAGATGTGGGGTGTGGGGAGGAGCAAGTCCAGCTGGGGTTTGTGCAGGTGCAAAGCTCTAGATGGCATCTCTGACTTTCCACAGCCTCCATGGCGATGCTCAATAACACATTGCGAAAGCGACTTTTTACGTTGGAGAAAGCCTTCACTTTTATATGATGAAAGGACTTCTCATCATGAGCAGAGTGGCTTTCCACCCAGCCTCGGGACAGCGAGTCTTCACTTTAACATGCTGAAATGGCTTCTCGTCATGAGCAGAGTGGCTTCCATGCAGGCTGAAGGTAGTGAAAGTCTCGTGGATGGTGTGGGCTTACTGCAAATTCCAGCTTTATCCACGAGTGTCGTGCTCTTGGTTACGCTGTGTCTACCACTGAGAAATGGAGATGCTCTCTTGTATATTAACGAACTCACAGGCTAGACAAGGGTGAATTTAAGAAGAGAATGACTGCCACTCCGCGGCCCTCTTGGAAGCCAGCCTGAAAGCTTTTCCCCAGGTAGCGATGCCCTGATTGATTGGCATCAGCTGCACCTGCAGCTCCTCCCTCAGTGTCTGCATTGGAGTCCTCTCTGTAGAGATGCGGGTGTGCTCTAAAGAGACGGCTTCATCCTGCCCAAGCTCTCCTGTCCTGTTGCGGGCAGAGCTCCTGGTGATGTGCAGTCCACCCCAACACTTTGGGAGGCCAAGGTGAGCAAATTGCTTGGGCTCAGGGGTTAAAGACCAGCCTGGGAAACATAGCAAGACCACATCTCTACACATTTATTTAATTAGTCACTCATAGTTCTGTGTGCCCACAGTCCCAGCTGCTCTGGAGGCTGAGGTGGGAGGACTGCTTGAGCCCAGAGTAAGAGTGTGCTGTGCTCACACCCTGCACTCCAGTCTGAAATAAAAATAAGACAATATGATCACTGTCTTGACCTTCTTTGCCCTAACTTGAAGTTCTGAGGATTATACGGCTGAAATCACATAAACAACACCTTTACTACTGATTAAGCCAGGAGATGATGTCTTGTAACAGGGCTTGCTCTCTGGAGTTTGACTCTGCAGCTTACAGCAAAATGACTTCAGAAGGTTGTCTACTGTGACTGAGCCCAATTCACTCACCCACGACGTGGTGATGTTTGTGTTCATGGCACAGGGCTTTGTGACGCCTGGGTGCAGCGTTGCTGTCTCCTCCTCCTACCGAAGGCACCGGAGAGGCCCTCGCTTCATTCCTCTGGTTTCCCTTGTTCCCCACCCCACTCCTCACAGGGCAACCAAGTCATCATCAATTGAAACCATTTTGCTTTTTAGTTTTTCACAGAAAAATCTGGTTTTCTCCTGATTCTCCTGCAAATTAGTGGAAGCCTGTATCACAGGTTAGACTCCATTAGAAGCTGACTTCAAGGTGAAGATCAGCATGTCAGGGCTTATTTACATGAAGGGATCTCTCTTGGGATCAGTTTTAGGGAGAAGGTAAAAGCCTGGCAGAGACACAGCCTCAAGAAGGACCATTCACACCCACACGGGGAGCTGGGATGGTGTTGAGTTGTTCTGAATCAGGATGAGGGGCTGGGCTTTTCACACCCTGTTGGGAATGGAGGCTGCCCCAGGAAGGCCATAACCTCGGGCCAGGCAGCACTCACCATAGGGACTTGAGGGGTCTGACGCCTGAGGACTGTGGGCAATGCATCCTGTGCCCTGGAGGGGAAACACCTGCACACCCCAGTGCCCACCGGAGCCTGTGCCGCCAGCTGGCTGCTCTCACTGCACAAAATGTTTACTCTAATCAATACTATTTATTCACTCAGAAAAACAGCTCTTCCATGCCTGTGTTATCCCAGGCTTCTTGTAAAGATATGATCACAACAAATGAATGACTCTTTCCTTCTGTGCCTGCCTTATTTCACTTGGCACATTGTCCTCCGGGTCCATCTGATACTGTGATTGCACTTACAGGGGCTGCCAAAAACAGTCAGACTCATGGAAGCAGAGGGTAGAGTGGTGGGTGCCAGGGCTGGAGGAGGAGGGACCAGGGTTTGTTCACCAGGTGAAATGTTTCAGGTATGTGTGATGCATAAGCTCCAGGGACCTGTGCCTGTAGTTAATGTTGTCTGCACTTAGAAGTTTTTGAGATCTCATCTTGTGTTCTTATCGTAGTGGTGTATGTATGACATTACATGCTTGTCAAAGCTCATAGGACTGCACAACACAGACAGAGCCCTAATGGACACTACGCACTTTAGTTAATACTAATGCAACAGTAATGGCTCATCAGAGGTAATCAATGCACCACACCAATGTAAGAACAACAGGAGAGACGGTGGGAAGAAGGAGAGGAAGCGCAGGACTCTGTACTCTGGGCACCATTTTCCTGTAAACCTAAAACTGCTCTGAGAATTAAAACTAGTCTTTAAGTGTTTTAAATGTGAGGTTAAAGAGAAAAAAAGCAACATTTTTGAGCTTGCATTTTAGGTTCTGGCCTGGATATCTGATTAGCATTTTGATGTCTCTGATGCAAATCAGGTCATAGTTGGGGAAGCAGGTTGGGAGGTGGGAATGAGAGAAATAATTTTGTTTGGGGCACATTAAGTTCAGTTTCTGTTACAAAAGCCAACTGCAATAATGGTTTAATTACCATTTGCATCTCCCACTTCCAGCAATTTTTTTGGAACAAGGCGCTGGTGTGACTCAGCAAAATGATCAATTGTAGAAGAACCACCATATTTTATTATATTGAAAGGTCCAATAAATGCTGAGCAAATTAATCTATTTCTCACATAAATTAGGAATTATATATGCACCAGATTTCATGCCACCCTCTATAACTAAGTTAGATAATTCACAAAAGCCCCTGGATATTTTAAAAATCATTTCTACTGGACCGGCATTCAGAACTGTCCTCGGGTCATGGGATTATTATGCAAACATTATCTTTGGCTTGGCAACGTGAATAGCCAGATTTATGGGTTAATCTTTGCAGGGTTTTAAATTTTCACCAAATAATTGAATGAGGCCAAACCATTGCCGAAATTGAATTGGCATATTTCACAGAATATTTAAACATGAAATGCCTGTAAAAGGAGAAAAGCGTCTCTCTTTCAAGAGTTATGCTATTCCCCATGGATGGCATGACTGTCTCCAGCAAAACGTTTCCTTAATTTGTTTGTCTCTGTTTTAGACATGCATAGAAATGTACTATCTAGCTAGCACAGGTACAGATTAAAAGATATAATGACTCTTCTGGCCAGGAATATTGTTAATGTGCTTGATAATATGTCTGAGTACTACAGAACTCCACAAAGACTCAATGCACCCTACATGACAAACCTGTCTCTCTGTGTCTGATACTACAGCTCACTGTTCATTTGGATTGACTTTAGTTGGAGACATCCTAAGGCAATTGGTCTCCAAAGGCAATTACTTCTCGGAATTTTGGTTTTCAGGGTATATCAAAATCTAATAAACCAGAACATTTTATGAGATAAGACTTTGCTCGAATATGAGTAATTAAGACCAGATCAGCTATGAGTTGCAACTTTTCTTCTGTTGCTTTCCTTTGCCAGTTCATGATGGTTCTGATCTGGAATTGTCTTTCCAAAGATTCTGCTGGTGATGTAAGGAGTCAGTTCTTGAAACAGTGACCATCCCGCCATCTTGGAGGTTGCTTTTCTCCCTGGCCCCTGGCTTTGGAGTTCTTCTTTGAGATCACATAAAACGCTGGCCTAAATGCATCTTCTGCCTTGGTCAGTAGTCAAGGGGTTGGCCTACACAGTGGGTTGAAGGACGGGAAGTGTACTGAGTTTTGTGTCTTGTGGTCTCAAGTGATCCTAGTTAACCAACCTGATTCCCCAGGAGCAACTTCTCCTGTTTAGTCTGATCACCCTCGAAGATGTGTCTTAGACACTGTCTGACACTCAGTCCATTTATTTAATGTGTTCTTAGAAGCAGGAGAGTGAGAACAGGCTGGTAGCATGAGCCAGGCAGTCAGGGGTCAGATGACCACTGGGCAGGAGGCTGTTGGTTCTGAGACCATTTTCACAGCTTGCAGGATTCAGACCTTTGTCTCTCACCTGCATTCAGTCTGTACCAGTTAGCAGGTGTTTCTTTCACAGAGGGAGTTTAAGATCGTTTTGTAAGGATAAGCTTTGCTTTATGGTTTATGGAAGTCACATCTGTGCTGTAGTGGTCTTGTTTCTAGGGCAACCAGGTTTTCTAGGGGTTATTTGTTTCAGACAAAGTCTTACTCTGTCACCCAGGCCAGAGTGCAGTGGTTCAATCTTAGCTCACTGCAACCTCCACCTCCTGGGTTCGAGGGATTCTCATGTCTCAGCCTCCCAAGTGACTGAGATTACAGGCACCCACCACCACCCCCAGCTGATTTGTATATTTTTAGTAGAGACAGCATTTCACTGTACAGGTATTGATCGACTTACGACCTATGCAACTTACGACCATTCAACTTTACAACCACAATCCCTAGCCACGACTGCTCTGCGTCTGGCAGCGCAAACATTGCCCAGCTGGGCGTACGACAATGCGGACCAGCTTCTGACAGCACTACCATCTCTGCGTGCACCATTTCAACTGTACATATAGCCTACTCAACTTACGACCAAATCGTGTTATGACTGGTCTGTGGTCCCAATCGTGGTCGTAAGTCGAGCACTAGCTGTATTAACCAGGCTGGTCCCAAATACCTGGCCTCAAGCAATCCGTCTGTCTCAGCTTCCCAAATTTCTGGGATTACAGGCATGAGCCACAGCACCCAGCTGCAACCAGGGTTTAAAGTCTTGTTTTCACAGAGACTTAACAATCCCGGGGCCAGGTTGCTCTGGGAGTCTGGAAAGTCCTGTCCTGCGGGGTCTCTAGGAAGTCCCCAGCTCTGGTTGTCATGGAGATGAGGAAAGTCCCCTGGCCTTATCATTATTTACCACTGAGTGGCACATAATGTTGGCCTTGCTGACTTGTGAGAGTCTTAATTGGGCTTTTTGTCTATCATTTATTTTATAGCCAAGAAATATCACTTATAGTATGCCATAAAGTTAAAAAGATATGTTCACATCCTAACTCCCAAAACCTATGAATGCAACTTTAATTGGGAAAAACGGCTTTGCTGATATAATTAAAGATCTCAAAATAAGATTATCTTGGATTTCCTAAAGTCCAGTTACAAGTGTCCTTACAAGAGACACACGTGGAGAAGAGAAGACCCTGTGAACACAGAGACAGAGACTGGAGAGATACAGACACAGCCACAGAAGGTCAGAAGCCATGAGAAGTGGCAAGAATACCACATGATGCAAAACTGTCCTCAAAAATTAAGGTGGGTTTAAGACATTTCAAGGCCAAACCAACAAAGAACCTGCTTTGTAAGAAACACAAGAAACAGTCCTTTAGGCGGAGATGAACAGACAGCTCAAAGCAACTTCAATCCACATGAGGAATCAAAGAGTGCCTATGAAGATAATTACACAGCTGAAAATCAAAGACAAGATATTTTTGGTTGGTAACTTTTTTCTCTTATTTGATTCAAAAATCAACTTCTTAAAGCAAAAATTAGAAATCCGTGTTTCTGGGTGTGTAAGGTATAAAGCGATAATTAACGTGAAAATAACAGCAAGGGGGAGGGGGAAAAGTAGAGCTATAGAGGAGCAATGTTTTTCTATGAGTTAAAGTTAATTTTATATTAATCCAAACTAAATTGTTACAATGAAGGTGCTCATGATAATACCCAGGGCAACCACTAAAACTACATACACATACACACACACATACACGTATGTGTATGTATATGTGTATATATGACATACATGTCTGTATATATACACACAAGGAAATTAAAATGACTTACTGTAAATTATTTCATGCAAAAGAAGACAGTAATAAGAGAATTGAAACAAGCAATATGTAAGATATGCAGAAAACAGCAAAATGGCAAATTAAAATCCAATGAATAGCATTAAATGTAAATGGATCAAACAATCCAATTTTAAAAAATAGCCAAATGAATTTTTAAAAATCATAACAAAACTGTGTTTTCTATAAGAGACATAGTTTTTATTCAAAGACAAAAGGTATTGAATGTAAAAGAACTGAAAAAGATATCTCATGCAAAAACACCTCACCCCCTGCAAAAAAAAAAAATGAAAAGAGCTAGAAGGGCATCCTAATTTGTGAAAAAATAGATTTTAAGACAAAAATATTTTACTAGAAAAAATGAAAGACATTTTATTATAATAACGGATCAATGCATTAAGAATAAATTACAATTATAAACATATATGCATCTAACAAGAGTCTCAAATACATGAAGTATAGAAAGAATTGAAGCAATAAAGAAACAATATGATAACAGTTGAAGAATTAATTACCCAACATTCAAATCAATAAACAGAACATGAACAAGAAAACAGAAGACTTGAAAAACACTGTAAATCAGCCAGAACCAATTGATGCCTACAGAATCTTCACCTGACAAAATCAGAGTATGGATTCCTCTCAAGTGCACATGGAAGATTCTCCAGAATAGGCCATATATTAAGTCATAACAGGGGTCTCAATTAACTTAAGGACACTGAAATTATGCAAAGTATGTTCTCCAGCAACTATGAAATTACATTAAAAATAAACAAAAAGGAAACACGGAAGGTTTTCAAAGGTGGAAATTAACGCACTGATAGAATAAACAATAAGTCAAGGAAATCACAAGTGAAATTAGAAAATACTTTGAGAAGAATAAAAAAGAAAATGCAACATAGAAAAATTGATGAGATGCAACTAAACTAGTGCATAGAGGGAAATTTACGGCTGTTTCCACAAGGAAATAGTTTTTTCCATAAGGAAACTGTTTCCTCATGGAAACAGCCATAAATTTCTAGGAAAAGTAAGAAAGAACTGGCATCAATAACCTAACCTTTCTTCTAAAAAAAAAAAAGAAAAGAAAAGAAATAAAGAAAAATATAGCAACTCACATCCACTGTAGGAAGAAAAGGGGAAATAATAAAGATCAGAGCAGAGATAAATAGAGAATAAAAAGTAAACAAGTCATATAACCTAAATTAAATAGACAAATTCCTAGGAAGATGCAAGCTACTAAAAATGGCTCAAAAAAAAATCAACAATCTGAATAAATGCATAATAGGCAAAGACATAGAATCCATAATCAAAAAACTTTACACAAAGAAAAATCCAGAACCAGATGATCTAACAGGTGAATCCTTCCAAATGTAAAACACGTATTAGTATCGACCTACCACAAACACTTCTACAAACAGAGATGAAGAAAAATCGTCCTAACTCATTCTATAATAATAGAATTCCCCTGACAACGGAGCCAGAGACATCAGAGAAGAATAAAACTACAGACCAATATCCTTTAAAAATATAAATGCAAAAGCTCTCAAAAAAAAAAAAAAGGAAACAAAATCTAACATCATATAAAAAGAAGCATACATCTTGACCAACTGAGATTTATCCTAGTAATGCAAGGTTGCTTCAATGTACCTAAACCAATCTGTGTAATATACCATATTAATAGAATGAGACAAAAGCCATGTGATAACCTAAGCAGTGAGAAACACAACACTTTCATGACAAAACTCAAACACACACACTAGAGAGCATAAACAAGCTCAGTAAGATTGCTGCACATAAGAATTATTTTAATTCTACACACTAGCAATTTAAAAAATCCAAAAATGGCCTGGCACAGTGGCTCATGCCTGTAATTCCTGCACTTTGGGAGGCCGAAGTGGGTGTATCACCTGAGGTCAAGAGTTCAAGACCAGCCTGGCCAACATGATGAAACCCCATCTCTACCAAATATACAAAAAATTAGCTCAGTGTGGTGGCACATGCCTGTAATCCCAGGTACTCAGGAGGCTGAGCAGGAGAATCACTTAAAACCCGGGAAGCAGAGGTTGCAATGAGTTGAGATCGCACCACTACACTCCAGCCTGGACAAAAAGAGCAAGACTCCATCTCAAAAAAAAAAAAAAAAAAATCCAAAAATGAGTTAAAAAAACAATTTGTTTTACAATAGCATCAAAGAGAATAATATACTTAGGAATAAATTTAACCAAAAAAAGAATAAGACTTGTATAACTGAAAACTATAATATATCATTGAAAGAAACTAAACAAAACAAATAAATAAAAAAAGACAACCTGTGTTTACACATTATAATACTTGATAATGTTAAAATGGCAGTATGTTCCAAATTTACCTTGAGATTCAATGCAATTTCTGTCTCATCCCTCTACCTTTTTATAGCAATTGGCAAATGGATCTGGCATTTAAGGAAATGCCATGAACCAAGAATAGCCAAAACAATCTTGAAAATTAAGAACAAAGTTGGAGGACCCAATTTCAAAATTAACAACACAGCTGCAATAATCAAGGGTGTGTGGTGTGTGTGTTTAAAGAAGGCAAAATCTTCTTGGATGATCTCAATGGTGAGTGGAGATGAAACAGGATGGAATTGGTGGACTTGAGGATAGATTAGGAGAATTTTCCAAATTTGGGCAAGAGAGAGAAAAAAGACTAAAAAAAAAAAAAAAAAAAAAACCCAGAAACAGAAACTCAAACCCAGGGACATACATGAGGTCAAATATGCATATTACCACTATCTTGTACAAAGAGAAGAGAGTAGGGCTGAAAGAATATTCCCAGAAATTACAGTTGTAAAAGTTCCAAATTTTTCAAAAGAAATAAACCTACAGATTAAAAACCCTGAGTAAGTCTCAACCTCATAATCCTAAAGAAATCCATGCCAAGACAGATACAATAGGTCAAAATCCTGAAAAATATAGCCAAAGAAAAAATTTTGAAAATAGCCAGAAAGAGAAGACATTGAATTACAGAAAAGCACCAGTTCAAATGGCAGAGGGTTTCTCAACCACTGCAGTAGAGGCCAGAAAGAAATGACACTTTTTAAGGGCTGAAAGGACCTATCGACTTTTGAGGCTATGTCCAGTGAGACTATATTTCAGGAATGAAGGAAATTAAAGATATTCTCAGAAAAAGGAAGACTAAAAGAATGTGTCCCTAGTCAACAATGATAAAAGGATCAATACACCAAGAAGACACACAATCCCTGAATGGAAATAAAACAAAGAACGGGGCCTTAAAATGCTTGAGGAGCAAACCTGATGGAGTTGAACAGTGGTCAGCAAATCCCCAGTTACAGCTGAGGACGTTCTCGCTGCCTTCTCAGTAACTGATAACACTACTAGGCAAAAATGCAGTGAGCACACAAAAGATCTGAACAACATAATCAACCTACTGAATTAATTGGCATAAACACTGCAGCCAACATCAGGAGAACACACACTTATTTTCACGCGCCCATGAAGCCTTCACAAAGATAGACTATATCCTGACAGAGAAAAACAAACCCAAACAAAATTAAGAGAATTGAAATCTTACCGAACACGTGCTCAAATTATAATGGAATCCAACTAGACATCACAAACAGAAGAGCAACAGGAAATTTTCTAAATACTTGGAAATCAGACATGACACTTCTAAATAACTCAGGGGCCAAAGAGGAAGTCTCGAAGGATGTCAAAAACTAAAGATAACTGGAAGAGATTGAAAATACAACATCTCAACATAGGTACAATGCTACTACGGTGGCGGTATATTTACAGCACTACATGGTTACGTTAGAAGAGAGTGGTCTCAAATCAACAGCTCTATGTCGAGAAGCTGGAAAATGAACAATAAAATGAAACAGCATAAGGAAGAAAATAATACATATATAATAAATTATATAATATGCAATACAAATATGACAGAGCAGAAATCAATAAAACTGGACAAAGGAAAACCATAGAGAAAATCTATGAAACATAAAGCTTGTCCATCAGAAAAATTTAAAACAATTGATAACACTGTAGTAAAATGATAAAAGTAAAGAGAAGAAATAAATTGTCAACATCAGAAGGTAATGGTATTACTACTGGTCCTTCAGCCATTAAACGCATGATCAGGGAATGCTATGATCAAATTCATGCTAATAAATTGAATGACTTAGAGGAGATAAACTGATTTCTCAAATGCATGGTACTCTTTTTTATGGCTACCATGACAATTATCAGAAACCTAGTAACATGAAACAATAGAAATGTATTACCTCACAGTTCTCAAGATCAGAAGTAAGCAATAGGCCTCAGTGGGTTAATCCAGGTTGTGGGCTGGGCTGGTTCATTCTGAAGGCTCCTGGAGAGGACCCATTTCCTTTCCTTCTCAGCCTCCTAGAGCAGCAGTCCCCACCCTTTTTGGCACCACAGACCAGTTTTGTGGAAGGCAATTTTTCCACAGACCAAGGGTAGGGAAGAGGGGATGGTTTCAGGATGACTCACATGCATTACACTTATCGTGCACTTTATTTATTTTATTATATTGCAATATATAATGAAATAATTATACATACTCACCATCATGTAGAATCAGTGGGAGGCCTGAGCTTGTTTTCCTGCAACTGGATGGTCCCATCTGTGGGTGATAGGAGACAGTGCCAGATCATCAGGCATTAGATTCTCATATGGAGTGTGCCACCTAGATCCCATGCCTGCACAGTGCACAGTAGGGCTTGCACTCCTGTGAGAATCAGATGCCACTGCTGATCTGACAGGAGGTGGAGCTCACCTGGTTAAGCAATTGGGAGCAGAGGTAAATACAGATAAAGCTTTGCCTGCTCACCACTCACTCATCTCCTGCCGTGTGGCACGGTTCCCACCAGGGTTGGAGACCCCTGCTCTGAAGGCTGTACTCATTCTCAGGCTGTGGCCCCTTCTTCTGTCTCCAAAGCCAGCAGCATTGAACTCAGCAGCTCCCTAGCTGCCATCTTTATTGGTTCCCTCTTTCCCTTCTAAGGACTCCCTTGATTACATCGGGCCCATCTGGAGAACACAGGACAATCTGCTTATTTTAAGGTTGGGATTATTAGCATCTGAATTCCACTTGTCATCTTAATTCCACTTTGCCATGTAAACCTAAGTCATTCAGAGACTCTGGGGACGGTAATGTGGCTATCTTTGAAATGCTGTAATCCTGTCTACCATGTCACAAACCACTAAAACTCTCCCAAGATTAAATAGATAATCTAAATAGCACTATAACCATTAAAGAAATTGAATTAGTAATGAATGAGCTCCCTGAAGGAAATCTCCAGGCTGAGATGGTTTCACTGAAAAATCTGACTATACTTTTAAGAATTAACTCCAATTTCACAAACCTCTTCCTCATAATAGAAGGGGAGGAGATGTTTTTATACTAATTTTATGAGGCCAGTATTACCGATACCAAAACCAAACACAGCACACAAGAATGAAAATTACAAATATCTCTCATGAACTTCAACGGTATCACTGTCAAATTAGCAAATTAACAAATAAAAAGTATAAAATGAACAAGTGCATGGCTAATTTAACATTCAAAACCAATCAATGTAATCACCATATCAACAGTCTAAAGAAGAAAAAAATGACCCGAGTCCTAAAAATCATTGCAGAAAATCATTTGACAAATCCAACATCTGTTAATGATAAAAACTTGCAGCAAACTAGGAACGCAGAAGAACTGCATCAACTGAAACCCCACAGCTGGCATTGTACAGAGTGGTGAATGCTTTCCCTACTATCAGAAAATAAAGAGGCCATCTGCCCTCACCACGTGTTCAAAATCGTACTGGGAGTTCTCGACCAGCAAGCCACAAAAGGAAACAAAAGGCACGCACATAGGGAAAGAATAAATAAAACTATTACAATTTGCAAATGACATGATGGTATATGGAGAAAATCCCAAGAAACCTGCAGAAAACAAAACCTTCTAAAACTAATATGTGAGTTTAGCAAGATCAGAGAATACAAGATAACACATTTACATTATGGTGAGTATGTATGATTATTTCACATTTTTATATGGTAACAATGAACATTAGAACATGAAGTTAAAAGCAGAATGACGTTTATGCTCACTTCAAAAAACTGAAATAAGGTAATAGCAAAATTGTTTTTGCACAAATAGATAAATACTTCACAAAACATATACAAGATCTATATGCAAAAACTACATAATACTAATGCTGGTAACTTCAGAGAAATAGTAATCCCGCCCTAGTTCAGATTTGACCAGAAGACGTAGACTCCTAAACATTCTTACTGGTATGTGATATCTGAAAGCATATTGTATGCCTCAGAGTACAAAGGGAAGAAACTTAACTTTGCATGGGCATTTTTAATTTCCCCTGAATAAAGTTTTCTTTATATAGCAATTTCATTAATTTACTCATTTATGTATTCAGCAAATATTTACTCATTGTTGACCCTACGATATATGCTGTCGGAAAATGGCAAGGATGAATAAGAAGGCTTTCTTTCAACAAACATTACAACTTAAATAAAAGAAGTAGATAATCGGAAAACCAACTATAAGAAAATCATCCTTTTCTAGGATTTTAATTGTACATTCAGAAAGTCAATCTGTATGTAAATAGATATGTCAAGCTACATTAATATGAGCAGAAATGATGAATATTATATGCTTATAATCTATTTGGTTGTTTTTCTACCTAAACTACAATTGACAAATTCACTTTCGCATAAATATCTGCACATATTTCACCACAATTATCTTTAGTGACCGTTTTAGAACCCTGGCTTCCCATGTCCTAATAAAGAAAGAAATTCCTTTTTTTCATACTTAGCATTTTTAGAACACCTACTTTAGACCAGCTCAATGGCTCATGCCTATAATCCCAACACCAGGGTAGAGGCCAAGGCAGAAGGATCTCTTGAGCCCAGGAGTTTGAGACCAACCTGGGCAACATGGTGAAACAGCAACTCTACCAAAAGTACAAAAATTATCCGGGTGAGGTGGTGCACACCTGTAGTTCCAGCTACTGTGGAGGCTGAGGTGGGAGGATGCTCTGAGCCCCAGAGGAAGAGGCTGCAGTGAGCTGAGCTCAGATTCCACTGCTGCACTCCAGCCTGGGCAACAGAGCCAGACCTTGTCTCAAAAAGAAAAGAAAAACAAAAGGAACACCGATTGTATATTCTAAGCATCAAAAGACAGAAAATCAAACAAAACAGTAATTCCTTTCCTGTCCAGTAGATTCTAGTCACACTGTCCTCTTCTTCCAGTTCCCTTTATAAAATGTATCAAAATATTTTACAAATAAGTTCACAATACTAGCATCCATTTTCACCGAGTATAATCCAATCACAGTTGGTCAGCGACCTGTTTTGAAAATTTCTAGTCCTGATATGAATGATGGTTTTATGGGAAAACAAAGAACTGAAGAAATTTGAAAAAGTAATGAATAAAAAGCTCAAGTCATAGCTTCAGTCCATGAAAAAATCGAATGCATATTGTGGGGCTGAAAAAAACCATATCAGTTCTATGTTTAGACAAGAAGAATGTGTTTTCTTTAATTAGAGGACTTCACAGAAGAGGAAAAGGTATTAGAAACTGCTCACATTTTAAAAAAAAAAAAGTAAGAGCTTAGTGAAACTGATGATACTCATTTCCATGCTAAAATATTCCAACATTACCACTGTAATTAAAGCACAGCAGGTATAATTATTGGTATAATTATTTGACATCCCCCCTGTTCATACCCTGAGCTTAATCAATGGATGGATCTTATCTCTCATTCCTTTCCCCATCCCCAGAAGGCAGCCCGATTCGAAGTGCGGACCACGCACTCAGGGAGTAATGAAGAGCAGGAGCTCTGCATGAAGGTGGAGTGGGGTGCTGTGGGTGAGATGACCCCAGCCCGCCTGGGAGGAGCTTCCACAGCTTCTCAGCAACATCCTGGCACAGGCTCTGCCCCACCATGAAACTACGGTTCTTTCCAGCACTTGGGAATTGGCGCCTGCATATTCACTTATTTAGTGAGTACATATCCAGCTGCAAACCTGTCCCAGACCGCGCTTGCCAAGGTGCTCACACCCACCGGGCCAGAGCCCTTGCTGCCATCCTGAAAAAATGCTGATGCGGTCTGCAGCGGGGATCCTCCTGTCCCATTGTAATCTGGGGAGAAATACTTACCAGCTCTCTGATACTCAACCTCCTGGCATTTCCAATTATACCCTGACAGGCACACACAGTCCCTCATGTTGAACTTCAGAGTTGTAAGGAAGTGCCTTAAATCTAAGCAGACCTCATGCCTATTCTTCCGTCTGTGAATACTTGCCATATCCTTCTACTGATCCCAACTTTCTCATCCCAGGTTCTTTTCAATATTGACACACACAACCCTATTATACCTCCTGGAATAATCATTACATTCTAAACAAACTCCACTTTATCCTCTAATTTTTGCAGAAAAGCCTCTCCATCCCTTTGCCTTCACTGAAATCTGATACTTCACTGTGGTCATTGATTCCTTGCAGCCCCTGGAGATAGGAGCTTCTAGCCCTCCAAAACCCTGTAGCCCCCAAGGGGAGTGAGACCCCTGGAAAGGGAGTGGAGTTGGCATTGCCCTGATGCCATCGTCGCTCCTCACTTGTACTCTCCCTGTCTGCACCCACCCCTTCTGCTGGAGCATCCTGTAACCATGGCCCTCCTATCATCCCACCTCCCAGGCACCTGCCTCCCTTTGCTGAAGACTGCAACCCTGTTCTGTGATCTGGGGTGATCACAGAAATCTTGAGTGATCTGGGGTGTCTCGGCTATTCCTGGGGAGCGTCACTATCCTGACAACATTAAGCCTGAAGACCTACCAGATCACAATGCCAAGCCTGAACCACGTCATCACCTAGAAATACTTCTCAAAAGTTCTCCTTGGACACCACTGTGTGTTTTCTGCAGCCCTCTCTGATCCTCACTCCTGACTGAGTCTCCAGTGCCGTAATCCTTCTGCTTTTCTCTGTGTTATCCAGCCGTGAGTTTCCTCACTCAGAACTTCTCTCAAACATGCTAGAATAACCCCATCTCTTTGTTGCTGTTGTTGAGACGGAGTCTCACTCTGTCACCCACGCTGGAGTGCTGTGGTGCGATCTCGGCTCACTGCACCCTCCACCTCCTATACCCAGACAGGCACACACAATCCCTCATGCTGAAACTCAGATGTAAGGAAGCACCTTTAATCTAAGCAGACCTCATGCCTACTCTTCTGTCCGTTAATACTGACCATGCCATATGGGTTCATGCAACTCTTCTGCCTCAGCCTCCTGAATAGCTGGGATTACAGGCATGCACCACTATACCCAACTCATTTTTGTATTTTTAGTAGAGACGAGGTTTTGCCATGTTGGCCAGGCTGGACTTGAACACCTGACCTCAAATGATCCACCCGCCTCTACCTCCCAAAGTGCTGGGATTACAGGCATGAGCCACTGCACTTAGCCAATAACCCCATTTCTTCCGCCTGATCTGCTCAGGAAATAAATAATCTAAAATTAATGCCATAATTTACCTTTCACACCTTCTACAACTAGATATCTAGCAAAGAAAAGTTCTACACCTGCTCCAAAATGCTGTCAAAACACATGTGTATGGAGAGCCCACAGTACTCCAGGCATGGGCACTATGAAAATGGTGAAGACACAGGACATAAAACACAGAGTTCTGGGGGGAGAGGGACAGCAATAGCGCATATAACCGTAAAACACCAACTCAATGATCACAAGAAAGCGAAGTGCATCAGACGTGTAGAAATCCAGGTGTTTCTACTGACACACGGACATCATATTTGGAGATTGCTGGGATAGCTACTCATTTTTCTGAAAATCAGTAAATAAAGGGTAAGAGTTAAGCATTGGTGCTGCTTTTCTGTATAAAACAGAGAACTAAGGAGGTGGTAAGAGATCCTTATTGAGGAAACCCAACTAATAAGTTCAGAAAAAAATTGTATGTCAGGAAAATCACTACTTTGTAACCTCTGAGGACATCAAAGATCTGGACAGCAATCGTGGATGGATAAAATTCATCAGGAGGAGAGAAGGCAGCAAGGTGGCAGACTAGAAGGCCCCCAGCCCCTACCTTCCACAGAAACACGGATATAACCACCATCCATTGGGAAAAAAAGCCATCATGAGAGCTTTGGGGTTCAGGTAAGAGGTAGAGGCACCAGAAGTGGGGGAAAACTTGATAGAGGATGAATCAGGAGGCAATTGAATACATTGATCAACCTTAATATGACATGTCAATAAAATAACGGTAATGGCGGTCTCTGAGTTCCTTGCACACAGGTGTATCCACACTGCACTGTAATTCCGCTGCGGTGTTTTGAACCAGTTCAGCCCCAAGGCCTATGAGAATGGGCAACTTTTCTTTGGTTCTTGTCAAATTCAATTACATGAACCATCTCTAGAAGAGCAGAAGAGAACTCTTTAACTCTGAGAACTTATTAACCTAGAAAAAGAGAATATCCTGGCGGTATGGGAATGCACTCAGAGCGCATTGCAAATCCTGTGAAACGACCTTCTTCTAAGAACCCTTCCTCGCAGAGAGCATTCTCACTTCAAATGAGCCCATTTGTGTCAGCACCATGAGAAGCCACTTCTCTGCCACCCTTCTCAGGCCCTGAGAGGTGTCAACTTAAGAGGACATCTTAGCACAGCTTTTCAAACTATGAGAATCACTTTACGTCACGTCCAACACAATCACAAAGGGAAAAAAATTGATCTCCACATTCGCTTGCTGCCCCTCTCAAGTGAGAAGAGAAACACGGATTTCTCTTAGAGACAAGGACACTTTGTGTTCCATTAATCATGTGCTAGGGTGATTACTGAAGGCATTACGCTTCATGTGGGTGTTCAAGGTTAAAATCCAGATACATTAATCACAAACCACTTTGGTCCACACTCCTGGCTCCCACAAATTGTTACGTGTCAGAAGACAGCTGCTTATTCTTTTAAACAGTTCTGAGAAATCAGCTCTGTTGCCAGGTGCTGTCCGCTAAAGCCCTCCTCCAAGCTCCCATTCCCTAGACAACACCTGGGTCATCCCACTCTAATGAGAATCAGATGTAGTAGATATTCCTGAGGTCTCCCTCACCTGGCAGCTCAGTACAGAAGCGATGTCATCGGGTTCTAAATACCGATCTGATCACAGTGACATTTGCAACTGTCAGGAGACAAGAAACATGCCAGTATGTCAGAGATCACAACACAAAAATCCAGGAACTAATGAAAGTCGCTCTTTTTTTGAGAGAAAGACAGAGAACTAAGTATTCTGCACCTGTTTAGATTGCATTCCTGAAATGAGAAACAAACATTCTATAGGCAAAGGACAACTCTATTTTATTCATCCAAGACATTGGATGGGTAGGGTCTCCTAGGATTGGATGAGCCCCTAGCATCCCTCCCTAATTCTCTCCTTCCGTAGTCCCTATTCCAAGTTAAGCGACTTGAAGCTTTGGGGGTTGGGGATGTGAGAAAAAGCCTGTACTCCCACTGGGAGCACTGGAGGAGATGGGAGAGAAGGCTCCGTGGTCTTAGTACAAGGCTGAGGGTCTCGGAGGACATTATTAACCAAAACAAAACAAGAGGAAAATTTACTAGTCTGGGGGTGAGAACCTCCATGTCTTTAACTAGGTTGTGAAGACAGGTGGGCCTCCCCTCTAAAAGGAGCAGGGCAGGGCCGAGCGTGGTGACTCACAGCTCCCAGCACTTTAGGAGGCTGCGGTGGGCGGATCACAAGGTCAGGAGATTGAGACCAGCCTGGCCAACACAGTGAACCCTCATCTCTACTAAAAATACAAAAATTAGCTGGGTGTGATGGCGGGTGCCAGAGGAGGAGAATCACTTGAACCCAGGAGGCAAAGGTTGCGGTGAGTTGAGATGGAGCCATTGCACACCAGCCTGGGCAACAAGAGCAAAACTCCATCTAAAAAGAAAAATGAAGCAGCAGGACAGAAGGAAGGATGAATGCGCTGAGCCCTTGCTGTGCGCAGCACCCGAGCTGTCCTGTGCTGTGTATGTACCAGCCCGTGGGTCCTCACACCAACTCTACCAGACAGTTACAGGCATTGCTGAGATTTTGCAGAGGACAGCGGTGAAGGTATGGATGGAAGTACCTTGCCAAAGCCACGCTGCTGGTGAATAGTGGAAACAGGACGCAAACCTGGCCCCTGGCCGCAGGTCCTCCCCTTCCGCAACTGAGCCATGTCAGTGTCCTCCTTAAGTTCTCCTTGAAGGAAATGAATGTGGATGACGTGAGTGTGGATAGATTGGGCATAGATCCCAGTGTGGTTTCCTGACGGTCTGGGAGCTGTACAGCTTTTCTTTGCCTGGAAGAAGCATGCTAACACATCCAAAGCAGGTAAATCGCTCTGACCAGACACTGACTTTGAGTCTTGAGATGTTTTCCACTCAAAAGGAAAGCAGAGGCCAAGAAAGAAGGACTCGGAGGAGTGAGTTGTGAATTAAAGGGAAAACCCAGGCCACTGGCCGTTCGCCATCCACCCTGGCTGTCTCTCTCTCTGTATGTCCACCTTAGTTCACCATTGACTTTCCAGGGAGGACAGGCAAATAACTCAATTCAAATGGGAGAAACACTCTCTTGTTATCACACCAACACACAGGAGAGATTGCAAAAAAAAGGAAAATCCCGATAGCACTTTAATATATATATATATGGTATTTCCCAGGAAAGAGTTTTTATGTCAACGTTCCAACCATAATGCAGCATCCGCAGCACACTGGCCCTGTACCCACGCTGTCCAGAGCTTCTCCATGAAGTCATGATGGGGACCCGGAGCTTCTTGCCCTGCAGAAGTCAGCAGCATCCATCAACCTTCTCTCGCAGTGAGATCAAAGACTCGGCTCAGTGCCACAGATGCAGTGGCTCTCAAAATCTGCTCCCAGAACCAGCATCACCTGAGAACTTGTTAGAAATGCAAATTCTTGAGCTCCAGCCCAGCCCTACTGAATCAGAACTTCTGGGGCTGGAGCCCAGCAATCTGTTTTACCAGTCTCTCCAGGTGAACCTAAACCACAGTGGATATCAACACCAGCTTTCGACCAGTGGGCCTCAGGTGCTTGTTAGATCCATCTGGGAGAGTTTTCAAACTCCTAAGCCCAGACCACAAGGCAATGAAGGAGAAGTCCTATGATGAGGTCCAAGCCTCAGGAATGTCTAGGGCTCCGCAGCAGGTTCCACTGTGCAGCCAACCTTGAGAACAACGTTCTAGTGGATGAGCTTGTCAGGGAAACAGGCTTCACTTGCGCAGTGAGACCAGCAAAGGGGATCTGAGCACTCCTTGGGTAACAGACCCATTATGCTCAGCAAGGAGGTTCTGTGATCTTGGTGGGAATGGAATTTTTGCAAAGGCCAGAGCAGTGGGGACCACTGCAAGCCAAGTGCATTGCGTGTGCCGAGTGAGAACTGTGTGCGTCAAGCATGCACTGTGTGTGCCAAGTGTGAACTGTGTGCTGGGTGTGCACTGTGTCTGCTAAGTGTGCACTCTGTGTGCCAAGCATGCACTATGTAAGCTCTGAGTGACCTTCGTGTGCTGAGTATGCACTGTGTGCTGGCACGTGCTGTGTTTAAAGCATGCGCTGTATGTGCCAAGTGTACCTTGTGTGTGCTAGGTGTGCACTGTCTGACCTAAGCACGTGTAGAAATGGTTCTGCTTCCCAAAGAAGGTATAGGATGGTGAGTCCAACTTAGGCTGCACCCTGGAGTTTCCTGGGGAAGGTTTGTAACCACTGACATATAAGCTTCAGGAAGCCTGGGTAGCCAGATTTTAAAAGCTCTGTGAGTGATGCTGGCATGTAGCCAAGGCTGACAACTTGGAGTCACAGCTGGAAGCTCCCTTTGGCAACCAACAACTCCAGTGCATGAGGTGGGGACACACTAACCCTTTACCTCAGCAGCCAACACATCCCCATTTCTTACGGAAATGCTACCTCTGTGGCACTGAGGTCTGGAGCTGGCACATTGGAGACTCATTTCTGGGACTGAGGAGGCTCCCGCAGGAACCTGGAGCTGAGTGTGTCCCTGGAGCACTCAGTGCATGGAGCAGGCATGTTCCTACCCAGAGAGGGGACCTGGACTCCTGCCTCTGTCCAGGGAGCTTGTGTTTTCTTTATTATTTTCCTCAACGAGCCTCAAAAACGTGTCTTGAGAGAAAACCAGCTAAGTCCTGCTGGTTGGAGGAGCTCTTGGCACAGAAGATGGTTCAGCTTTCATCTGAGTTTCCAGAGCAGAGAAGGAAGATGAGGCATGAAGAGCTGGCAGTGGAGGACGTGTGGTTCAGCTGGGCCCTGGAGGTAAGGAGCTGGGAGGCACCCCCAGCACTGGCAGAAGAAAACCATCTGGGGTCCTGCCAAGCAGGGGGAGTTGATGCACAACGACCGGGCTGCACCGTGAAGAATGCCTGTTACAGGCAGGAGACTCCAGGATCCCTTAGAGCAGAGCTGTCTGCCAGACAGAGCCCACATTCAATTCGGCACCGGAATGCCAAATGCCCAGACACAGAGGCCCGAAGGAAACACAAGTGTGGGATTTTCAACATTCGAATTCAGGCGACACTAAGATTGGAGACCAGGGTACCATTGCAGGCATTTCTTTTTTTTTTTTTTTTTTTTTTGGTTTATATAATTTTTTTTTCCCATTTATTTATTTTATTGCATTTTACATTTTGGGGTACATGTGAAGAACATGCAAAATTGTTGCATAGGAACACACTTGGCAGTGTGATTTGCTGCCTTCCTCCCCATCACCTACATCTGGCATTTCTTCCCTTGCTATCTCTCCCCAGCTTCCCACCCCCCACCCTCCCTCCCCTATTTCCCCCCAACTGACCCCAGTGTGTAGTGCTCCCCTCCCTGTGTCCATGTGTTCTCATTGTTCAACACCCGCCTATGAGTGAGAACATGCGGTGTTTGATCTTCTGCTCTTCTGTCAGTTTGCTGAGAATGATGGTTTCCAGGTTCATCCATGTCCCTACAAAGGACCCAAACTCATCGTTTCTGATGGCTGCATAATATTCCATGGTGTATATGTGCCACATTTTCCCTATCCAGTCTATCGTCGATGGGCATTTGGGTTGGTTCCAGGTCTTTGCTATTGTAAACAGTGCTGCAATGAACATTCATGTACACGTGTCCTTATAGTAGAATGATTTGTAATCCTTTGGATATATACCCAGTAATGGGATTGCTGGGTCAAATGGAATTTCTATTTCTAGGTCCTTGAGGAATCGCCACACTGTCTTCCACAATGGTTGCACTAATTTACACTCCCACCAACAGTGCAAAAGTGTTCCTATTTCTCCACATCCTCTCCAGCATCTGTTGTCTCCAGATTTTTTAATGATCGCCATTCTAACCGGCGTGAGATGGTATCTCAGTGTAGTTTTGATTTGCATTTCTCTTATGACCAGTGATGATGAGCATTTTTTCATATGTTTGTTGGCCTCACGTATGTCTTCTTTTGAGAAGTGTCTGTTCATATCCTTTGCCCAGTTTTGAATGGGCTTGTTAGTTTTTTTCTTGTAAATCTGCTTTAGTTCTTTGTAAATTACGGATATCAGCCCTTTGTCAGATGGGTAAAGTGCAAAAATTTTTTCCCAATCTGTTGGTTGCCGATTCACTCTAATGATTGTTTCTTTTGCTGTGCAGAGGCAGACGACATGATTGTATATCTAGAAGACCCCATCGTCTCAGCCCCAAACCTCCTGAAACTCATAAGCAAGTTCAGCAAAGTCTCAGGATACAAAATCAATGTGCAAAAATCACATGCATTCCTATACACCAGTAACAGACTTAAAGAGAGCCAAATCAAGAACAAACTTCCATTCACAATTGCCACAAAGAGAATAAAATACCTAGGAATACAACTAACAAGGAATGTAAAGGACCTCTTCAAGGAGAACTACAAGCCACTGCTCAACGAAATAAGAGAGGACACAAACAGATGGAGAAACATCCCATGTTCATGGTTAGGAAGAATCAATATCGTGAAAATGGCCATACTGCCCAAAGTAATTTACAGATTCAATGCTATCCCCATCAAGCTACCAATGACCTTCTTCGCAGAACTGGAAAAAACCACCTTAAACTTCATATGGAACCAAAAGAGAGCCCGCATAGCCAAGTCAATTCTAAGCAGAAAGAACAAAGCGGGGGGGCATCACACTACCAGACTTCAAACTATACTACAAGGCTACAGTAATCAAAACAGCATGGTACTGGTACCAAAACAGAGGTATAGACCAATGGAACAGAACAGAGGTCTCGGAGGCAACACAACCTTTCTACAACCATCTGATCTTTGACAAACCAGTCAAAAACAAGCAATGGGGAAAGGATTCCCTGTTCAATAAATGGTGTTGGGAAAGCTGGCTAGCCATGTGCAGAAAGCAGAAACTGGACCCCTTCCTGACACCTTACACTAAAATTAACTCCAGATGGATTAAAGACTTAAACATAAGACCTAACACCATAAAAACCCTAGAAGAAAATCTAGGCAAAACCATTCAGGACGTAGGTGTAGGCAAGGACTTCATGACCAAAACGCCAAACGCATTGACAACAAAAGCCAAAATAGACAAATGGGACCTAATCAAACTCCACAGCCTCTGCACGGCATTTCTAAGTTTTAGAGCAGAAACTACCTGAGTCACCCTCTAAAGATGGAAGGATCTGTGTTCCTGTGTTTTGTGTTGCTATAAAGACTACTGGGAAATTTATAAAGAAAGAGCTTCATTTGGCTCACAGCTCTGCAGGCTGTACAAGCATGGCTCCAGCATCTGCTCAACTTCCAGTGACACCTCAGGGAGTTTTATTCATGGAGGAAGGTGAACGGAGGGCAGGCCTGTCACATGGCAGTGGCAGGAGACTTGAGGGGGGGAGGGGCGCGGGGGAAGAGTAGCAGGTGCCAGGCTCTTTAAACAGCCAGCTCTCCCTGTGAACTGGTAGAGAACTCACTTATTACTCGAGAACAGCACCAAGCCATTCATGAGGGATCAGCCCCCACGACTCACCTCCTGCCAGACCTGGCTTCCAACACCAGGGATCACATTTCAACACGAGATTTGGAGGGGACAAACATCCAAACTGTATCAGACGACTTTTGGTTTCTGCTCAAAAATGTCGAGACGCGAAAGCGGTCACTCCCATCCATAAAGGGAAACGGAGCAAACTGACAATCAAACCACCTGAAAACAGAGGTCAGAAGGCACAATTCCAACCCAAAATCTGCAGACAGGATCCTGCAGAGTCAGTGTTGAGATCACTGATCTGGAGCAGGAGCCACCGAAGCTCACGGGAACCCTCCAGTGGTGGCGTTCATGAGTCACTGGAGGCCAGAGTGGACCATCTGAGGCTGTAGAGCTGTGGGGTCCTCTGCACCTTCATGGCTTTACCTAAAGAACCCAGGGCGTCCTCACAGTAAGAATCCAAGAGAGAGACCCCTCGGCACCAGCGGTGGAGGAGAAAGCAATTATTCTGGAATTCACCCAGAGCCTTCTCCATATAACAAAGGCCCTCCCTCCAGAGGGAAATACCGTGCCAGAGTCTTGTCCCTGCCGGGGGAAAAGAATTCCTCCCACTGCAGCCCTTCCAGCATTCCTGCATCACCTGAGGGGGGGACCCCAGGAAGCACAGAATGCAGGGGTGGGGTGTCAGGAAACACACTGGGAGGCATCAGCCAGGGAAGCAGCAGCAACATGGGCATAAGGTCAGTGCCGCTGGAGGCGCAGGGACAGCCGTGGCCCAAGAAACAGGCGAAATGAGGCTGGGACTCAACCCTAAGGTCACAGGATGCTCCTCTTCCCCCAGATGTTACCACCATCCCAGCAGGATCCCACGGTAGTAACTGTAATAACAGCCACAAGAGCTGAGACACACAGACTTCCTCCGAAAAGCTCAGTCAAGAGGTAAGAGCAAGCTCACTGCGGGGCACTTGGATCGGGTAGCTCAGCAAGTGAGGAGCGAGCTCCAATCCTAACAGGATGGGTATAGTTCTCACCGAAGGTCCTGCTCCCTCCTATGACTTGATACCTGTCCAGCTTTTGGCAGAAAAGCACATAGGCAGCCGCCTTGCAGGGAGAGCACAGCCCAAAGCCACAAGGCCAGCGGGAGAACCCAGGAGAACCAGTTCAGGGTGGGGGAGACAGGTGCTGGGAGGATCAGACGGGGGTGGGGGTGTAGGGAATGTGAGTAACTGTGATTCCGGTGCTAACTCCTTAACCTATTAATGTGAGAATACATTCGCATGTGTTAATTGTATCATTACTATGGAATGGGCCATAGGCCGTCTGGCTAAGAAAATAATCAGGGCTGCTCGGGACAGAGCAGGTCAGAAACGCCTCGCAGTGCTGGGGGCTGCCTTTTCGGAAAACAGCCTGGCACTTCCGTAGAACCCTAAACGTAAACCCACCCCACCACCCAGCAACGCCACTCCTGAGTGTGCACACACAGGAGAGGTGAAGACACTCGTCCACACAAATTTCCACGGGGTTATACCATACACAACAGAAAACTGTGAGTAAAGTTGTAAAATAAAAAGTTATTGTGAAATAAAATAAACATTGTAAACAAAAATTAACCGAGTGTCCATCAGTTGGTTATTCCCTGTACCATGCCAATGGCACCCAAGGACAGACCCCAAGGTGCTCTCTGAGCTCTGCTGTGGCCCAGGCAGCATCCCAAGCTCTAGCCAGTCCGCCGTGAACCGTGAAACGGAGCAAACAAGCGCCGTGACCCGACCAGCGCTTACGGCACAGCGGAATGGGCGTCTGTGAACCGCAAGCACGAGGTGAATAGTAAGGGGTGAGCCGCTCTTGGAGCTACCCATCCCAGCTGTGGCTGCACGCCCCATTGAGTCCTGCTTGTGGGACGATCACACCTGATGCCGAAAACACGTTGAGCTGGGCTGCGCCCAGAGTTAGGTGTTATTTTTAGTCCTCATGACGTTGGGATCCTTCTCCAAATGTACGGATGAAAATGTATATCAAAACATCATATTGTACACCTAAAATATAGAAAATATTTCTTAATATTTTATAAATAATGAAAATAAAGACATTGCAGCTTCTATAAAAATAAAACTACAAAAAAATGAGAATGGAAGCTTTACGAATTTAAGCATTCAGGCCGGGCGCGGTGGCTCATGCCTGTCATCCCAGCACTTTGGGAGGCCAAGGTGGGCGGATCGCCTGAAGTCAGGAGTTCAAGACCAGCCTGGCCAACATGGTGAAACCCCATCTCTACAAAAAATACAAAAATTAGCCGGGCATGGTGGTGGGCACCTGTAATCCCAGCTGCTCAGGAGGCTGAGGCAGGAAAATTGCTTGACCTGGGAGGTGGAGGCTGCAGTGAGACAAGATCCTGCCACTGCACTCCAGCCTGGGCAACAAGAGCAAAACTCTGTCTCAGGAAAAAAAAAAAAAAAAAAAGAATTTAAGAATTTTGTCAAGAATGCAAATGCTGGTAACTAGCATGGGTTCGAAGGTTATTTTTTACTTTTAACTGCAATATTTCACTGCCTGCTAGCCCACTCCCAGAAGTACTATTATATAAGTGAATTTGCACTTAAAGGAGACAGCGGTTTCTCCCTCGAGGTGCCGCAGACATTGCTTCTGGACAGTCGTCTGGTGCCTGGTGCCATTCTGATAATTGAGAAATGTTTGGCAGCATCCCTGTCTCCACCCACTACAGCCCACAGAAGGCCTTTTCCACACCACAAGAGTCTGCGTGGCCTCCCGGCCCTGCCGAAGTCCCCTACACGGCAGTCACCCTTAGCTGAGAGGCACTGTGTGCTGTAAGGCGATTCAGTTCAGCAGTTGCAATTGGTTCAAGATTTTACTTATAGTAACTAAACACTGTGGACATGTGGCTATTAGTAAGAGGATATTTGCATAGTTAAATATTGTAGGATAATGGGAAGCATAAATTTTAGATTAGTAATATTTTTATTACTTTGCTGAGATTATATATTTTTACTATAAGGCAAATGCTAAGGAGCCTGGTTGAATAAATTAGCTGAGCAGAATTTGAGATGAAAAATGTACCAGTGATTCATTTTTAGCTTGATATAGAATAACATTTCAAAATATATTAAGTGTAAGAATGTCCTAAGAAATGTTCAGAGACTTCTGGAGACAAAATCAAAAGCAGGTTTTTGTTCTAGTGCTCTCCATTACCAGAATGGCTCCTACAGAATGACTCCCTCACTGACAGTGATGAACAACTCTGGAAAACACATTCTAAAGATAACTACTGGAAGATACTGTAGAGTTACAAAATGCCAGAACAACGAGGAAGATGTCCCAGCCGTGGAATAAGAAGCACCCTGTAAGCAGCACCCACTGGACGCCACCTCCCCGTGTGGGGCTCCTGGCCAGGCAGAGCACAGCACCGCCATCAGAAGCCAAGGAGGAATGTGCTGGGAAGGGGACCCAGGAAACCTGCTGGGGCCATGGAAATGCGTTCTGTATTGATGGGGGTGGTGGTCACACATTTGTCAAAACTTTTTTTAAATGCACACTTAAAATCATCAATGTTATTGTCTTTAAATTTTCCCCCAATAAGGAAGCAAAGGTACATCAGTGCCTTACAAGAAACAGCAATGTCTCTTTCACAGGTAAGTCATCAGCGGCTCGAGGAGGTTAATGGCCCAGGTGGACGCCGGGCTTGGAAAAGGCCTCGCACAGCCTAGGCCAGAACTGTTTGTTTTCGCTTGCTTATTTTCATGGCTTTGTTGAGAAATAATTCACAGAGCAACAATGCCCCCATTTAAAATGTACAATTCAATGGTTTTTACTGCATTCACAGAAAAGCGTAACCATCGCCACAATTTTAGAATATTTTCATCAAAAGAAACTCCCATTTTTAACTCACACTAAAACCAGGGTGTGTTGTAAATATCAATTTTCTTTCCTTCTTTCTTTTTCTCTGTATTTATTAGGTACTGCCTTTCAACTCCCATTTCAGAATAAGCAGGGGAAAAATAGGATCTAAATGTCAAATGTGAATTACAGCTTAGAGTAAGCCAAAATTTAAAGCAGTTGGTCATGACTCTTAGCTTACCCTTGTATACTGTATTGGTAAGGCCCAAGAAAATGGCAGCAATGCCGCAGCCTGCGCCTCTGCGTCTGTGCATGCTGAGACCACGGGTTTAGCATGACAACGAACACCACCAGAGACATCATCGGCCCCGAAGAGAAGCCAAGCTCCGGGAGCCTTGCCGGTTCTCAGGACGGCTGATGTGGATGGGGCACATGGCGTGATGAGGCCCAGACAGCAGGAGTCTGTTACTCTAATCCTGAGAGGGGATGGAGCTCTGGCTTCTGCACAGCACGATTTGCTTTTGAGTTTTCCCTTTTCCACCAAGTCCTTCTTAGTAATTTTTTGACAGGAGCAATCAGTTAGAAATTCAAGGTCCTCCTCTGGCTTCCTCTCCCTGAGAAAACCCCAAGAGGCAGTGTGGGCATGAGCTCCGGCAAACACGGTGTTAGCCATGCCGCTTTAGGTCATAACAACAAATACTCCACCTTTCCCAGGCATCTTTGCCATCAATCCACAGGTGTCTTAATATTGGGGGCAGTAAAGAGACCTTCTCCTTAATAAAATGTATGCTTTCTATAATGTGCTTGCCTGTGACACACTGCTGACCCCTGGAAGAACTCATTCCCACCCTTGAGAAGCAATCATCATCTCAGGAAGAGGCCTCAGAGTCCACACACCGTGCCTCAGCCACTGAAGGAGTACTGGACCTCACCATGATCCGACCAGGCCATCAGTGCCAAGAATTGAACCACATTTAGGGGCCAAAAGGGCCGGCCAGGAACACAGCACCTTCTTCAGGTCTTGTTGGTGCCTGGGTCTCCCTCAGGGATCAGTGGTGCCAGCAGTAGTGGGTTCGGTGAGCAGCTCCCTGAAAATGCAGGGCTATGGCGGTCCAGCCATCTCCCGAAGCAGCTCTGTTCTAAAAACCTGATTAACAAATGTCCAAATGCACTTTTAACATTAACATCATTATATTATATGAATGATTCCATTCCAGAGTACGATGCTACCAGCATGCTATACCTCAGGTACATGATGGGTTAAAAAGGATGTGGCTGGAAGGCCTAGAAACAGAACTATCACATAATATTTTTTCTAGGACACAGTCGAAATTATGCAACACACTCTGATACTGTTAGGACCCAGCTCATTTGTAGATCATGCACTGCCAGCAATTATGTAGAAATTGTAAGTCGAAAAGTGCTTCAAATTTGGCCTAAATTATGTGCAGATAATTACTGTAATTAGAAAAGTAATTCAGCTCAGAAAACCTGCACATAGAAGTGTGATAAAATAATCTTCGTATTGAATGACAAGGATGTACCCATAGTTCAAACACAATTCCAGGTTTAGAAAGCTCTTGGGGAAAAGAAGACTATCATTAAAGTCTCCAGATTATTAATTAAGACACCTGCTTTATTCTAATAGTAAGGAGATACACACACACACACACACACACACACACACACACACACACACATACTGTTAAGGTAAAATTTTCTTTTGGGAAAGAAAATTTAGGAGAATAGACATTTTACCTATTTATGCCAAATTTATTGAACCTACGTGGCTGTTTTTCCTTTAAACAATTATACCATAATAGTATTAAGAAGTAATCTATCATTTGCTTCCCAAATAACCACAAAGTGAGTGACATTTTCATTAAAGGAAAAAGAGAAAATTATTATGTCTGTGGCATTCATCTAATAAATATATTCTACTGACCTTTCATATGTTAAAGTCCATGACATCTTTTTTTTAATTTTTTGCTCATTTGGGAATCTCAGAAAAGATAAGATAATGAGAAGGAAATTTTAAGCTGCAAATTTAAAAAAAAAAGAAAAAGAGAAAAGAGAAAACGACTAACCGGGAACTGAAGCATCAATGGCTTAGGATCTAAAGCCTTTAAGTGCTGCAGACTCCCTGCATGCATACACTGATTTCAGAATCCTGACATGCAGTTCCTTGTGAAATACTAGTCTTGGCACTCACAATTTATTTAAATAGCACGTTATGCTCTAGAGGTTTGCTTCTGCTTAGGGGGTGGAAAGCCAGGGACTGGTTGCCCTGGGCTCAGAGCAGGGTGAGGATTCAGAAGGGTTTGGTTTCAGTAGGGTCTGTGTCCCTGCCTCTCTTTTCTCTGCAGGCCAGACGCACCTGCAGCATGGACCGGGTCTTCCTCCACTCTGGCTCCCCCTGGTGCTCGGTCATCACTGCTGACTTCTCAGTGCTAGAATCAGTTAAGCAAAAGGCAGAGCAGGGGGCCTCTGGTTATCCTGGTCCAGCATTGGCCCTGGGCAAACCTGGGCATCTGGCCATAAAATCAGGCTTTCTCACTGCCCCGCCCTTTCTCCTCAGGGTAGAGAAACTGCTCTGTGGATGCAGGAGAAAGAAAGGTACCCTGTGTCTCTTCCCACTGAAGAATCGATGAGCTTAAAGCTGGGTTGAGAGAAGTCTCAGCAACTAAAAAACACAAAGAGAAACAACAGTGAGAACGAGAGAGGGGAAAAAGAATAAGAAACCGCCGGGGTACCACACTTGGTCTAACACAGGTGTAATTGGTACCCTAGGAAGAAAGACAGGGATAAACAGGAGAGAAGAAATGTGTTCCAACATTACAGAAAAAGATCACAGATCCTGGAAGCTCAGCACAGCTTGAGAAGGATAATCAGCAGGCAAACAAAAATACTCTCAAACTTCTAGGGAAAAAAATACAGAGAAAATCTTGAAAGCAAGCAAGAGAAAGAAGCCTTACACATCACTTACAGGACACCAAAGACAAGCTCGACACACTTCTCCTCAGAAGTAACGCGAGCCAGGAGGTAACAGAGGGACGCCTCTAAAATAATGAAAGAGAAAATGGTTGTCAGAGAGAACTTCAAACTCGGAGAAAATGTCTTTCCAAGAAAACGTAAAATAAAGATAATCCAGACCAAAAAGAAACTGAGAAAATGTATTGCTAGCAGGCCTGCTGTACACGAAATGCTGAAAGTCTTCAGGCAGGAGTGTGATGCCAAATTGTCATTTGGATAACACAGAGAAACAGACCTCTGCAAATGGTAAAGTACAGGTAAACATAAAACACGTTTTAATTTTTATTCATTTTAAACACACAGCTGGTGTGGAACAACAAAACAGCAACAGCGCACTATTCGGTCTCTCACATATTGTGGTAGACAGAACAAGAGACCCCAAAGATGTCCATATCTGACCCTGGGCCTTCAAATATATCAACTTCCGTGGCAAGGGGGACTTGGCAGATGGGATTAAATGAAGGACCTTGAGATGAGAAGGTTTTCTTGACCCCTCTGCTGAGGCTCAATCTAACCACAGCTGCCTTAAAAACAGGACGTCTCCTGGCTGTGGTCAGGGAGGTGTGACTGCAGGAGAGCAGGCAGCCACAGAGGTCTGGCTGGTCTTGGAGGGAGACGAAGGGGCTGTAGCCATGAATGCAGTGGCCTCCAGAAGCTGAAGAAGACAGGGAAGCCTTCTTCCCTGGAGCCTCCAGAAAGGGGTACAGCCCTGCAAGCACCAGGACTCCAGCTCAGGGAGACTTTGGCAGACCTTCTGGCCTTCAGAACTGCAAGATAATAAATTTGTGTTATTTCTGTGATAAAGTGCTGCAGCCATAATTTTCTATGAAAAAGAATATAACAAGTAATATGTAGAAGTAAAATATATAAGAATCACACAAAGAGCATGCATGAAGTATCTATTCTAAGATTTTACTCTAAACGAGGTGGCATAATATCATTTGAAGAGAGAATATGATGAGAATATGAGAAGCCTTCACTCCTAGCACAGATGTATACTTTAGCCCTAAAGCAACTACTTTAAAACTTTTAAAAAGGCTTCACAGTAAGCCAATACCAGAAAATAATGTGGAACTATAGAAAGTACTCAATTAATAAATGAATACACTATTAACAAAATGCAGAGTCAGAAGCCTGGGAGGAAACATTTGCAAATAAATATCTGATACAGGGCTTATCTAGGAGACATATAAATATGTAAAGAATTCTTACAACTCAACAGGAAGACAAAAAATCCAATTTTAAAGGGCAACATATTTCAGTAGACATTTCACCAACAAGGAGACACAGACAGCAAATGAGCACACACAGAAAGCTGCTCATCATCATCAGTTGTTAAGAAAATGAAAATGAAATTTCATACAGTTACTAGAATGGCTTTTTTAATTTAAAAAGTTAAAAAGCAGGAACTGGCTGATAGCAAAAGCTAGCAAGAATGCAGAGTTGCTGAAATCTTCACACACTGCAGTAGTGGGTGAAAAATCACACAAACACTTTGGAAAACAGTTTGAAAGTTTCTTCAAAATTCAGCATACACCCACCATGTTGACTCGGCAATCTACCATAGGCATTTTTCCCATAGAAATAAAAAGATATGTGAAAATAAAAAGAACTGAAGTCAAATGTTTACTGTAGCTTTGTTCATAATCTCCAAAAAAAAAAAAAAAAAGAAAAGAAAAATAGAAACAGCCCCAACGTGCACCAGCTGACGATTGCAGACACAAAGCATGGAACCCGTGCACAGTGGGGCACTACTGAGTGATCAGCCACTGTCTCCCTTGAATGCATCAATCTCAGGCGCGTTATGTCATTAAATGGGAGAAGACAGACAGAGCCTACATGCCGTATGAGCCATCTGTCTGACATGCTGGGAAAAGCAAACAGTGGCCACCATGAGCTGGCACTGGGGGAGACAACTGACTCCAAAGCTTCACCAGGAAACTATTGTGGCGGTGGTTACAGAGAACATCTGGCTGTGGTCAGGGACGTGCGACTATGGGAGAAAACATTTGCAAACAAGTATCTGATAAAGGACTGCGTGAACTGGCTTTGGGGGAGAGAATTGACTCCAAAGCTTCACCAGGAAACTCTGTTGTGGCGGTGGTTACACAGCTGAATATATTTGTCAGATCTCACTGAACTGTACATTAAAAGGGATGAATTCTACTCAGTAAATAGTTATACCTCCATAAACATGACTTTTAAATAAATGGCAAAACGACTCCCTCAGGAGGAGAAAGTGTGAGAGCAGGCGTTCAGAGGCGCTCTGCCTTCTCGTTGGGCAGGGCTCGCTTCCTCCCACGGGCGTGGGAAGAGGCAGGCTGCCCTCCTTCAGAGCTGGGTCCCTGCCTCTGATGGCTGCTCCTTCCTGACTCCGTGCTGCCCACAGCACCCAGGCTCCAGGCCGATTCCACATGGAGGATGCTGTTTTCTCATCTCCAGAGCTAGCCAGGCCCAGGAAGAGACCTTCTAGCTCTGACTTTTCTTGTCCTGCAACTCGACAGGCTCCAGTTCTGAGCAAAGCTTTTATTGCCCTTAGCTCGGGCGGAAAGCTAGAAAACCAGGTGGGAGTGAGAGGGGCTGTCTCACGCAGTAAAGCCAGAGCCAGTTTCTGCTCCCAGCCTGCAGCGGAGGTTCTGTGAAACAGACATGTTTGGGGAAAAAAATATTTCATTTACAAAATGGTAAGGGCTTTCTGAGAAAACACTTAAGTGCTGAAAACTTATTTGTAAACTGAAATACAGCTCACTGGTTTATTCATTAAATTTATTGAATTTTAATGATCTTTAATTGTATTAGCTTAGGGTTCAGTTGCTAACAGTAAGAACCATTCCAGCCAGATTAAGCAAACAGAGGCTTATCAGCAGGGACTTTCTCAATCACTGGCGCTCGGAAGGCTCTTCACCCCAGGAGAGTGGTGCCCCACTGTGAGGGGCAGGGTAGCCTCCCCAGGAGGTCACATCAGGGTGTTGAGGCCTTGGACCAGCGCAGTCTCCACCTGCATCTGTGACAAAACCTGAAGGCCTCTGCCCAGCCTCCCACCCAATTGTTCACTCAAACCTACTTGCAAGGGATCTGGAAGGAATGCCAGATGAGGTCAGAATGGAGTGTGAGCTAGCTCAGCCCGATAAACACGAGCCTTGTCATAGACATGGCTCTTTGTTAAAGCCCATCCACAAACATGTACGACACGGAAAACCAAGTGCAGTAATGAACACAGCACTAACGACTGAGAAGGGACAGTGTGTTTTTCGAAACAGGACAGGCAGAACACAGGGCAGGCAGGCCTGCTGCCTTGGAGAAGAATCTGAGGTTTTCCAGACAGCCTCCACTCCTAAAAACTACTTTATGGCAAGTGTGACATGCAAATCCTGTTTAGGTTTTTAGCTAATAGATCTGGGGCAAGATCTAGACACTCCAGCAGAGCTAACACATGATGTCTGACCAGAAAAGCATGGGACACCTGGAAAGCCACCAAAGATCCAGTATGGTAGGATCTCCACTCACCACAAAACCAGAGGACCTGGAAGACCTCCATCTAGTCAGTCTGAACATCTCCCCAGGGAGATGGCTCAGAGGAATGAATGTCCAATTTCCTGAGAAAAGAAGACTCTTTTTAACTTCAGTCTCAGTGATTGTGAACACATAACACCAGCCCACGAGAGGAAATGTTAACTACATAACCATCAAATAAATAGAGAATCGTATACAGTAGAATGTGTGAAGAGAAAGTATTATGAATGAGAATGGCACCAGTCTTTGAACAAGACAAAGGGGGAGCCATGGTCAGATTTCACAGAGTCTGGGATCATCCACCTACTCCTGGACCTTCTCCCCGTCCTACACCAGGGTCTGAGAGTCCCCTGTTAGATAGAAATGATCTTTTTGATTAAAACATTACTTCCTCCTGAAATGTTATTGAAAAGGCAAAATTCACTAGATTTTCCAATGTTAATACACTAGGTGAATTATTTTCATCACTTTCTTCCATGAATGCAAAAAGACTACCTATCAAGGACATTCTTGGAATAAGCGATCTTGAAGAAAACTGGAAGTTGGACTAAAGTTGGTAGTTAACTGGTATGTGGGAATGGGGCCTCTACCAGGTGCTTGAGATGCAGAGAATAAAATACAGCCCCTGTCTGCAGTGCACTTACAGTCTAATTGAGAATACCAGACGGGCAAACGAAAAGGTAACTAAAAACAAAACAGAAGCTTGGTACCAGCAAGACCATCCATAAAGGTGTAGAGACGGAAAAAGAAAATATTGAGCAAAAAACTGCAAGAGTAATTGGGCTGCTCTGTAACCACACATTCTTAGAGTTTGAAAGGGCCTTTCATGGATGATGTGACAACTTCCTGGGCTCAGAGGCACTGTCCCTACCTGGAGTTATCTGTGACTGTGTACGTCTTCCAGCAGGAATCTCCAGCAGAAAACTTGCTTCGTGAGTCAGCTTATTCCGATTCTGTTGTTAAAATGGTCTTTCTATATGTCTTCCAAGATGACTTTCTTTTACATTCACCCAGAGGTCTCAGTTACCCTCAGGAGCTACAAACGTTTTGACCACGTTGCTCCTACTCAGTGTTCTTCAAATAGTGAAAGAAATGTGTGTTGTCCATAAGCCTTATCCTTTTTAAATAAGCTTTATCTACTAATCATCTGTCACCATGTTTTCCTTGAGATGGGCCTGAAACTTGTCATCATTCCAAAGGGAATTCAAAACATGGTACCAAAAAAAATAAAAATAAAAAAAATGTATGGCCTAGCCGTGGCCACTTCTGGGTAGAGGTAATGGCTCACACAGGGCAGGTTTTGGAAGTCAGTTTGAAAAGGCAGGTGAGGGTCAGAGCACGAAGGGTCTTGAGTATTGGGCTGGGTCTGTGTTTTGTTTACTGGCAGAGGACGAACCAAATCTTACCCAGGAGATGATTTACAGGCAGGAAGCACCTTTTCCAAACGTGTCCTGGATGTCAACCTTGACACCCAGCTTGCGGAGTTCCAGATGAAATTGACTCCAGTGCTGCTCCTCATGGGAAGACGGATTTCCGGTTATCAAGATGAAATTGACTCCAATGCTACTCCTCATGGGAAGACGGATTTCCAGTTATCAAGAAGTGGGAGTTGGCTGGCATTCTTATTTTCACATGTGAGCTGAGTTGACTTAATAATTGCGTCTTGTTGGCTGTCATATTACATCCTCATTCTGCACCGCTGGACCTCTGCTCAATAAGGATCCCTGCCGTACCTTGCCTACAAAGCTTCCAGCATCCAACGCATTTGTGGATACTGCTGACTTATTGAACATTTGTGACAACAAAGGCTCTTCCGTTTCTGTTTCACAGTCTGCTCCACCTGCTTCCAAACTGTTTCCTATAATCACCTCCCTCTCCTTCAAGTTTTCTCTATAAACTTAATTATCCTCACTTTATGAAGCAAAGAATTTTCTTTCCCACCTCCCACAGGGTTCTCAACTTGACTCTGCATATTCAACGCCTAATCATTTGCCTACCAAATGGAAAGAAGTAGACTTCAGACCATGCCCTTTGACAGAATAGAAAGATTGACAGATGCTCTCAGAAGCCCCCTTTCCTTTCTCCCTACCCAATCAACTGCTGTGAGCTGTTGCTGAAAGGAACTGCATGCCATTTTATTTCCCTACTGATATAATTTTCTCCACTTGAGAGACAGAAACAGATACAACTAGTTTTTATTTATAAATGACATTTTTCTTTAGCTCCTTTATGGAAAGATTAGTTCCACAGTGATCTATAGAAAGAATTAATAGAAAAAGAAACTGAAAAAAGTTAGGGCATTAAGACATTAAAACAGTCAGAGGTGATGTGAAATTAAACTTAGGCTGCCGCGATCGAGGACAGGAATGAAGCAAGAGAATGTGGAAGAGAAAAATCAAATGAATAAACCTTAATGAAAAGAAAACACAAGTCAAGGTGGAATCCAGCATTTTCCAGCCAGGTAACTGAGGGCATCCATGCATGTTTTAGCCTACATGATAGGCATGATTCAGGGGCTGAACAAGAAGGGCTGTAGGTGCTGGGACAGGGGAGTCAGAGGACACAAGCTCCTACTTATGTTCTAGTGGGAGAAACAGACAATCAGAACACAAGTAAGTGGTCAAGATGATTCCAGACAGCAACGAGTGCTGAGAAGACCGTGAAACAAGGTGAGGGACCACGCTGGGTTGGGAGAGGCAGGGCCTGCTTTAGATTAGGCAATGAAATAAGGTTTGTGAAGCTGATAATGAGATAGAAATTAGGATAATATCAAGGTGGTGGCTGTGTAGATGCTCAGGCAGGTTATTCCAGGGTCAAGAAAAGCAAATGACTTAAGAACAAAGCAAGCATAATTGAGGGAGGAAGACCTTTGGGACCCCATGCAGTGTGAGGATGAGGGGGTAAAGTTGGGGAAGTAGTTAAACAGGAGGTCATGTAGGAATGAAGTAATAATGGCAATGGTTGGGGGTACAAAGCTTGTCCCTTTGTAAATACTCAGCAGATGACAGTTATTATTCTGATGTAGTTTGGCTGTACCCAGATCTCATCTTGAATTCCCACATGTTATGGCAAGGACCTGGTGGGAGGTGATTGAATCATGGGGGCAGCTCTTTCCCATGCTGTTCTCATGATAGTCAATAAGTCTCATGAGATCTGACAGTTTTATAAAGGAGAGTTTCCCTGCACAAGCTCTCTCTGTCTCTTTGCCTGCTGCCCTCCATTTAAGACATGACTTGCTCCATCTTGCTTTCTGCCATGATTGTGAGGCCTCCTCAGCCATGTGGAACTGTAAGTCCATTAAACCTCTTTTTCTTCTGAGTCTTGGGTATGTCTTTATCAGCAGTGTGAAAGTAAACCGATGCACCATCCTTATCTAATTATTATTATAGCTTCAGCTGACTTGCAGCCTATGCTACACTGTTGGGGAATATAGCGTGAAATAAAAAATTAATAATTCTTCACAATTAATCTATGAATTCAAAGCAAAAACAAGATGCAAATGATTTATATAATTGGAAGATGAGGAAACCTTGCTGTTATGAAGATGATGAAAATAATCTGTAATGGCATATCTTGCTGATAAGAGTGTATATTTGCATAATTTTTAGAAATGTGAGTTAATAAAATCTACCAACAGCATTAAACACATGTGCCTTTTGATCCTGTGATTCCATTTCTTAACAATATTTGAACATGGTGATAGTGAATTCAATGTGTGTGTTCAAATATTTCATTAAAAGGATATTCATGCAATAATGTCTTAAAGAAATCTGGAAACAACCTAAATGTTTATCAGCAAGGAGACGTTAAATTATTGAACTTCCACATATCTGACCACAGCACAATCACTGAAACTGGTGTAGCTAAAGGTATATTTATTGACACTGAAAGACGTTTCTAGTATTTTGTTTAATGAGAGAAACAGTGTAGAAATATTATTGTGGCATGATTGCTGAGATTGACTTTTTTGTCTGCTCAGCATTTCCTTGAGGGAATTCCCTCTTCCTCTTTTCCTAGTCCTATGGGTGGCATGGGGTTTGGGGCAAAGCACTTTACCAAATGGGGTATCCCCAGCCATCGTGATCACCTCAGGAGTGAGCTTGTAATCCTGGTGCACCAGCGAGCATACTCCCTGGTGTTGCTGCTGGTGCTTACAGGAAACCAACATTTCCATTTGCTGGGACACTTTCAACTAAAGCCAGTCCATCTTCTTGAAAGACACCATGTCATGTTGTGAACTGGCGTGGTTTGAGCCCCTGTAATTGGCAGTGTCACCCATCGGGCTTTTCAGTTGTATGAGGGAGTGAATTCATTTTCTGCTTAGAAGAGTTTGACTTAACATTCTGTGTTTTGAAACTGAAAGAATCATCCGCCAATATGAAACCAGTTTTTTAGTGAAAGTGGATGGAAAAGCACCTGGTGGGATCTAAACCAGCACGTGATGAAGGCTATTTGCAGACTTGTGGATCTTGTTTTCTAGATTAAGCATATGATATTTTGTAATTTTCTTTTAATGAGCAGAACTCACTTCATATCGAACAAAAAGATGAGGTTAAAATGGAGTAGCAAGAAAAGACTTAAGGTTTGAGTCAAGATTTTGAGAAACCAAGAGTTCTGTTTCAACCATCTTAGTTTGAAACACACGCTACACACTCAAATGGTGACACTGAGCAGGACTTGGTCTACCTGAGTTCACAGCTCAATGAAGGAAGTTGCCACCAAGATATAAAATTGAGATTATTCATTCTACAGAATGTATTTAGGTAAGCAGAACCTGCAGGTAGGAATGGAGACCTAAGGGAAGCCAACACAGAAACTCTACCAGAGTAGAAAAGTCAGCCAATCAGTAAAGACAGAATAAAGGGAAAGCCACGGTGGAATGAGGCAAACCTGGGAGGATGTCATGGAGAGGAGAGACTGCTTCAAAAAGGAAGGAGTTGTCCACAGTGCTGATTGCTGCAATTTGGTTGATGAAGACCAGGACAGAGCAAGATGTGGGATCCAGCCAGCTCGTGATGGATGCCTGGTATGGTTTGGCTGTGTCCCCACCCAAATCTTACCTTAAATTGTAGCTCTCATAATTCCCACATGTCATGGGAAGAACCTGGTGGGACGTAACTGAGTCATGAGGGCAGGTCCTTCCTATGCTGTTCTCTTGATAGTGAATATGTCTCATGAGATCTAATGGCTTGATAAAGGGGAGTTCCCTTACACACACTCTCTTGCTGCCCGCCATGTAAGTTGTGCCTTTGCTCCTGCTTCATCTTCCACCATGATTATGAGGCCTCACCAGCCATGTGGAACTGTGAGTCCATTAAACCTCTTTTTCTTTATAAATTACCCAGTCTTAGGTGTTTCCTTATTAGCAGCGTGAGAACGGACTAATACAATAACCTTGAGGAGAGTAATTTCAGACGGAGGTGAGAGCAGAGCACAAATGCAGTAAGTCCAGGAAGAAAAGTGGGGCTGAAATTAAGCTCTTAATTACAGTGAACTGGAGAAGTATTTTACCAAGAGGAGACCTAAGAACAGAGCCTTCCTGTTGAGAGGGAATGGTGCAGGGGGTCAGATGCTGTCACTTGTATATTTCAGTATAGGAAATACTAGAGCATGTTTGTGTGTCGATGCGAAGATGTCAAAGGAAGATTATGAACTTCAAGGAAGTAAGAGCTTAGTTATAGGCTTGAAAGAATAAGGAAATGGAATTCACAATGTAAGTGAAGAGATTAACTTTAGGAGGCGGAAGTGAAAGCCGAGAGAGGTAATACAGATGAAAGTAGATTGGTGTTCAAAAGTGATAAAATAAGAGTTTCCTTCTAATCATTTCTAACCAATTTCTTGTGCAATGTGAAATGAGATCATTATCATCCAAGTGCAAAGAGTTAAAGACAGAAAGGCCGAAATAGTAGTTTTGAGCAATGAGAGAATGTAGTGGGATTTTTTACGTTTTTTTGAAGGTTCAGTTGAGACTGACTGACATGAATTAAAGTTAGAATGTATTAGTCTATTTTCATACTGCTGTGAAGAAATACCCAAGACCGGGTAATTTATAAAGAAAAGTTATAAATTTTGGACTCATAGTTCCACATGGCTGAGGAGGCCCATGATCATGGCAGAAGACGAAGGAGAAGCAAAGGCATGTCTTACACGGTGGCAGGCAAGAGAGCATGTGCAGAGGAACTGCCCTTTATCAAACAATCAGGTCTCATGAGACTTATGCACTATCACGAGACCAACACAGGAAAACTGGCCCCCGTGATTCAATTACCTCCCACCAGGTCCCTTCCATGACATGTGGGGATTATGGGAGCTACAATTCAAGATGAGATTTGCGTGGGGACACAGCCAAACTATATCAGAGACCAATGACAAATGCTGGTTGGTTCAAACTATCAGTAATTTGATCACAAATTAATAATAATAAAATGAATCTTTTGAAGTTATCTGGCCTAGCCATTCACAAAATGAAAGCATCCATTGAAATAGCCTTAGCTGATAGTTGGCCACTAACAGAATTTCTTATATAGTGGTGTTAGTTACAACAACTTCTGCCTACCCTGGAAGTTCACAAAATGAAAACATCCTAATTATGCAACAAGTACAATCTTTGTCATTGTATTGATATGGACTTGATGCCTGGCTTTGTCATTAGCAGGCCATGTATCAGGGCTGGCCACCTTTCTGAGCCTTGTTTTTCTCATTTCTAAAGGAGAAAAATCACATTTACCATGAGGGTTGTTAAACTGAGATTGCAGTCAGCACTCCATATCTGTGAGTTTCTAATGTGCAGATATGAAGGCTGGCTGTGCTAAGGTGTTTTGTATCTGGGATTTGAACAACTGCAGATCCTTGCAAGGTCCTGGAACCGGTCCACCATGGATAAGAGGGTCAACCTTACTTGGTACATAGAATATGTTTAATAATGCACCAATTATTTTTAAAGTTATTACCTCTAACTTAAACTCAGTAACTTATAATTCCCAAAAAGAAAAAATCTTAATGCTTCTTCTTAGAAAAATTACTGAGTAAAAATCATTACCTTTAAAAGATGCTTCACACAGTAAAGTTCTAATGCACCCAAGTTAGATTTCTCTAATTACCATGGAGTCGAAACATGAAACTTACCTCCCTCACGGCTTTTAAAACTTTTGAAGCCCATTTCCTAAACACGTATTGTCTATCCTACTTCATTCTGAAAAGCAAACAAACAGGAAAGCAAATTAAAGTACAGGCCATTACGCGATCCCTTCCTGGAGAGTGATGAGGAAGGTGTCAGCTGCACATCACATAGGAGAAATCTTTGTACTTTACATGCACTGCTTCCGCCACCGGAACATTGCTGAGCAAGTTCCCTGATACAAAATTCTCCCAACTCACCCTCTTGAAGATAAGCCCAGAAGCAATTTTTCTCAACATTAGCCTTATTAAAAAAAAAAGACAGAAATAATTCAGTGCTAGAGTTTGAAAAAGGTCTTGTTCAATTCTGCAGGAAATAAAATTCTTAAAATATATACACAGGAATCAATCATAAAAATGATTATCCATGACAAAGCAAAGAGGTAAACAGAGAAGGAACTTAACATACATGAAATGTGACACGTTGTAAAATAACAAAAGAGTGCGCACATCCCATGTGCTTCTGTAAAATACTGTCTTTATAAAATAAACAATTCTTCATATGTCATTTCCGTAGGCTACAAACAATGACAGATTGGATGGAAAATAAATTAAAATTGTTCCTATTCCTTATTTCAAAAGGAACACTTAAAAGTGTTCCTTTGTTTTAACCTATTTTGAAATGAAACCGAGAGCAGCTCTGCTACTGCAGAATCAACCTAACTAGACAGGTGAGTCTGTGTGGAGGGAGGCAGGCTTCCCTACACATTAGGGAAGCTGCTGGGTGGAGGGCCTGGCAGTCATCTAGAGCCAGGAAATGATGAGAAACTGCAAGAAAGTAAAACAAGCTGGTCTCTGAAGGTGGCTCAGAGGCTAGTAAAGTATACAGATTTACACTCTGGAACCACTTCTTGTTTGCTTTAAAAACATCAGTATTGCACCTCATATTGTGTGTGCCACCATACACAGGGCAGGTAATAGAAAATGTGTACAAAGGTAGGTTGGAGTATTTGCAAACATTGAAGGAAAGGTCCACTCTACAGGGAGTTTAGGTTGAGGCAATCTTGCACAAGAGAAGAAACTCATGTTCTTTATATTCAGTATTCAAAACAGCTATATTTAGAGCAAAGCTTGCTTATTAGTGTACCTAATTAACTTAAACTGAGTCAGTATGACTGCTGAAGCCCTAAGAACTGACCTTTGGACTCAAGACATATAAGCAGTTTATTATTCCTTAAGAAACTCTCTTTGCCTAGATATAGACATGAGTGACCTATTATAAGGCTATCCCTAGTCATGTGGACTAATATAATGTCTACTGCAGCTCAATTTCTTATAATTGAAGTTGAGTATGTTCATACCGATGTCACATTTTCCCAGGTTTCTCCAGTTTAACCTATAAACAGATCCCTTCAAACAACATCCAGAAATAAAACAGACATTTTAGGGGGTTTTCTTTCAAAAACAAAATAAAAACAAAAAATTACCTAGCTGTTGAAATTTTCTAAATGATTTTAAAATCCTCAAAAGAAAGTAATAGGAATCCTCAGAGGAACTACAAGTAGGATTTGTAACTGGTTAGGTCTCTTGGTTAAGTTCAAACATGCAATGAAGAGCAGAGAAAATTTTACAAAATGAACAAGTCGTTTTGTGTGCAGATGGGACCCAGAGCAAAACCAAAGCTCTCACCAGTCGGTTCACATGGAGAAGGTGAGTTGGATGGCTCCAGCACCCCTAAGGAAAAAACATTTGGAGCCTGCTCTGTAAATAGTTTCCCAGGAGGAGGCACAGGTAAGCCCAGGGGTGCTCCTCCTAAGCTCCTACAGGCACCAGCAGTGAATGAGCTGAGAAGGAAATTAAAGAAGACCCACCTCGCAGCCATGCCCCTACTTTTCCTTTTCTTCACTGCCTTTTCCTCCCACAATCTGATGATGGGGGGAGGCAATAACTAGGGATGTTTCCATAGATGTGAGGGACTGTAACACCAGAGTCACACAAAAGTGAAGGACGCCTTCCCCGGCAGAGGCCCAAGTCACAAGGGAGCCTCACAGAACTCAGCCTACATGTCTCTTGGGCTTTACATGGTTAACTTCAAGGAAGCTTGGAAACTCCAGGTATGTATGACGGGAGTCAATGTGTCAAAGATTATACCAAGGTATTATTCCCTAAACACAAGAAGTGATCTTCCTCTTGAAACCTTAGGGAAAAGCAAACGATGGCAGGAATCATTCAACATTTTATTCAAGGAAGTCCCTGAATCTATAAAATGCCTGTTAAACAAAAGTAACAAAATGCTCTCAGATCAGTAGTTCTAGTGCCCAAAAAGAGATTGAAAACTCAATCTTGTGGACTGTGTTACTCCAGGGATAAGTTACCTTCTGATGGAACACTGGATTCTGACTTCTGTTATGTTGACTTCTTGATAAATCCCCTCACTTCCATCTTCCCCTCCCCTACCCTTCGGCTATGAATGGGAACATCCAAACACAAATGTTCTTCATTTTCACTCATGGGAAAGTTGTGAGAGCCACATATCCATAGAAGGTTAGAGCCTTAAAAAAAAAAAAAAAACTGACACTCAGACCAACTGCCTAAATTTTTTCAGCAATTCTAAAGTATCCTACAGTGGTGAAGTGGCTACTCAAATGCATTCAACAAGTTAAAAACTAAACTGGGACATGAGCCAAGGGCCCAAGACCCTTGAGTTTGTATTTTCCATGACTATATTCCTTGCATAACAAAAAAAAGTCACCCCTAGTTTCAGGACTTTTGCCTTCAAATTACCTTTAGTCTTATAGCTTAAATTTAACAGAAATATTCAGGGTGATAGTTCATAGATTTGGCAAAAAAGTATTTCTTCAAATATCTCTTCTATGTTACGATATGTCATGAAGTCTTGCATAATTACAACAGAAAAGCAATGAAGAAACCTGGGCTCCTTGGTTGAGCTTTTCTGGTGTACACCTGGCAGTGCAGTGCTTTCAGGGAATTTCTCACTGTCACATTTTCTCACTGTTTTAAAGGCCAGCCTGAGGTGATGCCTGATGCATTGGAACTGTGGTCATAAATTTAAGTTCACTCTTGTAGCCAATAGTAAGAGGCATGGCTGCCTGCACCGCGGTTTCCCTCGGCAAGAGCAGCTGAGATGCAGAGTAGACCTAGCCAGCCACCGGGCTCTCACGATTGATCCAAAGACAGTTGCATAATCAAAACAGATTTGATTAGAGTTTCTCTCCCAGTAATTTAAAATTACTGAGAACACTAGGATTGAGTTCCATTCATGGCAGCATCCAAGAGGCAACAGCCCTTTGGTTCCCTTGCTTGGCTGAGACGCTCCATGCTGTGAGACAATTTATCCAGGAAGGAAATAAATAAAAACGCCTCTTATCACACCCCAAAATCAAGTACAGATGGATTAAAACATTCAGTGTAAAGGAAGCAAAACAAACTACAAAAGCACTGGGGGAGAACAAAAACAAAAAACGAAGCTCTGACAAACTCAGCTCTAACAAAGGTAAAACTTCTGTGCTACAAAAGACGGTCCTAACACATTACAGTGTGAGTGACAGAATGGATGAGAGGAGTCGCTCTACATATATCCGGTCAAAGATCAACATACAATCATACAACAATAACCTCAAATCCATAATTGTGTGTATACTGGAAATAGTCCAAGGCCATGTTCAGAGCAGGGGTTGCAATCATTCCTTTAAGAGTGAGCCTTGATGACTTCACGGGTGAGGGCTCGGATGTGTGAGAAAAACAGAGCAGGCAGGAGGGGATTTGGGAAAGCGAAGCAGCCTCTGCTGTGGTCCGGGCAAGATGGCTTGGCAAGAGGAAAGATAAAGTCATGTGGACACGTTGAGGAAATGTCTTAGAAGATAACCAACAGGGTAGGATGTGTGGAGGTAAAAGAAGGCATTACCAAGGACAGTGCCCCGTTTAGCTCTGGGGAGATAAAGGCAGCCTTTACTGAGAAGGAGATCATGGGGCAGGAAGGAGTGGGGGCTCTGGGTGTTGCTGTCATTTATTTTTAAATACTTCAGCAGAGACAGCATGATACATGTGTAAGCGTTAGTTTCAGTCTGCATATTCTGGGGGTCTGCTTATTAGCTGATATTTGGACTATTCCAACCTTGAATATACATAGACTCTTTGTCTTACTTAGGGCCAGCACCAGAGTTTGTGCATTAGCATAACAGACACTAGACGTCATCTGTCACCAGTGAAATGAAAGCCATTCAAACACACAAACTGGGTAGACAGGCTGCACGGACACTGCTTGTTGCATGAACAGGGAGTAACACTCTGACAGCTACAGGAGGCTTAGAACCCCTTGCAGGCCTATGTCTGCCACTCACAGAAAATTCAGGCATGTAGCCCTGATAAGCAGGTTCACTAAGGCCTGCTGCTGATACTGCTGTCTGTCTCCCAAGTAAACCTTTCATGCAAGGATGTCATCAAAGAGCCTAAAAGAATGAAGAGAGTCTGGATGTGGTCGAGAGCAGGCTGGATCACCCTTTCTGCCTTGCAATTGGTCGTGTTTCTAGACGTGGCAGAATGAGGTGTGATTCTTGCTTCCCTGATTACATGCCACATGGTAGTTAGGTTGTAGAAAGAAAGATGTTAGTCATCATCTACTTCTACCTATCAGAAGCTATCAAATTTTGTGATTAAAAATGTAACAACAGTGAGAAAAACCAAAGGGCATTAGATTTGAGGTGTAAATCTTTCATATGGTAGTTATAAACAGGCAGTTGCATATACAGGTCTAAAGTTTAAGAATATATAATTTGGGGCCCTAAGAGTATAGTTGATATTTACAGCAATAGGATTGGTGAGTTCACCAGGTGAACGAGTGCAGACAAAAAGAAAGAATGTGATCAAGACCTGAAGAGCCCCAATATTTTAAAATAGTGTAGAAGAAAGAAAATCAGTAAAGGCCAATGGAAGGAGGCAGAGGATTAGCAAAAACCCAGGAGAAGAGAATGTGTGGAAGCCAAAACAAGAAATGTTTAGGAAGAAAAGAAGTGGCCAGCTGTGCCACCCACTACCGTTGGTTTTGTAGAAGATTTGGATCTGGAGGGGAGAACCTGTATTTTGTCTGATAGTATATATGCGTATCTGCAAGCCCACCAGCTGTCTTCCACAGCCAATTACATGGTAGGTGGTCTGTAAATTATAGCTGAGCTACAGTAACTCTTTGCAATCATAGAAACAGGCTTTCAAATAAATAGCATTCATTCTACGCATGAAAGTGCTCTGAAATAAGCAAGACTTACCTCATTTATTTATTATCTTTGTGAACAGATCAGGTTAGATTGTTCACAAAGATCAAGCTTCTCACCTGACAAAAGATAAAGTAGGTTGAACAACATGTCATGACTTGAAAATATCTCCAAGATATTTGAAAAAACAAGATGTGTATGGTAATATATCAGTCACATTAAACAACATAAGCTATATATGTTTGCTTCTTTATTTTTTAATGTCAATTGCATAGAAGAAAACTGAGAATGGGTTTACAAACCTTGCTGTAAAAATAATGACTTCTGGGAAGAGGATGGATGTGAGGGTTACATAATTTAAGAACATATGTAATTTTTGAAAATAAGCCTTATGTATACTCATTGATGGAATGTGAAAGTCAATGTAAATAGTAGATTAAAGGCCTGCATAACCTCACAACCTAGAGATAACCGTTGTTAACATTTTGGCAGGGGTTGAGGATCATCATGGTGGAAGGGAGGCAGGACTAGATTGCAGGTGTGACTTGGACGGACAGAGCAGTGTGCGGAGGCTCCAATGGTGAATTTTGCTCCAGAACGACTGGAGGAACAAACCGGAAACCTGAGAGGGCTCACAGACCCTCTGAAGGAAGCAGATTGCTCCTGCAGGACCTGGAAGACACCCCAAATACTACTGTGAATGCCCAAGCTGTGGAAGTGGGAAAGGGATTTCCTCTGCCCTCGAACACACACCCCCACTGGGGAACCTGATGGTCTAGTTTGTGGGAGAAGTTTCTGACCTTACCTGGAGCTGAGTCAGTTTAGAGAGCCAAGCGGAATATAGGTGTAGAGGAAGCAGCGGGAAAGGTCCTGGGAGCTTGCTGGGTCTCCAAGCCAGCTATTCTTGCCTGGCACCACAGGGATCCATCAGGAGGGCGCCCAGAGGCCCAGGGAAAACGCAACAGGGAGCAGGGAGTCTCCAGCTGAACTTTGTAACAATTTCAACCAGGTGAGAAGCTTCCTGGGCAGAACGTGGGGGAGGGTAAGAATCTTGCGTGCAGACTCCACAGGTGGGGGAAGAACGCAGCCCTTTTCTTTCTCAGCTGGGAGGTGGGCAGCCTAGGGCAAGGTCTCAGCCCTGCATGCCCTCTGCCTGGAAACAGACTTGGGGCTGTTATGCAGGGCACGGTGGAAGTGAGACTTGTCCCTCAGATTGCATGGGAGACATTTTTGTAATCTATCCATCTGACAAAGGGCTAATATCCAGAATCTACAAAGAACTTAAACAAATTTAGAACAAAAAAACCAAACAACCCCATCAGAAAGTGGGAGAATGATAAGAACAGACACGTCTCAAAAGAAGACATTTATGCAGCCAAGCCACATAAGAAAAAATGCTCATCATCACTGGTCGTTAGAGAAATGCAAATCACACCACAGTGAGATACCATCTCATGCCATTTAGAATGCAATCATTAATAAGTCAGGAAACAACAGGTGCTGGAGAGGATGTGGAAAAATAGGAATGCTTTTACACTGTTAGCGAGAATGTAAATTAGGTTTTTTTGTTTGTTTGTTTTTGGGGGGTTTTCTTGAGATGGAGTCTTGCTCTGTCGCCCAGGCTGGAGTGCAGTGGCACAATCTTGGCTCACTGCAACCTCTGCCTCCTGAGTTGAAGCAATTCTCCTGCCTCAGCCTCCCCACTAGCTGGGATTACAAGCACCCACCACTGTGTCCGGCTAATTTTTGAATTTTTAGTAGAGGTAAAGTTTCACCATCTTGGCCAGGCTGGCCTCGAACTCCTGACCTCAGGTGATCCACCCACTTTGGCATCCCAAAGTGCTAGGATTACAGGCATGAGCCACAGCACCTGGCCAATTAATATCACTTTTTATGCATACATTATTGTCTGCATCTGGAATCAACCCTTTGGATATGTTTTTGAAGCTACAATTGTTAATATCAATGTATGTCTTGAAAAATATTGTAAAACAGCTTTAAAAAGAGTTGCACCCGTTTATTCTCCCACTAACAGTGAGAGGAATAGTTGTATCTGGGCCAAGATCAGTGCTGAATGTTATCTGGGCTTCTCTTTTTTTTTTTTTTTAATTTATAGTTGACCAGTATCTATTTTAGAATTGTTGAAATAAAACACTGTTGCTTATTTATGACACATTTCCATTTCCTATGAATCATTGATGTAGAGCCTTTCCTGCCTGCCAAGTGTGCAGACTGATAGTTTAAGGCTATGAACTCAATGTCTGTGACATTTCTGTCAATTTTCTCTGGTTTGTTGTTTTGCTTTTTATTTTGTTTATAAAACTTTTTTTTTTCCAGATTGTATTTGTATGTTGTCAAGTAAGCCAGCTAAGCAATGGAAAAATCACAAATGAAAATGCCCATATATTTGTTAGGCATGGTCCCTGGTTCCAGTTTGCTCATAATCTGCTGTATTAGTCAGGGTTCTCCAGGGAAGCAAAAGCTATAGGATTTATATGAACATATAGAAAGAGGTTTATCATGAGGGAATTGGTTCATGCAATTATAGACGCTGATAAACAAGATTAAATAACATCTCAAGAAGTTATTGGCTAGATCACACCTGTAATCCCAGCACTTTGGGAGGCTGAGGCAGGTAGATCACTTGAGCTCAGGAGTTCGAGACCAGCCTGGGCAACATAGTGAAACCTTGTCTCTACAAAAATACAAAAATTAGCCAGGCATGGTGGCATGCACCTGTAGACCCAGCTACTTGGGAAGATGAGGGGGGAGGATGGATGAAGCCTGGAGGTCAACACAGCAGTGAGCCAAGATTGCACCACCACACTCTAGCCGGGGTGGCAGAGTAAAACCCTGTCTCAAGAGAAAACAGAGAAAAAGAAGTTATGCTTCCCCCTGGCCTATGTAATCTGCCATCTGCAAGCTGGTGTTCCAGGAAAGCTGGTGGTGCTGGTGCAGATCCCACTCCAAACCCAAAGGTCTGAGAACAAGAAGCACCAATGTCTAAGGGCAGGAGGAAAAGGTCCCAGCTCAGAGAGAGTCAGTTCCCCCTCCTCTGCCTCTGTTCTGTTCAGGCCCTCAGTGGACTGGATGGTGCCCGCCCACACTGGGAAGGGTAATCTTTTTACCTGTCCACTGGTTGGATTGGTCATCTCTGCCAGAAACAACCTCACAGGTATACCCGGGGAAAATGTCTGGGCAGCTACCTGTACATCCCTCAGCCCAGTCACGCTGGCGTTAAATTAACCTTCGCATCTGCGGAGGAGACGCAATATGGTTTTTAAGAGTCTCACAAATGGCCAGAGAAATGAGCATAGGCTAGGTAAGAATGTAACTTCCTGAAATAGTAATTTACCTTATTGTTCCCATTCTAGCCCTTTCGCAACCTCAACAATGTGTATGTTCTGTGCTTCCTTGCCTGGGGAAGGTTGTTTTCTAAAACCTCAGAACATTCAGAAAAACATAAAAAATTGGATCTGGAAATAACGTTAAGAGGAACTGACTGGATGACATGTGAATAGTCTACTGGTCCATGAACACCGGGAGCCGTGTGCAGCCTCCTGGAGTCAAATTCAACATCTCAGGAAGGCCAGACCCAGGCTCCAGTTCCCAAGGTCTAAAGTTAGCCAGCCCACACCTCTAAGGAGCGAGCGATGTGGGCGGAGGACCCTGGGACCCCTCTGTGTGCATCGGTGTGACTAGAGGACCAGCAACACACTGACCACAGGACAAGCAGCATCACGCCTGCCAGTGGGAGCCCCCAGTGAACCTGGCCGGTGTTCCCGCCCAGAGGGTGGGATGGGAGGAGACAGGGAGTCTGCATCGTTTCCCTGGCTTTAAAAACCGGTCTTTTTATACATATCTTGGCGCTTAAGTTCATAGAGCAGAGTGTATTACTCCTCCAGCCAGACCATGAGGGAGCCACTGAAACCACATTAAGGCGTTAGGACGTTTATAACCGTCCAAGGCAAACAACCAGCACCAGTCTCTGGGACCTCAAACGGGGGGCAGGAGGTATGAGATGAGGGAGGCTGGCTTCACAGAGCTTGAGTCAAAATTATCTGAGCACTAATATCCAAGGGGAAAAACAGACATAAATACGACCAGATTATGCACTTAGAATCCATTCCAAGGGGCTCAGCTTTAGCAAGGAAGTTTCCAACACAGTCCGGCGAAGGACCCCAGGCCAGAGGAAGAGGAAGTGACAGAGGGGGTGCAGGGCTCAGGAGTCCTCTGATGGTAGAGGCAGACACAGACCTTGACCGAGGCTTTTCTTGCTCCTGCAAACTCGCTCTTCAGGGCAGAGAGTGGTAGGAATTTGCCACAATGGCCCCTTGAAGGGCCCTGCCCCACGGGTCCCGTTCCAACATTGGGGGCAAGTTTCCATCACTCCTCAGAGCCTCTTCCTTCACGAAGGCGGTGGCACCGCAGGAGGCCAGCGCTTCCTCTGTATTTATTTATCCTCAGTCCAGGCAAGGGGCCTGAAACAGAGTGGAGGAAGCCACTGGGGACAGCTGGAGATGGGAGGGAGAGAAGTGGGGAGTGTGCACAGATGCAGAAAAATGGAGTGAGGAAGGCCTTGAGGAGCCCAGGCCGTGTGCTCCTCGGGAAGCGGGGGCTGTGATGGGAGCTCCTCCAGAGCCCAAGGCTCGCAGGTTTGTGGGCCCCGCAGGGCCTGAAGCGCGTTGGTGGAGTGCCAGCCGCTGGGGGAGTGATGGTTCTCAAACCCGTGGAGCGTCAGGCTCCTCTGGAGGGCTGGTTAGACCCGGGCTGCAGTCCTGTCCGCCTTGCTTCAGCTCCAGCAGATCTGGGGTAGGGCCCAGAAATTTGCATCTCTCACAAGTTCCATGGTGAAGCAGACACGGCTGGGGCAGTCACCACACTGTGAGAACTGCTGGGTGGGGAACACGGGGCTTGCCTCACGCAGAAGACCCCTCACACGCAGGTATGAGCCCCACACCAACCGAGGAAGGACCAGTGTTCGGGTTCCCGCTGGTGCCACCAGCATCACCCCAACCTCATCACCGCAACCCCATGACAAATGCACCCTCAGACTTGGCCTCCCGGCTGCCAGACCCAGGTCTGCAAGACAGAACCCCAGGTGACCCAGCTGCACACAAAGGTGAGAGGGAATTGTGCTATCAGCAGAACAGTGAGAAGGAGGAATGGGGTTGGGTACGGGGGCTCAGGCCTGTAATCCCAGCACTTTGGGAGGCCGAATCGGGTGCATCACGAGGTCAGGAGATTGAGAGCATCCTGGCCAACATGGTGAAACCCCACCTCTACTAAAATACAAAAAAAAAAAAAAATTAGCCAGATGTGGTGGTGCGTGCATGTAGTCCCAGCTACTCAGGAGGCTGAGGCAAGGGAGTTGCCTGAACCTGGGAGGTGGAGGTTGCAGTGAGCCAAGATGGCACCACTGCCCTCCAGCCTGACAACAAACCTAGACTCCATCTCACCAAAAAAAATGTTGGAGGGGAGGGGATGTCCTTGTTAGACCCTGCCCCTTTTAAACATTTCCTGGGAAAATTGGAAAGGAAGGCCAAGGATGAGATTTGGGTATTACTGAATTATTAGCCAAATACCAGCACCCCCTCCCCAGCACTTGGGTGCTGGTCCCTTCCTGAGCCTCCTCCTCCTCTTCAGACCACGTGTACCACTGAGTGCAGAGGCCAAGATTCCATTCTGAGCCTGACCCTAAACCCTGAGCTCTACCCCCACCCCTGGGACCATATAACTGTTCTCATCTATTCTAACTCCACCACCTCGTCCTCGGACGGAGGCAACTTGAGGGGTGCTGGGCAGGTCCACATCAACAGAATCTGGGGACAGCCCCCCACATGCTGCCTAGTGCCGAAGGCCGCTGGCTGGTTTCTGTGTTGGCCCGTCCTGGGACCCTCACAGTGCTGCTACAGACTCTGCTGGGCTGGCCCTGGGACCCTGGGACCCTTGAGGGGAAGGTGCTGGTTCCACTGGCCCAGCTCTGGGACCCTGGCAGCACTGGTGCCAGTTCTGTGCTCTGTGACCTTGGGCACCAGGCTGCGTGCATTCACCACACATTCACTTGTATGGGCCTGACAAAGGCCATGGGCTGTCCTCCCGTCCCTGCCTAGCTGCTGGCTCCAGAGTCCAGCAGAGCCCCTGTCCTCCTAGACACTTGTCTGCAGCCCCTGTTCAAGCAGCCCTGGATCCCAGCTCCCTTTGCCGCCTGCACAGGCTTCCTGCTGCCAAGGACGCCCCTGAGGTTTGCCACCCAACCCCAGCCACACTTAAAACCTTGCCCCTAGAAACAGTACATCTGATCAAAGTTGGATCTTTAAACTTACATTTTACTGACATGAAACCCTTTCCTTGTATGTTTTATGACATGGTCTACCAGACCAATACATGCTTCCCATTTCACATGAGTTTTTCTTCTCTTATTCTGCAGTAAAGGCATCGGAGATCAAGACAGTGTGTCCCACCAGCTGCCTGTCCCTGAAGAGGGAGAACGCAGAGGCATTGGCCTGGGCAGGCAGACCTCTCCTTAAATCTCAGCCCTAGAATTTGCCAGCGAGGAGAAGCTTTAGGTGAATCAGTGTGACAGGGACTGAAAATGCCCCCAGAATTGTATGTGACACATGGTTTAGTATTTAGCTACTGGGAAGCCGGCACTCAGCCTGGACTCAATCACTGCTGCGGGCTTTGACGTCTCCTCCAACACAAGCCACACGGGAGGGGTGCCGTCACCCTGCTTTCACCAGGTAGCCTTTCCTGAGAAAGGTGGCCACGGCCCTTCCCAGAGCAGAGACCTCTCTGGCTTACAGAGGTTTTACTGATCTTAACAATGTGAGCAGGAACAATGGCGCTAGGAAATGACTCACCTCTCAGTGGGATCATAGGAGCCTCGTCTCCTTAACAAAGGAGGCCAGGAGACAGTGGGGGTGGGGGGTCTTCTGCAGAAACTCCTCTCTTTTCTGACTCGTAGGGTCAATCCAATCAGTCAGACGCCACTAGCAAGACCCGCTCTCCTCCGGGGCTCTCCTCCGGGGCCCTGGGGCATCTCTGGCGATCGCCAGTCTTCTCACCGCCCAGGGTGAGCTTCCAGCACCATTCTGGAAAATACTTCGCATTGCAGTGCAGTTACTTAGTGTAAATAACTAAGGAGGAAGCTGACGCTGGTGACTGGCTGGTGCACAACAGCTGAGATGGGCCTGGCCCCCCCATCCTGCAGGAGCCAGCACCCCCACCCCCAAGATTCCTAAAACCAGGGGCTCCTTCCCCAACAGGAGGGACTGACATCTGCAAGGACAGAGCCCGTGACCTTTCTGCACAGCCATCAGCAGCTGGCACCCACAACCAGCAGCGGGGGGTCCCTCACAAGGCCACTTTCCCACAGAGGGGGGTCCTTCCCTGGAATGAGGACCCTCAGTGCGTCCCCATGAAGGAAGATGGAAGCTGGGCGAACTGAGCCTTCTTCTGCTGGAACCATGGCCTAATTACATTTTCCTCATAAACCCTATTCCTTAACCACACCATGTGGTTTTGAAGAACTCACCCCAAATGCTGTGAGTGCAGAAGGTGACTTTCTTGTTCATACCAGACAGGTGACTGCTACTGAGACATTGTGGGACAAAGACCAAGTGTCCTGGCTGGAGGCCCCTCACCTGCCCGGAGCTGCCAAGACCTCACCTGGGCAGGCGTCGAGCCCACTGGGCACAGAGCAGGTTGGGGAAGGGAAGTCGCCTTCCTCCCTAATTTCTCACTGCTCTCCATGCCTTTCTGCTGGAAGAGCTGCCTGTCTAAGCCCCTAACTATCTTGACTCGAGAGAACATGCTCCTTGTGATTTCCAGAGGGATCACAGAGCTGAAGCCCCACAGAGAGTAGCCTGGGGCGACACTTAGCCAGGACACTGAGTTAGTTGGCATGGAAGGAGCCTCGGGCCAGGAGCCAGGGGACACAGTGCCCAGCGCGTCTTGTTTCTGTTTTTATGTTCATGTTTCTCTCACTTAGTCTGAGTCTCCACCTCATAATCTAAAAGATAAAACATCCTACCTTTCTCCCACCCAGTGCATTCCAAAAAAAAAAAAAAAAACTCCCAGATGAGCTAACGCAGGCGGATGGCAGTGCCATAGATTCCTGAGCGAGCTGCAAGGGAGAGGCTCGGCGTGGTCTGTGGCTGCCCAGGGCCCTGCTCAGGACAGTCACTGGCCCAACTTTGATGGCTCTGCTGGAACTGGTTGAAGCCCATGGGATGTCTCAGTCAGCAGCGGCCACTGTGGCAAAATACATAGACCCAGTGGCTTACAGACAGCAGAAACCTACTGCTAGGAGGCTGGAGGCTGGAAGTCCAAGATTACTGCCGGCGGGTTTGGTGGCCCACGAGAACTGCATCCCAGCTCATGGCCACCTTCCCACCACATCCTCAGATGGTGGAACGGGTGAGGCAGCTCTTGGGGGCTCTTTCATAAGGGCACTCACCTCACCCAGGAGGGCCCTGTCCCCATGAGCTAACTCCCTCCCAGAGCCCCACCTGCTCACCCCCACCTGCTCACCCCCACACTGGAGACAAGGATTTCCAGGCATGGATTTGGGGGAAACACACAGATAGCCCAGCCCCAGCGCAATGGAGATGTTGGGAATCAGTGATTCTCAATATGCAAGAGGAGATGTTGGGAATCAGTGATTTCTTAAGTCCTTTCCAGCTCTGGAATTCAATTAATTCTGTCCCATCAGCATGAAGCATCTGAGAGGCAGTCAGTGATGTAAGCTGTTATTTTCGCTGCTGTGGATGACTGGGGGTCGCATGAGCCGAGATCCAGGCCCCTGCGGGAGAGACACGGACTCAGAAGCACATCCTTCTGCAGGCTTCCGTGATGAGCTGGGGCCCGCTGAGCACTGTCAGCATTTTCATAGGGAGCTTCTGAGACCCAGAGTCCTGTTGTCCTAGGGCACGTGGCCAGAGCTCACAGATCCCCCATGATGAGATGGCCAGGCAGGCCCAGCCCACTGCTTCTCAATTTGGTGCTTCAAGGAGATGTGCAATTCCAGCCAGGTCACAGCTGGCACCAAGCCCAGGAAGGGGAGCTGGCAGCCTTCACCCTGCCTGGAGCTCCCTGCCACCCACTCCTGGGTGGAGTCCTGTGTGCAGAGTTCTCCAGCCCCTGGCTCTCCTCAGCCCCTGCATGCCCTTAGCCGAGCACATCCTGTGGGCTGACACCTGTCTCAATCTCTCTCACATCCCTGCCCCCACTGGGGAAGGAGCTGGGGCAATTCCAGGCAGAGAAACCCCTGGGAGCTTCACCACCCGGCGTGGGAGCAGCAGCAAGAGGGTGGGACAGGGGAGTGCTCTACCCTGAGCATTTTTTAAAATTCAAGCTGTAATCCAGAAAACTTGGCTCCTGGCTGTTGCCCTCCAGTCGTGAAGGGAACTGCTGTGTGCACGTGGTGCAGTGGTGGAGTGTGGGTGAGAAACTGAGGCACACCACACTGCAGGTCCGATCGAGACACAAAGCACCAGCGAGCCCGTTATCCCCTGTGACTGCCCCTGCTGTATCACCTGTCCCACGGTCTCAGGCGCCCATGGCGTGTGGCTCCGGCTGCTTCTGGAAACCACATGTACCAGCTGTGCTCTATGGGGTATCCCCCATCCCCTCTGCCCAGGGCCCCTCACACCCCAAGGGCAGAGCACAGTCAGATGCCCCAGCAGAGACCTCAGCCTTAACGGTGCTCACCTTGGTCATCATGGCTGATGTCTGTGACTTGGTTTCATTGAGAAAAGGGAGAGAAATTTCACCTGATCCATTGAGGATGTTGTGTGAGGATTGAATTAGTGCACATGGCTGCAGTGTCTGGGACCACTTTTCTCCTCTCCCTCACCGGACGATGCCATCTTCAAAGCCCAGCTTCCTCGGGGGTTCTGTGCCACTGAGAGTTGGGCTCAGAGGTTAGCTGGGGCTGTTCCTCCTCCCACTCCTTCCTCCTCTTCTCTCACCCACCCCGGATCCAGCCTCCCTCTGCCTGTCTCCATCCTTCCTCTCCCCTGCTGTGAGCTGCCCGACTCACCCTGCCAGCCGCGGGCACCTGCACTTGAAAACCCACTCTTTGCCAGCCCTCCCTGTAGGAATGCAGACCCATGTCATTCCTCTAAAGAGTGCGTTCTGCCTGTCAGTTTTCATTTCTGAACGCTTATTTGTCATGCAAAAGCTTCAGTGTCTGAGTTGCTTCATTTCTTCAAGGAATGCATTGCTAATTTAAGTAAAATGCCAATCTCTTCCTTTTCTCAAGACTGGAAACTGAACATACAGAATAATGTTACCTACACCAGCATTTGTGATGCTCCTGGCATTGTTTTTGAAATAAACGATACCTTGTCTGTAGCTTTCTAAGGATACTGTCTGCAGAGCTGCACATTATTTCCCCCTGTTCTTCTCCTGCTCCTTTTCTAAAAACAAAACTCCTGTCTCAGCATTCCACCAGGGATTGTTTTGTATATTTGGATACATGTTACTGTTTTCCAGTGCATTTCTATGGTTACACCATGTTTACCAATTAGTTTATTTAATTGTATTAGTCAGCAACAGATAGACAATCCCAGTGAGTAGCTAACATTGTTTTCATCCCTTCCTGTCAAACCTCAGACTTTCTCTTAATAAAGAGCTATGCCTTCAAGCCAACACGTCTCATCATGAAGAACCCTTTGTGTCAATGCTGTGCAAATGGATTGCATACTATTTAAAGTCATTGGAATACCTGCAGGTTTCCTCATTAGAAGTGAGAAAGCAGAGAATCCCTGTGGCAACTAACATTGCCCTGTGTGTACAGACTTTAATTAATAGGGACTTGTTGATAGATTTAAGGTACAGGAAAAGAAAGCAGAATTTTTTATTTAAAGCACCCAATTGGTGCTGAATATCCCTGCTCACCTGCCAGTACAGCACATCACAAATAAAGGTCGTGGCTTCTTCCAGGCTTCATCTCCCAGGAGCAGAAAGACTTGATGTGCGGCGTTCAGGCTTCTGACTACACAAAAGGTTTCTGCATTCGGCTATTGTAGTGGAAGTCAAAGCCAGACTTTCTGCTAAGTTGAATAATTAGTCTCCCTGTAATTCACTGACAAGGTCGCTTTGTTCTTTATTGAAGAATCAGCTCCAAACCAGCGAAAGAAGGAGAAAAAAGGCCTCAGCCAGGCAGGTGCATGCAGTAGGAACAGAGGCAGCCGCTTTCTCATCTGAGCTGTCACGTTGGAGAAAGGGAGAGGACAGGGGAAGATTGGAATCTCATTCTTCCTCTTTGTAGCCATGTTTCAAATTGAAGATTTTCCAGGATGCATCCGTATCTTAGAAAGATTCATCCCTGGAGCCCAGCGTGATTAGAAATGTCTCCTGGCCTATTGATGTTTCTCAGTTTCTTTTACAAAAAACTATGTTTGTCTTTTCTCTCAATTTCAAGAGTGTTGTGATTATGGAGACAAGTTTACCTCCCCAAAATTTGATTTCTGTAGCCTCCAGGGAATCTTCAGAAAGAAACCACTTGAGATTAACTGACACTCAGGCACTGGAATAAATCACATGTGGCGTTGACTCCCTGTTTAGTGGAGATACTGTTCACGTTTCACGAAGATGTGCTTTGGAACAGGCAATCCCACGAAAGACGTCTGTGGCCTGGAGTTCCTGCACAGACTGCATTTCAGCTCCTAGGACTCCAGTGCCTCAAACTGCTCCCTGAGGGAACGCGTGTGAGTTTCTTATGGCTGCCGTAACAAGTTACCCCAAACGCGATGGCTTAAAACAATACACTTTTTCTGCTTGCAGTTCTAAAGCCCAAAAGTCCAGAATCAGCTTCACTGAGCTGAAACCACAGGATTTGTGTTGCCAGTTCCCTGTGCAGACTCCAGGGTAGAATCTGTCACTTTGGCCTTTCCAGGTTCCAGATGTCATGTGTGCTCTTTGGTTCACGGTCCCTTCTTCTGTCTTCAAAGCCAGCAGCGTGACATCCTTGCGTTCCTTCCACCCTCTCCCACTGCTCCCATCCCACATCCCCTTCCCTGCCTTTGACCATCCTTCCTCCCTCTTAGAAGGGCCCCTGTGAGGACACCAGGGTCCCCCAGATAATCGAGGATGGCCTAACCCAGCACCCTAAATATCTGACAATGTATTGGCATGGCCGGGTTTGAGCAGAAGGAACTGCTGCAAGGACTCCGGTGAGTGTCTGGGCTGCCTCCTGGACCGTGTGGCTCCCTAGTGGGTTTGCAATGGCTACTGGGGCTGCTCCGAGCATTGCAAGATGTTTTCCACCTGGTGCCAGCTGTGGTTTGGCATCCCCAGGGGAGATGAGGGTCAAATTGTTGAAAAGACAAGTAAATGTGGGTAGCCCAGTGGGTATCGCATTGCAAGGTGGGGTCTATGTAGTGGACTGCAGTGTCCCGGCCAAGCTTACTCCCCAGAATAGATAGAACCAGGCTATGAAGAGCCTGAAGGCCAAGCGGTGACCTGCACAGGGTGGGTGCCACAGCCCAGGAGCCTGGGGACCTAGACTCATGTGGTCACGGTGTGGACAGGGACACTCCCATTCCAGGTCTTTATGACCCACGTGGTCACTGTGTGGACAGGGACACTCCCATTCCAGATCTTTATGACCCATGTGATCACTGTGTGGACAGGTCTTTATGACTCTGTGTGGACAGGTGCACACATCATGGTATGGACCGGTGATACTGTCATCCCAGGTCTTTATGACCACATGGTCACTGTGTGGACAGGTGATGCTGCCATTCCAGGTCTTTATGGTCAGGAACAGCTGCATTCCATTTGGGAGGATGCTTTTGGTTGAAACCACATTTGACTTTCCTTGGCCTCTTTCTGCCCTTACACTGATGTGTTTGTAGATCCTTTACCATGGTTTCTGCTTTCTGAGTCAGATCAGTCTCAGTCTTACTAACAGAATCACGTTTGCAGCTGGAAATGTTGGTAAAACTTGTGGCTTATGCAGTCGCCTCTCATCTGGATAGATAGCCAGGGTGTCACAGCAAAAGGTTCACCTTCTGTGCAGCCCCGTCCCAGTGGGGGCAGGCCTGGGGGCTGAGACAGAGGAGGAGGAGCTGGAGCAGCTGTGGTGTAGTCCTCCTGGACCCCATAGTGTCATGCCATCTTAAGAACAAAGAAAGGCATTTGGGATGCAGTAAATGCATTTGAAAGGGAGTCGTGGACCCTAATGGCTGAGAGATCGGCATAAACACAGCCTTGTGCAGGAGGGAGAGTGCTTTAGAAGACCACACTCTGTTTTATAAAGAGCAGGATTTATAGAAGTAAGTGCCTCACCACACCCCTCCCCTGAGGCTGCAGAGGGAGGTGAAAACCCCATCAAATGCCTTGTTCCAGAGCCCAATGTTGTGTGCTCTGATGCAAGCTGAGGGCCTTGGTCACGATGAAGAATGCCTAGACCTTGAAAGGGATAAGGAATTTCTGGTGAGTTCTGCCAATGACAATCAGATGAACAAAAATACAATCAGACAGGAGAATAAGTTCTAGCATTTGACAGTGCAGTAGGAAGTTATGGTTAACAATAACTTATTGTATATTTCAAAATAGCAAGAAGAGTAGAATTATAATGTTCCTAACCCAAAGAAAACAAAAATATTTGAGGTGTTGGGTATCCCAGCTACCCTGACTTGATCATTATAACATTGTATACAGGTATGAAAATATCACAAGTATCCCTAAGACGTGTACAACTACAATATGTCAATAACAAATAAATAAAATGGAAACTGACATATAGGATTGTAAAAAAATTAAGCAAGTTTCTAGATACCTATATTAATGGCCCAGGCAAAATACAAATGCACTGGGGGATTTGAGCTTAGAGACAAAATAATTAAAGCTAAGAATTTACAAGTCTCATGTTTTACACGTTGTTACATTTTTACTTAGAAGTGAGAAATCATCTCCTTGGCGTATCTATCAAAATCATCGATTCCATTTTTCACTCAAATCTCTGAGAACTTTCTTATTTTGTTTATTTATTTTTTAATTTTATTTTTTTGAGACGGAGTTTCACTCTTGTTGCGCAGGCTGGAGTGTAATGACACAATCTCGGCTCACTGCAACCTCTGCCTCCCAGGTTCAAGTGATTCTCCTGCTTCACCCTCCTGGGTAGCTGGGATTGCAAGCATGCGTTACCACGCCTGGCTAATTTTGTATTTTTAGTAGAGACAGGGTTTCTCCATGTTGGTTAGGCTGGTCTCGAACTCCCGACCTCAGGTGATCCTCCCAGCTCGACCTCCCAAAGTGCTAGGATTATAGGCATGAGCCTCCATGCCCAGCCATTCTGAGAAATTTCAATGGTCAGTTGAGAATCCATTTTTTAAAAGTCCTCATTCTAGATTTATATTTCACAGGAAAATTTCCCATGGAACATGATTCTACTCCCCCAAATTAATAAAGGCTACATAAGAAAAGAATATCCTATAAACAAATGTGACTGGAAGATGCTAATTTAATCAACATGAGATGAGGCTATTAATGAGCAGATTGTTCAGGATTACTGATACACTAATTGACATTATACATCTTTAAGTAGAAATTATCATGGGCAAAGTTGATTGAACATAGAATACCTTTTTGTTAAATGTCTAGTATTTAGGATCTCACAGAACACACTTGAGAATAAACATTTAGATGAGAGGCAGAATTAATATCCCAGAGAGGAGAGGATGAAGGAGAGAGAAGAGGGGAGGGTGGGGAGACACCATCAGGTGCCTTCTGTGGACCAGAGAGAAATGGCAAAGCTGAAATGAAAGTGCCAAATCACAAAACATAGAGCTGTGTGTTTGCATTCCTGTTTGTCTTGTGGGCGTTTGAGATGCAGCCTTGCAGGTGGCATTCTGCTGAGCCGTGCGCCCAGAGCCCACCTGCAGGGATGTGGGTCCCTCAGGGGACCACACAACAGAGGCCTCCGCAGGCTGTGGGCAGCTCTGGAGCTGGTGTGGCCTCAGACTTGCTCCAAATCAAGGCAAAGAGCGTCCCTTTCTAATCCTGGTGAGGCTGCTTCCTTCCTTCCACCGAAGGCTACTCCTGGAGAAGACTTCTCTGCGCGACAGCAGCAGCCCAGCTCAGAAGGTGGGAGGAACGCAGACCCAGCCTCAAGGGGGGATGTGGGTGCCGCACCACAGAAGCCACTGCGTGAGGCCTCCACCTGAGCCATGCTGACAAAACTGCCCATTTATACGGAAAGATATGAAACTGGAAAAGGTGTGCTCTGCCCCCAAGCACGCACACACACACACACACACACACGCATGTACGTGCACACACACACACATGCACACACACTCACACAACACAAATGCATGGGGAACTTGGTTATGAAGCTTCCTAAAACCACATGCCCAAGAAGGCTGCCTGCTGCACAAGCTCATTAACCAAGCCGCTCTGCACACCTTTTCTAAGCAAATAGTTACCATTCAAATATGAAAAACAAGTTTAGAAAACTTGATCATATATATGTGTGTGTGTGTGTGTGTGTGTATGGTAAAGGCATACAAAGGAACACTGGATCATGTATCCATTAACAACTTAGGAATGTGATTAAAAAAAAAAAACTTCTATTAACCAGAAAAACAGGCTCTCAAACAATGATAATGTGGTTCTGGGTAGTTTGAAACTTTCCTATGTAAGTGCCCCTATCTCTAATTGCCTTACTTTTATAATTACATGAAAGCTATCAATATATTTTATTAAAAACCTTGCCCTACTTTTCCAGAAATGAGCACAGGAGAAAATATGATGTAATTCATAATACCGTAATAATACGATACAACTCTCAGCACACAGGATACACCGAATTCTATTCAAATAGCATATTCTCTTATTCTTATACCTATTGAAATCTCCAAAAGTCATTTAAATGTAATGCTGTGTTGATATACTATTTCTTACATTTGCAAGTATAGTCAATGCTCAGAAAGGTTTCAGCAGCAAAGAAAGCTGTATTTCATCTAATACAAACTTGACACATGTCCCTGGATGCTGAAGAATCATCTACTCTCAGAAATAAGTGTCAGTCACTCCAAATCATCAGTCACTGATGATGTCTTTTCTAGAGTTGGCTTCCCAGATGTAGAGACCTGTGCGTGGTGCAGAGGAGAGGAGAGTTCTGTGGTCCAAAAGCTGAGAGGCTGAGTTAATTTGGGTCTCGTTAGTATGTCTTTGAATCTTAACAAGCTAATCATATATCCTTTATATCTCCAAGAGAGGCTGTAGGTTTCAGGCATACTGAAAGCTTTTAGGTTTTGCTTGATTTTTGGTTTTGCATTTGTTTTTAATCCTAGAATTTTTTTTTATGAAGCAATTGACACCATTACTAATACCATCAGCATTCTGCCAAACATACTTTGGCAAACTAGGCAATAAACAAGCTATTTGGGCTTCTAAAAATGCAAAAAGATTTTTTGCAGGTTGAAAATTGTTAAATGCCTTCCCTGTTTGATGTAGTCCCATTTGCTGATTTTTGCTTTTGTTGCCTAACTTTTGATATGACATGCAAAAATCATTGCCGAGGCCAATAGCAAGGGAGCTTCCCCTTCTGTTTCCTCCTAAGAAGTTTCATGGTTGCAGCTCTTACATTTAAGTCTTTAATTCATTTTGAGCTAACTTCTGTGTCTGGTGTGAGGTGAGGGTCCAGCTTTATTCTTTTGCATTTGGATATCTACTTTTCCCAATACCGCTTATTAAAGAGACTGCCTTCTCCTCTTTGTGTCTTCTTGGTGGCCTTGTAAAAAATTAGTTGACCATATATATTCTATGGGTTTATTACTGGGCTCTTCATTCCGTTCTATCTATCTGTCTGTCTGTTTTAATACCAGTACCACATTTTTCTGATTACCATAGCTCTGTAGCCTAATTTGAAATTAGAAAGTGTGGTGCCACCATCTGTGTTTTTCTTTCTCGATATTTTTTTTTGGCTCTTTGGGGTCTTTGTGGTTGCATACAAACTTTAGAATTTGTTTCTCTTTCTGTGAAAAATGCTGGAATGAAATTTCGAATTTTGATAGGAATTGTATTGACTCTGTCCATCTTTGGGTAGCGTGGGCATTTTAACAATATTAATTCTTCCAACCAGGACATAACAATGGTCAACAGGTACACGAAAAGGTGTTCAACATCACTAACCATCAGGGAAATGCAAATCAAAAGCACAATGAAATAGCACCTCTCACCTGCCAGGATGGGTACTGCCAAAAAGACAAGAGACAACAAATTGGTGAGGATGTGGAGAAATGGGAATTCTTGTGCACATTGGTGGAAATGAAAACTGGTGGAGCTATTATGGAAAACCCCATTAGCGTCCTCAAAAAAGTAATGATAGAGCCACTGTATGACCCAACAATCCCACTTCTGATATATTCCCAAAGGACATGAAATCAGCACCTCACAGAGATGGCTGCCCATCCCCATGTTCATTGCAGCATTTTCCGCAATAGCCAAGATTTCAAAGCAATCCATGTATCCCTACACAGATAAGGAGACAAAGAAATTATGGTACCTACATGCAATTGAATATGATTCAGCCTTGAAAAAAGAGACCCTGCCATCTGTGACAACATGCATGAACCCTAGAAGATATTATGTTAGGTGAAATAAGCCAGACACAGACAGAAAAACATGCATGATCTTTTAGAAAGACGGGAAATCTTTTAGAAAGTCAAATACATAGAAAGAGAGAGAACAGTGGTTACCAGAGGCATGAAGGGGGAAGAAATGAGGACACATGGGTCAAAAGGTACAAAGCTACAATTGTGTAGGATGAATAGACCCAGAGACCTCATGTGCAGCATCAGGATTCTAATATTAATATATCTCATTATATAATTAGAATAGTCATAATAACTATAATTACTATATTTGATAATAGTGTAGTGTGTACTGAAAAATTGCTAAGAGGAGATTTTGGTGCTGTTACCACACACACAAAACTACCATATCCACGGCTGTGGAAGGTGATGGGTATATCAATTCTCTGGGCTATAGTAATCATTACATGATGTATCCGTATGTGAAAACAGTATATATACTTTTTTTAAGTCTCATTGGGCTTTATGAGCTTCTGTTCCCTAGGCTACAACCATCGCACCAATGGCCTAATGTGTGTATGGTAAAAAAATCACTCAAAGCAAACTGAAGATGTGAAGAGATTCCTCTTGACACTGTAATCATCTTTTCCAATACACTCTTCATTGCACCTGCTTTGTTTCTTTAATTGGTAGTTCTGCACCATGAAGACTGTTTTCATGTGAATTGTTCCACATTTCTTGCCTGTTTAAAACAAGGTGCTTTGGCCATTATGCTGTTTTATTTCATCAAATTTAGGGCCAAGTGTTTTGAGCAGGAGATTAGAAAGAAAGAAAGAAAGAAAGAAAGAAAGAAAGAAAGAAAGAAAGATGCTATGGTCATAGAGAAATTTTTTCTGGGATCATCACTGTTGTCTATCATTGATCTTAACTTTGAATGAGACGTAAGATCATTACCTGCTTGCATTATTAATGGAATCCCAAACACATAGAATTCTTCCTGATTACTTATTTTTATAAAAATAATATTTATTAAAACAAGCCATTTTGAAAACATTCCTGCCATTCCTAGGTACCTAAGTATTCCCAAACGCATTCAGAGTCGATGTGTTCTTTCATGCTGTGTTTTGCTTTTCACCGTCACTTCATATGCACGTGTTCAGTTATGGATACAGCCCCGAGTTTGATTGTTTGTGGGTGCTATGGCAGTCCACTCTGTTATCAGGGCATAGGCTGTTGAAATATGCCATTTGCTCGGTTATTTGGGGAGGTTTCCAAGCTCTTTCTCTTACACAATGTCACCAAATTTTTATTTCTCCAACTTCACAGGGAGTTATTTCCTTGAGATTCACTCCCTGAAGTTGAATTTCAAGTCAAGAAGCACTAGCAGAGCTATTTTTATTGGATATTGCCATATATAAAGTGTTTCAAAATAGTCCCCACAACCTTGGATTTTATCCTTTTAATTTACTTGCACTGTGTTAACGGGTATGGCACAGTAACAATTTTTAATCTGCATTTTCTAATTTAGCTGCACTTCTCTTTAGTTGATGATTTTTTGTTTGTATTCACTTACATTGTCTGTGATATTGTGAAAGTCCTCTCAGCAGTTGGCAGTGTTGCAGAAAATCCACAGAAACCCTTCTGAAAGCATGCATTGAGAAAATATATTTCCAGTGCCCATGATTTTGGAACAGAGATGCTCCTTCTCTGCTGCCAGAGACCATCTCAACTCCAGGTTTGGAATTTCCATTTGAGGAGCCCATTCCTCCCACCTTCACACAAACTGCCAAGCACACACCAGATGTCACGTTAGTAAGCCAGCTTCCTGTCACCCTGCTGTTCGCACAGTTCCTCAGCAATGCATGGCAGCCTAGCACGACACGTCTCCCCGATGCCCTGACACGTGCTCCTGCATTTACTGAGAATCCAGTACATGAGGGGCTCTAAGTGTGGACAAGAGAGGCCTGACTCCAGCTCTCATTAAGCTTCAGTTCCTGGGAGAGGGACTTATTAAGCCATTATTAATACATTTAAAAATTTCAGGCCAGACACGGGACTCACACTGTAATTCCAGCACTTTGAGAGGCCAAGGCGAGTGGATCACGAGGTCAGGAGTTCAAAACCAGCCTGACCAACATGGTGAAACCCTGTCTCTACTAAAAATACAAAAATTAGCCAGGTGTGGTGCCACGTGCCTGTAATCCCAGCTACTCGGGAGGCTGAAGTAGCAGAATCACTTGAACCCGGGACACGGAGGTTGCAGTGAGCTGAGATTGCACCACTGCACTGCAGCCTGAGCAACAGAGCAAGACTCCATCTCAAAAAAAGAAAGGAAGAAAGAAAAAATTCAGTGACTTCAGTGCAGATGTCTGCCGTGGCATAGAATGCTCACTTACTTAACCAAGATTAGATTCGACCCAGCCTGTGAGGCACCAATAATCCCTCTGAGTCCTTGTCTTCCCCTCAGCACTGCACACACTTTTCTTCCTGAAACGCCTTCCTCACTTGGCTGTGGGATATCACACACTCCTGGCACATGTCCTGCAACATAGCTGTTCATTCATTCCTTCTCCCCTTGCGACCCATTTAACATCGGAGCACTCTGGGCTTGGTCTTCATCACTCTGATCCATCGACACTCAGTTTGAATGACCCATGATTCTAAATGCAATTCACTCCTGATTTGATGATAATCACATTTGTATCTCCAGTCTCAACTTTTCTGCCAAATTCCATGTTCATATATTTTTACTCTCTACTTGATAATCTCCATTTGGGTATCCAAAAAGGGCTTCTAATTTTAAAATGTCCAAAGAATAGCTTTGATTCCTCATTCCCCAGCTTCCAACCCACATAAATTGTCCCATTTCAGTAGCTCTGATAAAAACACTGAGAGTTACCTTGTGTTCCTCTTTTTCTTCCACCTCTCGCAGTCAGTCCTATTGACTCATCCCAGAAAAAACACATTTCACTACCCAAATCACCACCACCAAATCCATGTCACTATCATTTATCATTTGCCTAAAATAAAAGTTTTCTAACAGAGTTCTGCCCTTCAAACGGTCTGTTCTCTACACAGCAACTACAGCAATCTAGAGAAAACTAGAGAAACTAGAGAAAAATCTGAGTGTGCACTAAGGGGTGAAATTCAGACTCCCCACGACAGCCCTGTGGACCGAGCCCTAACTCCCTGGGTTCAGATCCCATGGGCCTTCCTGACACATCAGGACCAGGCCTGACCATGGGGCTTACCTCTTCCTCTCCTTGGCAACGAGGGAAGTGCTCCATGGTTGCTTCGAGTCCGTCTGATGCAGCAAACCTGTACCTCTGCATTTCTGAACGTTTGATCTCTTGTCGACCTATGGGAAAGAGCTGACTGTATGCTCTCAGGCTGCAGAACTGAGGCTTGGCCCAAATTCCCTAAGAAGAGAGTTGATTCCAGCCAAGCCTTAGTACCGCAGGCTGAGAGCACAGATTCAAGGTGCCCCGAACGCACACTCCCATTAGCACCAGTAACAAGTGCATTTTTAAAGGGAAAGAAGGGGCGGGTTCTGAGTTGTTTACCAAGACTTTACATTAAAATAACATAAACTATTGATTGGCTAGACACTCTTAAGCTTGAGGGTATGGGTTAGAGTGTCCAGTGCAGGATTATTCAGTTAATTTATAACTGTTCATGGCAACAGCAAGCAGTCTCAGGAGAATATACAGCTCCATGTTGGGGGAGCAGGACGCCATTACCATCTCATTTTAATACCTCTCTGGGCCTGATCATTTAAAAGGACTTACGTTGCACAGGTAAATGTTCTATTCTTTCCTCACTCTTTTGTATGGAGTAAACACAGCTGTTCAGTTCTGATAACGGCTGTGTCATTTGTACGGGACTAACCCTTTTGCAGGTAACAACGATAAACTCAGAATTAAATACAGAAAATAACTCTGGAAGACACTGGAGAGAGATCCAGGCAGGCTGACAAGGGAGATGAGTCACTCCCTGGAAAAAGGAGCTCCACCTCCCCAGCAAACATGTGCCTGTGCGCGTGCAGGGCAGCTGGGACTCAGGAGCCGTCTGACTTTCAGACTCCAGAGACCAGAGGACAGAGCGAGGGCTGGCAGGGCTGCCAGAAAGTGAGGGTGTGGATAGCTCAGAAGGAGGGAGCCTCAGAACATGGGACAGGAGCCAGGACACCCTGGTGGATGAATACACCATACTTACGCATCTGTGAGTGTGTATACACCATACATATACATCTCTGTGTTTACACGTACCTACATGTATATCATGTATACTTGTGTGTACATACAAATGCATAAAGATATGTATACACACATTAAATGTATTCAGTATACAAAATGTTACTAAATATAAAATAATAATTCTGTTTACAATGTTTATTGTATTAAATTATTAATTCATAAATTATTAATATAACAAACATTGTGTTAAACATTAATATATTAAATTAATTATTGGTTAATTGATCGATTTGATATATGAAATATATTTATTATTGGTAAATTGATATATTTAGTATATTAACTATATTTGTTATTAATAATATATTTATTATGCAAAATGTTTAATATAGTAAATATATTTACCAACCTAATAAATATATTTACTGTCTAAAACGCTGACAGTCACACTGTTGTGAGGTTGTCTTTGAGATGGCTTTCACAGCAGTCTGCAGAAGTGTGAAGTGTTTATGCTGAAAGTCATCTCCTGCCGTGCCAGGCTTTTTAAGTGGCCTTTAGTTCAACCTTCTTCACAGATTAGTAATATGTCCTTCAAGGGCTGCCTAGAGCTTAGATAACAGCAGGAGACACAATCGTGTGTCTCTAGGGGAATCATAGGCTAGGCAGCCAAACTGAGAGGGGTCCCACACCCAGGGTCACAAGCACCAGAGATCCCAGCCGAAGAACAGGTGCCCTCAGCCACATCAGGATTTCAAAGCAGTCGTGTGACAATTATCGGCCTCCAGGCTGCACAAATTCATCAATGCCCATGTTTGTTGCTAATGTTTGTAGTACCTCAAGTCACAGTGACACAGACACCAATCTTACATTGACCAGAACCTTTATGCAGCAGTGCTCCATGGTGCATGGGTGGCAAAATGCTCCAAAAAGTGAGCTGAGTATTTTACTTTGTGTTAGCTAGATTTGGGGTGATGGGTTCCACCAGCCAGAAAGAAGTATCTTGCAGAAAGAATACCATATTGCCACCATCCCAGAAATCTCCAACCCTGATACCCTTTGGAGGTTTAAATTGTTGTTGTTTTTTTAATTGAATACTCTGTTCATGTTATCAAACCAAACCTGGGCAGCTCTCCCAGCAGTAAGACCAGCTGTCCGCAACAAGGCTGACAGTAGAGAGAGGTAGGTGTTTATTTGCAGGGCTCGGAGCACGGGGGATCATGAAGCCAGTGCATAAGTTCTGACCCTACAATACCTTGCGGGAAATGGCTTTTAAAGGCAGGGGTAACTTTCAGAAAAGCAGAAATTACCAGGAAAATAGTAAATCAATACATGGAGGTTACACACTGGTTTTGGTCTAAAAGGGTGAATTATCTTGAGGCAGGGCTTACAGGTCATAGGTGGACTCAAAAATTTTCTGATTTGCAGCTGGTTAAAGAAGAGAAGATTTGTTTAAAATGTTGGGGTCAGCAGAAAGGAACCTTAGCTCTGGCTCATGGGCGTGACCTCCTCTAGACCCCTGGGGAAGAAATTCAGAAAAAAGCACGGAGATCCGAGCTCAGCCTCAGCTCCTCTTTATCTGATGTGTGTGTGCCGGCAGGTTTGGTGCGGGCCAGGCTCCCCCAGAACAACGGAGGGACACGTATGATGATGCTGTCTTTAGCTTCTACAGGGAACCAAACCTACCACGACTCTAGCTTCCTCGGCAATTGTTTTAAGCTACTGCTGCCTTCTTGCTTATAAAATTGCTTATTTACTTCTCAAGGGCTAGCTAAGTACTTGGAATTTCCCCTGAAAAAACTCAAGATTTTCCTGTATTTCTGTTCTCACAAGGACCCTTAAGGAGGGCCTGCTCCAGGTCATTCATAAGCACACACATTCCTACTTTTCTCTTCTCTCATACTGAGAAATGCAATTCCTTAAGTTATGAAGTGACAGACATACATTTAAGTAAACACATTTCTGGTAAAATTTCACTGCTGAAACAGAGAAGGGGGAAGAGGAGGAGGAGGAGGGGAGATGGGAGAGGTGAATAAACATAAATCCTAATCCTTCATTTTTCTTCTTTATCTTTTCTAAAGGGGTACATATCTACACAAATAGAAAACGTAGTCCTGCCTTACCGCTGAGGCTGCCCGGTCCCTCAAGATGAGGAGAAAGCAGTATTTCCCCAAAACCCCCCGAGCCATGGACGAAAAACTTCCAATCATGACACAAACAGAAGAAAAAAGGCACAGAAAATTAAAACACTATAAACGTCTACTGGGGACAAGTTGCTATTTTACTCACAAACGGGTTTGTAACTGAGTATCCTCTGGGTTATTGTCTTACGGCCTACAAAAAAGACCTAATATGCTACAATATGCACAACTCTGAGGAATGTCCCACCCACACCATAAAGTAATATTCACGCAAAGCAACTGTGAGAACTGAAAATGGCAAAAAGAACTGGTAAAATAGATCAGAATTTCAAAATTATGCAAACTACCATACCCAAGAGGGTTAGGCCACAGTTTGCTTGCATTTTAATTTAGCTTTTATTCATAATGTAATCATGTAGGTATATGCCTTACCGGCACGAGGAAGACGTTCTTAAATGAAAAACAGTGTAATAATAAAAATATAGATACTCAACAGAGGCTGCTGGCAAATTAAAAAAGAAAATTAATAATGCGGCTTGCTACAGGGAGGGCAATCGAGTTCCAGCCCAGTTGCATCTCACCGCCGTGGTAGAAACCAGGCCTTGCTTTCTGTCTTGGACCACCAAATAATTATTACATGTTATTAGAGCAAAATTAAATGTTAAAGTGCATTTATCAAAAAACGAAAAACATAACACAGCAATATTTAGGGCACCTTTCTTCTAAAAATTTTAGTTTTATTCCAGTAAATGAGCCATAAAGCCCTTCAGTGTTAAGGCTGGAACAAACCTTAGAAATAATCTTATTTTTCCAGTAAACTGAAGCTCCACACAGTGAGCTGGAGGCTCAGACAGGCTTTCCTTCCACATTCTTCTCAGTATTTCAGCTAGGTTCCCAGCAAGGACCCACTGAAAGTACTGAAAAGAGAGTGCTTTCCCTAAATCCTCTCTGATGGGAACAGAGTCCAGCCTCATCTAGATCTTCCCAGGAAGGTCAGCCTCTGGCAACTGCTGTTGTCTAGGATTCAAACACAGAAATCACTTAAAGAACTATCCAACCATACCACAGACACACAAATTACTAAAGAAAGAAATCCTATTAAATTCAACCTAGAAAATAAACCCTACAATAGAAGCACTCTGTTGAATTAATGGAGTGAAAACTAGATTTTAAAGGCTGGCTCTGACATGCTGCTACAGCTCTTCAGACCTGGACACTCCCCGCTCCGCACCAGGCAGGATAGATTTGGGGATCCATGTGATGCTAGACAGGTCTGATGTCCAAAGTGAACTGGGAAACTGAGTTAGGTCCCAAGTCCATGTCCCCACAGACCCTTTATTCTTCTCTGAAAATTCTAAGAATGAGATAAAGTCAGAAAAGCTCTCAAAATAAAAGCATCATTAAATGCTGTCAAAAGCAGGTGAGGCCTGGCTTAGTCTTTTGTTTGGCAATGGTACCTGTGATCAAGCAAACCAAGGGACCCAGTCACATTGAAAAGACAAACATTCTTCTTAAAACTTGGAAAGTTTCCCAAGTATATTTTAAAACCTAGGTATATTTTTCTAAGCCCGTCGAATTTCTTGGTTTATTGAAATTCAAATCTGTTAAAGGGAATCATCTGTCTTCCAAGGGAATTAACTGCTTTTTAAGGTGCAGCAAATCTTATCTGTGTTTGAGAAAGGAATCCTGTAAGAAGAAAGTTCTCACTGTAGAAATGGGAAACTCCCCTTGACAGGCTGGCAAAAGGTAGACAGCAACTTAAAAAGGGAATTAGGTATCATGTGATAAAATCCCCTCTAGAAAATAACTCCCTGAAAAATTACCCAATTAAGAACTTCTATCTTTAGACACATTGGTAGTCTCTTTTTATTTGATGGTTGACATTTATTAAGCACATATAATGAGATATATGAAGTTAATCAGCACTGAGATTAAAAGAGAGATTTCTGTGCTTGAGGAATTTGAAGTCTACCAAAGGAACACAAGCTAATAATTTAGAACAGGATGGGCAAGCTTTTTCCACAGAGGGTGAAATAGTTCCAGTGACACTATTTAATAGAAGTCAGTGCCAGTGGCAAAACGGCTGTCTTGTGCTACTCAAATCACTCACTGCTCGAGAATCCAGTCCTCTGCCAAGACTGGACCATTCAATGTAATTACCAGTAAAGTGAGATTTCTATATGCCATTTTACTACTGCTTTCTATATGTCCTATGTCTTTTTTCCGGTTCCTTCATCACTGCCTTCTTCTGTGTTGAATAGTTATTTCCTACTGTACCATTTTAAACTCATTGTCATTCCCTTACTATGCATGCTTATTTTCCTAGCGGTTACTCTTAGAATCACAATTACTGTCTCAAATGACACATTAACTTGGAAGGGTCCAAGTTAAGGCCAACTTAATTTTAATAGTATACAAAAAATTTCTTCCTATATAACATCATTCTTCTCCCCATATGGTGTTATTTTCACACATTACATGTCTATAAATAGTGTGCCAATCAACATCCATTTAATTATTACATTATTCAGTTGTTTTTTTAATTATAGAGGAAATAAAAGGGGTAATTACAAGCAAATGTACAAGCATACTCTCTTTCCTATATGCTTATGTAGTTATGTTTCCTGGTACTCTTTATTTCTTCATTTGGATTTGAGTTACTAATTCTCTTTCATTTCAGCCTGGAGGACTCCTTTCAGTATTTCTTGTAGGTTAGATCTGTTAGCAGCAAACCGTCTCAGCTTTTGTTTATTGGGAAATATGCTAATTTTTTTCTTTATATTTAAAGGCTAGTTTTTGCAGGATATAGAATTCTTGGTTTACAGCTGTGCCTTTTTTTCTTTCTTTCAGTACTTTGAATATGTCATCCCACTGCCTTCTGTCACTGTTTTGATGAAAAGTTAGCTATTAATCACACAATTGTGGTGTGACAATTCACTTCTCTCCTGATGCTTTCAACAGTTTTCTCTTTGTCTTTCAACAGTTTAATTATCATATTAGGCTACTCTTGCATTACTATGAGGAAATACCCAAGACTGGGTAATTTATAAGGAAAAGAGGTTTAACTGGCTCATGGTTCTGTGGGCTTTACAGGAAATATGGTGCTGGCACCTGGAGGCCCTCTAGAGAACCCTCAGGAAGCTTTCAATTATGATGGAGGGTGAAGGGGGAGTAGACACATCACATGGCCAAAGCAGGAGCCAGCAAGAGTGAGTGGGCAGGGTGCAAGTGCCACACAGGTTTAAATGACCATAGCTCACAAGAACTCACTACCATGAAGACAGCATCAAGCCGTGAGGGAGCCATCCCCATGATGTAAATGCTTTCACCAGGTCCCACCTCCAGCATTGGGGATTATTATTCAACATGAGATTTGGGTATTGACAAATATCCAAACTATATCAATTATGATGTGTCAGGCATACATCTCTTTGAGATTGTTCTGCCTGGAGTTTGTTGTGCTTCTTGGATGTTAGATACATGTCTTTTATCAAATTTATGGAGTTTCAATGACCAAGGGCATAAAGCATGTAAAAACTCAGTCTGAAAACAGCGTCTATTAAAACAAACATTACCACATAGAGTCTTTCAGGTAACTCTGCTACTCAGGGAGGGGGTTCCTCTTAATAAGACTTCTGCCCGATCCCTCATTTGCCACCTGTTATTTTTGTCAATTTGTCTTATCAATAATCTATCTCCTTTCTTAAAATTATGTGGTTACAATCCTTGGGTGACAAGAAATATATATTATATTTATTTTTATTCCTGACAATGCCTAACATGGTGAATTGCACACCGATGTTCAAAAAAAGTTTATTGATTGGCTAAATGAAACAAAAGGATTCAATCTAAAAAATTTTATTTTGGGACCACAACTGTTATTCACTAAGGTAACATAATCTTCCTTAATTCATATTTATGAAAAGCTTTCTTGTAAAAGAGACAGTTTTTAGTAACTTATACATTTGACATGATCTCTACCAGCATATTCTTTATTTTTTGATTATTCAGATAATGCATTTATAATGCATTTAAGATTTATGGATATTTACTTCACCAATATTCTGTACCTACAGAGTAACCACCTCAGGTAGAAACAAATTTCTGAAATTTCATTTATTCCTTCTCCACCTATTATTTCTTAAGAGACATTCATCATACACTTAAATTATACTGCAGGGGACAGAGTGCCATTTGTACATATTTAGTTGGAGTCTCTGCAAGCACTTTCTTCTCTCACAGTTATCCCCAAAAGGTCAAATGTGTTTAAATCACATTTTACATAATAGAATAAAAGGCAATTAGCAGCTTTCAGAATATCAGTTTAAGTTTTTTAAATGACAGTTTTAAAACTTAATAATATACTCCTCAGGAGAGCTCTATGTACAAAAAATAATAACACCCGAACAAAATCATTTCATGAATGCCATTTCTCAATCCTGGCCCCCAAAACTGTAGAATCCTAGAATCGTAGAAGACATCTTAATGGACACATGCTATATATCCCAGCCAGGGAAGGGTGCAAGGAGCTAATGGGGGTCCCAGAGCAGAGGACTCACCACCTTCAGAAACAGCATGTACCCCCTTCGCTGACCGTAGAATTTCTATTGTTACAGTTATGAATGGTTTAGGAACAAAGAAAGGAACGTTCTGCCTGCACCCACCAAATATCTACCAATTATGTACAAAGAGATTGCAGGTGTCAAGGGTAAGGAGACAGAGACAGAGATTTCCTTCTCTACCTCCCATGAATGTGTGGATGGGCTTCTTGGATAAGTATAGTGAGGGTTCTGAATTCACCTAAACACAGGATGGATGAGCAGGTGAGTTGCAAGGGGTTGGGGGCAAAGCCATGGGAGTCAGGCCCTGATGTTGAAGGAGGGCAATGGATCAGAAGAGCCCAGGGAAGTCCTGAAAGACACAGATGGTGGAGGGACTTTGTGCAAGGCCAAGAGAAGCCTATCTGGTGAGAGGCCAGTGAGGCGAAAGGTGCAAGGCTACAGAAAAGGAAGGAGGAAGACACCTCGAGCTGTGACACACCCTCACTGCTGGATGCGGCAGCAACACCTGCGCTGTCATATGTCCCCGTGTGTCTGCATTTACTAGATAACCACCCACCCTGGATTTTTTCCTGCAATATTAAGTGATATTTTGCTCTATCATTAAATAGTGCCTATACCTCAAGATGATGATATTGGAATATGTGTTTTTAAAATGGTTTTCACTGAAGACACATTCTTTTAACTGCCAAGTCTGATTCTTTAAATAAATATTTTTCACTTAAAGAAAACATAAATGATCCACTGATGTTATTTACACCATAACTGCAGTCATTTGTTTTTAAAATTATCTTAACCGCAGATGACAATACCAATGAAACAGAATCTTTTCTCTTGTATGTAGAGAAAATCATATCAAATGTTTGTAGGTACGCAAAAGGAAAATATGAAGCTTCTTACTAAATAAAATAATCAACAAGACAGAAATGGAATGAAAAATTAGGCAACCCTCTGCAGCATTACAGACGTGGCTAGAGCAGCTCAGTATAAAGCAGACAATATTAAAAGCCACTACCCTTGAAATCTATTTATTTTATCTCAGTGTCTTTCAAAATTTAGATCACTACAGAAAGAGGATACTAGACTGGAACAATCTCAGGACTCAGGTATAACATTCTGTGGTCAAGTCTTTTATTTTAGGGATTCACAACTGCTTTATGATTGAGGTAGAGAGTGCTGAACTTTCTTTGATGATTAACTTAAGTTTGAAGTAGCATTGTCTGTAGATTGAATAAAGTGCATATCTCACTATTTCTAATGCCTGTGAATTGTGTTGTGATTAATAATTTATGAATGATTTAAATGTGTAACTGATTCAGTGTAGCATTTTTTCACTTTGCATTTTGTGGGTCTTGTATCCTGTGACCTTGTTGAAATCAGTTATTAGTTCAAGGAGTTTTTATATTGGGGGATTTTCTATGCAGATAATCATGTCAATTGTAAACAGAGACAGTTTAATCCCCCCTCTTTTCTGCTGTATATCCTTTTCCTTTTTTTTCTTACCTTATTGCAGTGACTAGAACTTCCACCCCATATTTAAGAATAAGTGCCCTTGCCAATTTCCTTACCTGAGGGAAAAGCATTCAGTCTTTCACATTGAACATGATGTTAGTTCTAGAGTTTTATTGTGAATGCTATTTATTAAATTGAGGACATTTTCCTCTATTGTTAGGTTGCTGAGAACTTTTTAAATCATGAATGGGTGCTGGATTTTGTCAAATGCATCTTCTGTGACAATTATGATAGTCTGATTTTCCTCTAGTAGCCTGCTAACATGGCAAATTATGTAGACTGATTTTTCACTGTTGATCCAGCCTTGCATTTCTGGAATAAATCTTTCTTGGTCATGGTATATAATTCTATTTAAACCTCTTTGTATATGATTTACCAACATTTTGTTGAAGATTTTCTGTTTATATACATGAGAGATATAGGTCTGTAGTTTTATTTTTCATTTTGTATTTTCTCTACTGACATACTAAAAGTATATTATTGTCATATGAAAGTCTGGGAATAATTTTATATTTACAAAAGAATCCTTACATGACAAAAGATCGGGAATTGCCAGGCTAAATGGTCACTTTGCCAGGCTAAATGTCCCTTTCACTTTTATGGAACTATAATTCAATTTATGAAGAATACTCAAGTATTAGAGAGTGATGAAAAAGACATTCTGGTGAAGGTATCAGGCATCAGTAATTTTAAAAAGCAAGTGCTCATCCAAGGGCGGGGGAAAAAAAACTAGTTACCCAAAATGGGGGCATCAGTTTGCCTTCTGAGTTTTTTCTAGTAACATTCAAAATTCTGAGCTGAGTCTAGAGATATCTTAATAAAAATAAACTGCAATAAAACAAGTTTATCTGACATTGTTTTTCAGGTTTAAAGGCAACAAATTAATGTTCTCAAATATGCAATAACTAAGGAATACAATGTCTTCAAGAACTTTATGGGAGCAGAAAATTATTTCCATTTGTTTGAAAAAAAAAAGCACACTCTTAAACTAGAGAATTTTAAGGAACAAATTTTATTTTCAATTCAAGAAGACTGGTTCCAATCACAAAGGCCAATTTTGTTTCATGCAGAACACAGAGGTAGGATGATGGAGAATGACTAGATTTGGCATTAGCTAGATTAATACAAACTCTTAATTTTTGGCTTTTGGCTTTGTCAGCTTACTGGAATTCACGGTAGATCTATAGATGATGAGATAAACTGTACAGCCAGCTTGAGAATAATTGTAACAGAATTGGTATAAGCTCCACCTCAGCACTGCTTTCATATCAGCATTTAAACAATTACATTGTATCAGTCCATTTTCACACTGCTTATAAAGACATATCCAAGACTGGGCAATTTACAAAAGAAAGTGGTTTAATTGACTTACAGCTCTACATGGCTGGGGAAGCCTCACGATCATGGCAGAAAGTAAGGAGGAGCAAGTCACATCTCACATGGATGGCAGCAGGCAAAGAGGGAATATACCAGCAGGGGAAAGGCTAGATGTTTATAAAACCATCAGATCTCATGAGAACTCACTATCACAAGAACAGTATGGGGGAAACTGCCCCCATAATTCAATTATCTCCAGCTGTCCCCATCCTTGACACATTGGAATTATTATAATTCAAGGTGAGATTTGGGTGGGGATGCAGAGCCAAACCATATCACACCTTATTAAAATTTCAAAATACAGTATACATAGATGTTTTTCCTTATACCACTTATGTTATCAGGAGATGATGAATTTTAAAACTTTAAGTGCAGGGGAAGTTTATCTCTTAGAGATAATAATGTAGTTAAAATTAGCAGTCACATAGAAAGGCATGCACATATTTAAACACTAAGTTAAAATGCTGGGCTCAAAACTTCACATCTAATAATTTTGAATACTATTTTAACCCTTAGTATTTGAGAGAAACAAAGTGAATGCACACTCCTTTCCACCAAGCTATTTTATTTTATTCTTTTCAGGGAAAAATTATAACAATCTCTGAAAGCCTTACAAGTTATCAAACTCCTTCATGCTTTCAAAAACTGATCTCTGTAGCTAGGGTAATGTAATAAATAGATATTTTATAGAACTGATCAATGTAAGCAATAAAAATTCTGAATCATTTAAATTTCGTGTAAACAATTTTTTTCACAGAACCATAGAAGCTTATATTTTAAAAGATCATCTACTCAATTTGATTGGTTTATCTGCTCTGGAAATGCAGATGCTATTTATTTTTAAAAGTCTGGACATGGGAAGAAATGCCAGATATAGGTGACAGGAGGATGGAGGCAGCAAACCACATTGCCATGTAGGTACCTATGCCACAATCCTGCATGTTCTGCACATGTACCCCAGAACCTAAAGTGCAATAAAATATATACATATATAAAGATACAAATATTTTTTTTAAAGTTTGAGGTGATGAATATCCTAATTACCCTGAATTGATCATTACACATTGTATGCATGTATCAAAATATCACATGAACCCTTTAATATGTATAAGTATCATGTATCAATAAAAATAATTTTTTTAAAAAAAGAGTCTGGACTCTACCTTCACCTTCAAACCAATTAAACCAGGTAATAGATCTCACGAGCTGTCTCTGGACCAGCTGCAAATCCTTGGGTCTCATCCCCAATCTACTGAACAAGAAATTCTGGAGATATGGCCAACAATCTCTATTTAACAAGCTCTGCAGGTGGTTCTGATGCCTGATAAATATGAGAATCTCTGACCTAAGGTAAGGCCAGAGCATCACGGGTATGTCCAACTTCCCAGCTAATTCAAATGTGCAGCCAGTTTCAGACTCATTGACAGAAATGGGAAGATCACAAGCGTAGAAATATGATCAACTTTCAGAAAGATGCAGGGAAGAATAAAAACAGACATATATATGAGTAATAACAAGAGTGAATGAAGGCGTGATCAGAAAGCCAACACAAATAAAGGATGATAGATGTTTTAGATTAGTCGTTCTCTAATGATTTCTCAACAAATGATTACACAGACATCCCAAGGCCATTGGAGGGAAGAATCGCCTGGCTCAGCATGAGAGGAGGGGCTAGGAGCATGCTTCTGCCACCAGCTTCATTTTTCCACCCTCCCGGCACAGTCAATGGTCCCTAGAGGCCTCCTGAAGTCCCAGTGCTACAAGATGCAGGCTCTAAGAACCAATCAGAAATGATGCTCTGTGACTCCTTGAACAATGCAATGAACCTTTAGATACTTGACATAAGCCCATTATAGACTGCGGGCCTTACACATCATCTTTGGTGTCCCACTGCAGGAGTCCTAGGGGAACCACAGTGCAGCCCACACAGATGCAAATGGGACCCTGAGAGCTTTGCCTGCAGGGCCTGGGTGGTGACTGGGGATCTGCCCTTCACTTGGCCTTTGAATGTCTGTCTACTCTGATGCTCACCATACTGGGAAAGTTCTATGTCGGGCCCGGGTCATTCTTCATTAGAACCAGACAAAGGACCATCCGTGTTTTTACCCATATGAGACATGTTAGCTAGATTGCCTCAAAACAAGAGCACTTGTTTTGGCCAATCTAGCAAAAAAAAAGAAAAAAAGAAAAAAAAAGACCTTCATAGATCACAATGTCTTTAGAATAATGACACATAAATAGGTCCAGTTTTCATAATCAATATCCAATATTTTGCAATACAGTACTGTGGTATATGGTGTCCCATAGAAAACCTACAGCAGGCCCCAAACATCATCCTAGTTCATGGGTTACCACATATCACTACTTCCTAAGAGTCAAGAATTTAAACAGTGGAGCTCAGTTCCAGTCCATTCCATCAGCAAGGGTTCTTTTCTTTACTATGCCTTTTCTAATTGCTGAGAGTCTGGAGCTACACAATGTGGCCTGGGAAATCGGTTCTTCAGCAGAAAGGGAGAGGCTTTCTATCCAACAGTGCCAATCAAATCTCGAGCTCTCAGTTCAGCTCTTCAGAAGATTGTCTGAAAATGGCAAATGGAGCCAACATTGAAAAGATGCAGAGAGAAAATTCAGCTGAGGTTATTTCCAATGAATACAAAGGTAAAAACCCTCACCGGCCACCTTCCCTTCTTATTCACCACTCAGGATTATGGCTTCTCCCACTATTTCTGCACCTAGAACAAAACCCAAGAATCATCTGACACAGGAACAGGGGCTGGTGGGGAGGGATGGGGGCATCTGCTCAAGAGTCAGCACTGTGAGGGGCACCAGCACCAGGCCCCACAGAGAAGTGACAGCCAGGGCCCACCTGGGTGTATGAGGGTCTTGCCCAGTCAAATAGACATCCTCAGAACACCAGGATGGCAGCTAAAGTCAAAAACGTGAATGGGAGTGAAACTGCCATGCAAGAAAAGAAACCACTATCTATTATCCCGCAGCACTTTCACGAGTCAATGAACAAAACATCCGACTCATGCATTAGAATACACGACACGCTCTCCTTAGACACCTTTGCCTTATGCAGATACAGCCCCATCAAAGATGTCTTAAGCATTTTAAATTGTTCCACAGGCTCAATTTTTCCACTTCTAAAAGAGAAAATATCAAAATATGGTTAAATAAAATCAAATATAATTACCATTTCATGATTTTTTTTGTTTCCAGGACAACAAGTAACTGAATTTTAAGCCACCTACTCTTTCTTCTACATACAGCTTTTAAAATAAGTAAGTCAATAAACAAATCATTAACATCTACTTGAGAAATACCCTTCCAGGCAACATTTTTAATGGCCGAGAAGAATATGGTTACCTTTAATAGAAACCCACTTACAAATTTAAGACATGGAAACTGTGTGCAACAGTATAGATTAAAATTTACAAATTTTAGACAGTAATTTTCCAGAGGAAGTAGCCACATTGATGTATTTTCCCAGTTGGCGACTATGTGGTTTACGTAAATGAATTTAATAAATCCTTTAAAGCAAGAACGCGATGAAGCTGCACAATAGGTTGTTTTCCTCAGTGTGATGCTGCTTCAGCATGAGCACTTCGGTATTCACAGGTATTCATGACTATGAAAGGGAAAGGGGTACGGGGACAAGCTGTCCTCTCCTGCTTAGACCTTGGGTCTTAGTGAACAGATCAGCATGAGCGCTGCACTGCCTCGTAGCATCTGGGAGAATGCGGAAATGCAATATGATTTTGAGCTGAGCCTCAAGAAGTTCTGAGCCTTGCATGACTCATGCAGCTCCGCAATCATCTCTCCTCCCGACTCTGACTTGTTATATCCGGGCCAAAGGAGGAATTTATCTGTGGTAAATATTATCCAGAGGAAATCTGGATAGAAGTGAGTTAGGATAAAAAAGATAGAAGCACAAGAGATCGGGCTGGGGGAGGAAAGGGTTTTACTCCCAATGTGTAAACCCATACAATTTAGTTAAAAGCAAAAGTAATTTACCTCGAGTATTGAGAAAATGGTCTCAGTCTCCCATATTGCAGAGCACATCCCTGCTCAGAAGAGCACAGAGAGAATCTGTTTCCTATCTCCAGGATACAGGACAAGAAAATGTTTCCAACCACATCACTATATTCATCAGCAGGAAACCAAAACTGTTGCTTATGCATGTGAAACAGCAGGCATTTCAGCCACTAAATATCCCGGAGCCTGTCACCTTATGTGAAAGCAAAAAGCCTAGGAAAACAGCAGCTGCCTTAGGGCACTGAGACACCCAGATCTATATAGGAAGCATCGGTTTTCTTTGAAGTAAACTGAAAATGTGGGTCTCAGGCAGCCTGACTTCAAAGGCGCACTCAATATTTCTCCCTCAATCTGATGCTGGGAGAAAAAGTGTGTCCTTGGGAGGCTGTCTTTATTTAGTGATGGAAAAGAAGGTGCTTCAGAATTGGTCATGATATATTAGGGGAAAGTCTAGCTAGGAAGCAGATGCTTGGCATAATGCAACACACTCCCATACTTCTCTGGGTAATTTAATTCTGTTTACAAGTTCTTCTGGAACTCTTGATTCAGAAAAGTTTGCACAGGTTTAGATCTTTGCAGAGCATGTTATTATCCCTATCGAAATTTGTTTTAGAAGTAGACTCAGCTGAAACTCTGAGTAAGAGGAACTGATTAGAATGACAATATGCAGGAAGTATAGTCTATCTAACTATAAAATGCAATAGTTAGCATTTACATTTAGCAAAGTGAGTTATGTCTTTCGTGCCATGCCTCAAGCTTTCTACACACCAGTAGCATCTGGGAAGGACAAAAGGAACATCACATCTTCAGCATGCCTGTAGAAAATAGCAACATTAGTTACAGTACTTTTCTTGATACTTCCATTTATGTGCTTACAGATCACAAGGAGAAAACAAAGAAATAGCCATTCATGCAAGTTCAAATGCAAGCAGAAGGCACTTCTTTGCACAGTTTTGTGAATTCACACCCCAAGAAGTTGTTCTAGAGGTTACAACAGCAACACAAGTTCCACAAATCACATGAGGTATTATTGTTAGGATAAAATTTTTCTACTCCTATATTTGAATAAAGTGCAAAAAACATTCAATTCAAAGGGCTTATTCTTTAAGACCCTCACTTATGCATATGTACAACTTCTTTGTCTGGTCAACAAACTTGAAAATATATCACTTCCCAACCTGTCTAACATTTTTCTTTCCTTTTATCCAAAGAGTTATTAATAACATTGCAAATGTAAACACTGGTCACTGAAATACGATTAATGAAAGTAAGTGAATGAGCTAAAAAAGTTAGCATGCCAAAGGCTTATGTCTAGTTTGTATTTTTATCTAAAATTTGATGTTCCATGTGGAGTCCTGATTTGGCACAGATGTACATTACACATCATCGGTTTTTTTTTTTTTTTTTTTTTTTGAGACAGAGTCTTTCTGTGCTGCCCAGGCTGGAGTGCAGTGGTGCAATCTTGGCTGACTGCATCCTGGACCTCCCAGGCTCAGGTGATCCCCTGTGTCAGCCTCAGGCGTAGCTGAAACTACAGGCATGTTCCACCACACCCAGATAATTTTTGTATTTTTAGTAGAGCCCAGGTTTTGCCATGCTGCTCACACTGGTCTTGAACCCGTGAGCTCAGGCAACCCACCCACCTTGACCTCCCAAAGTGCTGGAATTATAGGCATGAGCCACCGTTCCTAGCCAAATCCTTTTTAAACAAACAAAAACAAATCTTGCTTTTGTTTCCTCCTGAAACATATCGAAGTCTTGCAGTCTGAAAAGTACTTTTCTGATCCAGGATAATTTAATATCTTCATGCCATTTTCTCATTGTAAACACATATCCATATGAAATTGCCATGAAAACTACATTTGAAATTCAAGTGGTGATGGTTTTGACCCCACATTAACATTTTAGAGAAAATAATATTTGGTGGAAATGTGCATTAAGCATTATTACAAATTTAATGAAAAAGCATGCATTTGTACAAGATAGGATATCCCTAGGTATATTCAGTCTCATGGCTTTTTTGAATGTTATCTAAATCGAACATGAAATATACTTTATCTATAGGCATGACCATTACATTATGTGACTTACTGAATTCTGTCTAGTCTTCAGCCCCATAGAAATTATTATCTACATCAATTTTGCTGATTTTTTTTTTCATTTCTCTTTCGAGTAGGTTCCATTCAAGGCATAATGAAAACCTTTGTCAAGTACTTATATAAAATTTCAATACCCAATTTTATTCTTAAAAACTCATTTGCACCTTCCACTACTCGGGCAGTGGTCTCTGACTCTGTTTCCTTAATTCTATAAAGACTAATTTCACAGGATAGATTTTAATCTATCCTGCACCCCAGGGTCACCACCTGCAGGACTACTGCCCCCCAGGGTCACCACCACAACACTGAGCTGACTCCTGAGAGAAATGGACCATACCTCACAACCACCAACTTCAGAAGCTCTGTAACCTAGCTACAAATGGAAGCAATGCACCTGTGCAATCAGACTTCAGGAAGCCTTCTTTCCACTTAATAGATGTGTCTATGTAAATGGCCCCCAGAAAAATCATCATTGTGTGTCCATGGTCATATTTTAAAATACATAGTTCATAACATTACTTCTCTTAAAATTAAAGAATTAAAGCTCAAATTTTTTTTCTAAATATATTTACTTTAAAATGTAGACTCCAAATATTCCTGACCATTTAGATGGGCCAGCCCTTAATCTATGAAGAGTTGAACATATCCATAGAATTCTACTAAGCTTTCATTTCTGAAGAGGAACAAAACTATACATCATTGTCTTTTGTTTCTGAAATGTAATTTCGAAATAAAATAAAATTGAAAAGTAATTCTCACTAGACCTAGGAATTTCCTAAATGGATCAAAGTACTTTTGAACACAGGTGGGATTTAATTAAAATGACATGACTTGTTGTTAGGAGAACAAGTTGCAGCATTGCTTACTAGTTCATTCTGTTTGTTTCTGTGTCTGGTCCACTTATAAGGAAACTTAACAGTAAGGACGCTCTAATATTTCATTTATCACACGTGGGTACAATTGGTGGATGGTGGGGTGTCTATCCGACTTTTGTTTTCTTTATTATCGTTCAGATCTGAATCTTTGCGAAGGTGACACTTGAACACTTGCTTATAAGCCTTCCTGAAATTTTCAGAGAGAAATGCATATATAATAGGATTCACCGAGGAATTGCTGTACGCCAGGCAGTGGGCGGTGATTCTGAAGAAGAAGGAAGCCGGCGTCAGCGGGAAAACTCCAAACTCAACCCAGAGATGGATGATGTGGTGAGGCAGCCAGGAGATTCCAAACACCACGACCACCACCAGAATCGTCTGTGCAGTCTAGAAAAGAAGAGGAGGAGGAGGAGGCGGCGAAGGAGGGGGAGGAAAGGAGGAAGCAAGGGAGGAGGAGGAGGAGGGAAATTCATTGATTACAACAGAAAAAGAATCCAGCATTTTAAAATACACCCTAAGCTAATTTTATGTGTATTTTCATGAGATAAAAAATGGATACAACTGCTTTAAGTGTTAACCTTCACTTTCCATAATACTTTTGTTCATAAATTCTCCAGGACCTGTCATTACCTTCCAAAGTAATAATTTTACGATATAAGTGAAACGCATTATGGGAAGTATGCTTCGAGTCATGGAATTAGAAAAGTGCAAAGATTAGGGGCTGTAACTTCTAAACCAGCAAAACTGTTCAAGCGTGGCCCCACTGCAGCGGTATCACCAGCAATGCCTCTCGGAGGAGCGCTGCACTTTGCTCCAAATAGTCGGTCCCCTCCACGAACAAGTGTGTAGTTGTTTACTTCTCCTTGTTAAACGTCAGCAAATTCAAGACCTAATTAATTGATGCATCGACGTGTTTCATTTCAGTTTCAGTCTATGGACCGCATTATCCCTTTTGCTTTCTTTCATTTCAACTCTTTCTTTGCTGCTCCTAAATAAGAAATACTTAGAAGTCAGAGGCAGAGTCTTCATGTTTCTTTTGTGGTTTCTACTGAGAAAATGATCGGAGGAAGCCGTGGCTGATTAGAGACCTCAACAGGGGAGGACAACAACCTCCTGAGATCAACAGCCATGCGCCTGTGTGCCTGGCCACAGCCTCCTCGCTGGCCACAAACCTATGGGGCTGGAATTAAGCCTACAGCAACTTCGCCTGTTCCACACATGTTGGAAGAGAAGAGCTCGGTAGCTTAGTTTGTGATTAATTGAAAACTCCATCTCTCTGGATTCAAGGAAAAGACAATGATCAATTTTATTAAAATGCTTCAATTACGGGAGTCTACTGTTTTCTAAACTATAAAATACAAAGCAATCAGTCGGTTCCCTCCTCAGACGGACTATTCTATAACAGGTGCACCTCAAAACCCACACAGCCTCTAGTGCCTCGATGGTCACAGCAGAGCCATCGAAACTAGCAGACCGATGATGGGGCCACATGCATTATTTCACCAAGTCCCCTTTACGACCCTATCATGACCCACAGGTTGTGGATGAGGAAACCGAGACTCGGGAGGGGAGAAGCAAACGCCCACTGTCCCACAGCTGAATGCAAAGTTGGGGCTGGCAGCCAGGCCAACTTAACTCCCAGCCCATGCCCCGCACAGCTGGGGTGCAAGGGAACCTCTGGTAAATCAGGGGCCACACCTCCCTCTCTGCACACAACACACAACACGGCTGCTTCGCAAGAAGCATTACACTAAATGTGTCAGCAATAAAGGCCCCATGAGACAACCTCCATCTCAGCTCCCTGGCTTGAAGGGAGAGAGCACTTCCATGTCCTCCTCTGTTTGACGGCTTCAGCAATCTGTTCTCTTTGCCAACGAGTTTACTTCTCATAGGAAAAAAGAAACATTAAGCATGTAAGAGGTGCACACTTTCAGCCCCTTGTCCAAAGATTAGGACTCAAGGAACCCCTTTCTCTCAGACATACTCCAGGCTACAATACAGGTATTAATCGACTTACGACCTATGCTACTTACAACCATTAGACTTTACGACCACAATTGCTAGCCACGACTGCTCTGCGTCTGGCAGCGCAAACGTTGACCAGCTGGGCGTACGACAGTGAGGACCAGCTTCTGGCAGCACTACGATCTCCACGTGCATATAGCCTACTCAAATTACGACCAAATCATGTTACGACCAGTCTGTCGGAACCAATCATGGTCATAAGTCGAGCACTAGCTGTATTTTAGAGCATGCTTGGACATGGGGAGAGGAAGCATCAGTGTGAGCCAGCAGCAATCCCACTGACATGGTTTGTCTGTGCCCCCCGCCCCCCAGATCTCAACTTGAATTCTCGTTTCCATCATCCCCACACATCATGGGAGGGATCTGGTGAAAGGTAATTGAATCATGGGGCATTTCCCTCATGCTGTTCTCAAGAGAGCCAATGAGTTCTCACAAGATCTGATGATTTTATAAGGGTTTTCCTCTGACCCTTTGCTCTCATTCTTCCCCTTCCTGCTGCCATGTGAAGATGGATGTGTTTGCTTCCAGTTATGCTATGATTGTAAGTATCCTGAGGCCTCCCCAGCCCTGTGTAACTGAGCCAATTAAACTTCTTTCCTTTATAAATAACCCAGTCTTGGGTATGTCTCTATTAGCAGTGTGAGAACAGACTGATACAGTAAATTGGTACTGCAGAGAGTGGGGCACTGCTATAAAGATACCCAAAAATGTGGAGGCAACTTTGGGACTGGGTAATAGGCAGAGGTTGAAACAGTTTGGAGGGCTCAGAAGTAGACAGGAAAACGTGGGGAAGTTTGAAAGTTCCTAGAAACTTGTTGAATGGCTTTGACCAAAATGCTGATAGTGATACAAACAATGAAGTCCGGGCTAAGGTGGTCTCAGATGGAGATGAGAAACTTCTTCAGAACTGGAGTAAAGGTCACTCTTGCTATGCTTCAGCAGAGAGACTGGTGGCATTTTGCCCTGGCCCTAGAGATCTGTGGAACTTTGAACTTGAGAGAGATGGTTTGGAATTGGAACTTATGTTTACAAGGGAAGCAGAGCATAAAAGTTTGGAAAATTTGCAGCCTGACTATGCAGTAGAAAAGAAAACCCCGTGTTTGGAAAAGAAATTCAAGCAGGCTGCAGAAATTTGCATAAGGAATAAGAAGCCAAGTGTTTGTCACCAAGACAGTGGGGAAACTGTCTCCAGGGCGCCTCAGAGGTCTTCATGGCAGCCCCTTCCAGCACATGCCCAGACGCCTAGGAAGAAAGATGGTTTCATGTCCAAGCCCAGGGCTTGCTGCTTTGTGCGGTCTTGGGACTTAGTGTCCTGTGTCCCAGCTGCAGCTAAAAGCAGCCAAAATATAGCTCAGACCATTGCTTCAGCGGCTGTAAGCCCCAAGCCTTGGCAGCTTACCCATAATGTTGGGACTGCAGGTGCACAGAAGTCAAGAATTGAGGTTGGGGAACCTCCACCTAGATTTCAGAGGATAAATGGAAATGCCTGTATGCCCAGGCAGAAGTCTGCTGCAGGGGCAGAGCCCTTATGGAGAACCTCTGCTAGGGTAGCGTGGAATGGAAAGGTAGGGTTGAAGCCCACACACAGAGCCCCCACTGGGGCATTGCCTAGTGGAACTGTGAGCACAGGGCTACCATCCTCCAGATCCCAGATCCGCAAACAGCTTACATCCTGCACTTGGAAAAGCCACACACTCAACACCAGCCACGAAGCCAGCTTGGAAGGGGGTTATATCCTGCAAAACCACAGGGTTAGAGCTGCCCAAGGCCATGGGAGCCCACCTCTTGCATCAGCATGACCTGGATGTGAAACATGGAGTCAAAGGATTCCCACTGAATTCAGACTTGCATGGGGCTAGCAGCCCCTTCATTTTGGCCAATTTCTCCTATTTGGAATGGGTGTATTTTCCCCAATGCCTATAACCCCGTTGTATCTAGGAAGTATAAATGGTACTTGCTTTTGATTGTAAAGGCTCATAGGTGAAAGGGACTTGCCTTTTCTCAGATAAGACTTCAGACCCAGACTGTTGAGTTAATGCTGGAATGAGTTAAGACTTTAGGGGAATGCTGGAAGGGTATAATTGTGTTTTGAAATGTGAGGACATGAAATTTGGGAGGGGCCAAGAGCAGTAAGACATGGTTTGGCTGTGTGTTCCCACCCAAATCCAATCTTGAATTGTAGTTCCTATAATCTCCATGTGTGGTAGCAGGAATCTGACAGGAGGCAGCTGAATCATGAGGGCAGTTACCTTCATGCTATTCTCATTATAGGGAAAGAGTGCTCATGAGATCTGGTGGTTTTATAAGGGGATTTTCTTCCCTTTACTCTCATTCTTCTCCTTCCTGCCACCATGTGAAGAAGGACGTGTTTGCTTACCCTGACACCAGGATCGTAAGTTTCCTGAGGCCTCCCTAGCCCTGTGGAACTGTGAGTCAATTAAACCTCTTTCCTTTATAAATTACCCAGTCTTGGGTATGTCTTTATTAGCAGCGTGAGAACAGACCAATGTACCCAGTCTCCTCCCAGGCCTCACTTGGTTTCATAGAGCAAGAAAGCAGACCTCCGCCCCTGGCCTTCTCTCACAGTGCACAGGTGTGGTGAAGGGTTCACCTGTGGCCACCAGTCTGTTTCCTAAACAGAAATACTCTGACTAAAATGGATGAGTGGGAGAAGAACAGTTGGAGGAAAAGAAGAGAAGGAGAGAGAGGAAGAATGAAAATAGAGCTTTGTATTTCTTGTAACTTCACATGGAGGGAAGACTAAGACACAGGAAAGTGACTCCACAGCTGAGACAGCACTGTCCCACCACAGACTTTTCCTGGGGACACAGGACTTTCTACAACCATTCTGCATGGACCTCACAGCCTGCAGGACTATCACAGAGTGGTGGGAACCACACTTCTAGGAGGGGAAATCCTACATGCAAAAGGACTCTTCTTATCAATTCCCATGAACTGGAGTCCCACTGCAAAAGAAAATGACAACCAGGCTCTAACTCATGAGATACCAGCTCTTCAAAGATTGACACAAGGTAGCAAAGACGTGAGATGAAGTTTATCAAACAGAGGGACTGGAAGGCAGGAAGCTGTGTCCAGGATCCAGGCAGAGGCAGCAGAGGGAGGGCTAGATATCAGGTTAAGACCAGGACAAGTCCCACTAGCAAGGTGGACAGGAGGTGAGCATGAAGCTCCCTATCGAGAGGCACCAGGGATTGCACAAGACCCCAGGACTTACAGCACGTGTGTGTTCGCACCTGCCAGGCCATAAGCTGGTTGTACGACCTTTGCAAAATGCCATAAAGTCCCTGAGCCTCAACTTCCTAATCTGAAAGTAGGATGAACCAATGCAGTGATTCCTAGACCATGCCTCGTCTACTTAAATAAGACAAACAACTCGGGTATAAAACTATGAGTACGGGTTTTATAGGCTACAAGCTTACATATTAAAGCCATTTACTGCAGGACACACAGAGCAAACAGATAATGTGCTCACGTATATTAAGGGAGTGCCTGCTATCAATCCATTTATCCATTAGTGGATGAGAAATGCCATTCTCAGATGATTCAATCAAAACAATCTAGATGTAATTATACCTACAAATAGAATATAAAACATCATCTTTTCTTTTTAAGACTATCAGACCTTCTCTCCACTTCATAAAATAATCACCCTCTGGGTATTGCATTTCATTGCTTCTTTAGACATTTTTACTAAGTACAAAGCAGAAATCTATTCCAACAACTTCCTGATAAGATCCATGCCTTATCAACGTCCACAAGGCAAATGGTAGTGTGTCCTGAGGCCGGAGCGTTTGCTGTGGCAGTGTTTGCGAACTTTGTGGGTCTGCAACTCATTCAAAGTTTACCTTTAAATTTTTACTGGTCACATTGGTCTTCTTAGAGTCATGGACAAGAATCAGGTTCTTTTTCTTGGTTTACCAGCAGCTTTGAAATGAGATGGGATTACAGTTTGCAGCATAAATATCAGGAAAGAAGGCTTAATGGGCATTTGCATAAACTATACCATTTGTGTCAGATTGTTCCCAAGGCCATTTCATAGAAGGCTTGTCAACACTGACCGTCCCCCCAGCTACGTATCTCCAGGAGATTACTATTTTCTTCATGTTTATGAAGCATCTTGGCCATTGAAGCTGAAGGCCTCCTACTTGTTAGAAACCAACTCCCTGCAAACAGGCCCTGGGCCCCTAGTCCTGCTGTCTTTGAGCAGAGTCCAATTCAGTCGTAGCAATAACCATGTGGCAAATACACCCTTGTGCATGGTTGAAAACAGAAGATGATTTTTATCTTCATTCTTCCCTTGCAAAGGAGGCTGGTAGAAGATGGGACATGGGGCAAGAAGTTTCATGCCACTAGAAAACCGTCTTTCTTGATTTACTCCTGCTCCACACTGTCAAACTCAGGAAACAATATGCGTAGCATAGACTAGCTCAAAGTTAAAGATCTGGCAAAATAATGCATGAGTACTAATTTCAACCCTGGGATTTAAGTAGGTTAGTATGTCCATCCTTACCCAGTGCAAAGCTTTTTTTAAAATTCAGATAGCTACACCTCATCTATTATGGCCCTAAAGCAATTGGTAGAGGTTGTTAGTTACCCAAGAATCCTCCTTTTCAAAAGCTCAGCCAGATACAGCGGCTTATGCGTGTAATCCCACCACCACATTGGGAGGCTGAGGCAGGAAGATCACTTGAGGCCAGGAGTCCTAGGCCAGCCTGGGCAACATACTGAGACCCCATCTTTAAACGCCATTTTCAGATAACTCAGCTGGGTGCAGCAGCATGCACCTGCAGTCCTAACTACGCAGGGGGATGACTGAGGTGGGAGGATCCCTTGAACCCAGCAGGTTGAGGCTGCAGTGAGCGATCATCACAGCACTGTGTCCCAACCTGGGCAACAGAGCAAGGCTCCATCTCTAAAAATAAATGTAAAAGGAGCTCAGGATGGTGTTTGGAGAACCACTGATGAATTACATAAAAGCCACACCAAAAGGAAAGTTGTCTTACCAACCTCAAGTTAAAGGTAATAAAAAATGCTTTGTTCAGTATCAACCCCTAAGGCTGAAGCAGCTCCTCTCCTCAGAAAGAACTGGAAAAGCCGCTTCCTATCTTTCCCACAGAAACATCAGAAAATAACCAAACGCCAAATCTGCAGGAGCTTGATTTTAGACTTCCAAACTCCAAGACTGCAAGAAATCCATTTCTATTGTTTATGGACCACCTAGGATGTGCCATTTTCTTATAGCAGCCAGAATGGACTAAGACCAGTGGATCAGCTCTGAGAAAGTAACATAGAGAACTCCCCTCTCTGGAGGAGGAGGCTGGTTTTTAAAATTTATTTATAATGTGATTCTTTCTTCTCTCTTACAGGGTCCTCCGTCTCCATTAGACAGACCTGTCTCCTGTGTGTGCACGGCTTCCCTTCTTTGTCTATTTAGTGTATAGAATCCCAACATTATCTTATGATGGAGAAAAAGTCATCATCTAAAATTACGTGCTAAATCTCAATACAAAATCTTCTTATACTTGAGTTTAGGTCTTTTATTAGCATGGTACTCTTTCTGCTGAAAGTATCTGAAAAAATATTAATCTCTCTTCTTATTGTGAGATGCTCTTTTCCAAGTCATCTGAGATGTCTGTTCTTTCTTCAAAGAATTTTATTCACAATATATCTAATGGAACTTGGCTTGACAGAAAAAAAGTGACTAAAAGATGAAAACGATTTAAAAAAAAAAACCCTCACAAATCATATAAGTGACAGCCAAAAAGCTTACTGAATTACTTTAAGCCAAAGAAACGATGACAAAAAGAGCAAATGTTAAAAGAGCCCAGTGGCTTGATAGGATATCAAGAGATCCTTTAATCCCATTTTCCTCAAGAAGCAACCCTCCCATTTGGGTGTCTATCCCATTTTGAGGTCTTCCAAGGTTTTAACAATCAGCTTTGAGCCAGAAACATTTCTTTATGTCTAACAAAGCTTAAGCAAAGCATGTGATCAATCACAGCACTTCATTCTGCAGTAAAAATCCCATTCTTCTTTTGCAGTTTCTCCAAACGTGAATAACTGTTAGCATGTTTATAACGAAAGGCCAATCTCCCCACCCCATAATACTTACAACTCTCAACAGGAAAGCCCTGCATGGACGGTGGCACAGTCTCAAAGTTTGTGTCCTCACCCCCTCCAAAAAATTCATATATTGGAACCTAATCACCAAAGTGATGATATTAAGAGGTGGGGCTTTTAGGTGGTGATTAGGCCATGAGGTGTAGGGGAGACCTCATAATGGGACTGGAGCCCTTATGAAAGAGGGCCCAGAGAGCTGCCTATCTCTTCTACCCTGTAAGGACACAGAGAGAAGGGCCATCTATGAACCAGAAAACAGGCCTCACCAAACATTGAATCTGTAGGAGCTTGATTTTAGACTTCCAAACTCCAGGACTGCAAGAAATAAACTTCCATTGTTTATGAGCCACCCAGGCTATGGTATTTTCTTAAAACAGTCTGAACAAACTAAGACCAGTGGATACAGCACAGAGCAAGGGAACTTTACTTAGCCATTGAGAGAAAGGGCTGGAAACAAGTGGAGCTGAAATGAGCAAGCCCTCCACATCCCTGTCACATCTTCCATTACCCATCAAATGATGACACATGTGCACCAGTAGCAATTTTCTGTGCTGAGACCTGGGAAATACCCACAAAGAACCAGTACAGTTCCTGTCTTCAGGGAAGTTGCCATATATTCTTGCTTTCTGTTCCCTCCCAAGTTTTTCCTTTCTCGTCTCTTCTGCCTCTGTCCCCCTCTCCGCCACCTCCCTTCTCTCCACTCCCTTCCTTCCACTCCCTCTTCTTACCCTTCCTCTGCTCCTCTCTCCTATATCTTTCTTAGATGCACACACACCACCGTTACCACCACCACAGCCACCACTTTTACCATCACCACCATCACCACCGCAATGGCCACCATCATCATCACCATGGCCACCACCACCACCGCTACCACCGCCACCACCACCA
>NW_022436970.1:22328635-22328961 GCF_009761245.1 Sapajus apella | reverse complement strand
CACCATCACCACCACCATCAACACCACTATCAACACCACCAACGTCACCATCACCACGACCATCACCATCACCACCATGACCACCATCACCACCACCACCATCACCATGACCACCATCACCACCATCACCACCACCACCATCACCACCACCACCACCACCACCACCACCACCACCACCACCACCACCACCACCACCACCACCACCACCACCACCACCATCACCACCACCACCACCACCACCACCACCACCACCACCATCACCACCACCATCACCACCATCACCACCACCATCACCACCACCATCACCATCACCACCACCATCACCA
>NW_022436970.1:22298513-22328235 GCF_009761245.1 Sapajus apella | reverse complement strand
ACCACCACAATCAGCATCATCATCACCATTGCCAGTACCACCACTGCTACCACCGCTGCCACCACCACCACCACCACCAACGTCACCATCACCACGACCATCACCATCACAGTCGCCACCAACACCATCACCACCATGACCACCATCACCACCACCACCACCTACCACCATCATCACCACTATCACTACCACCACCACAATCAGCACCATCATCACCATTGCCAGTACCAGCACTGCTGCCATCACCACCATTACCACCACAATTGCCGCCACCACCATCACCATCACAATCACCACCACCACCATGACCACCATCATCACTACCACCACCACCACCACCATGACCACTGCCACTACCCACCACCTTCATCACCACCATCACTACCACCACCATTGTCATCACCACCACCAGCACATTTATTTATTCTATGCAAACAAGGAGCCAATTAAATACATCAACAAAGATCTGACATCTGTTCAGTGGCTGTTAAGGGTCAGAGGCTATGAAAATAGAAAAGAAAATATTCATCACTTCTTCAAATGCTAGAACCTCCTCTTGGTAAGAATGAGCAAAAGGTAATTTTATATAAATATATTTTATGTATATAAGTAACCACATATGTATTATATATACATATACTCACATAAATCTAAATATTTGTATAGATGTGTATGTGTATATAACTAAACAAAATAATTACTGAACTAATCACTAATCTTTAGGTTTTTGATTGTAAAATAAAACAGAAACTTTTCTAATCATTCCTTATAATACCTATTTTTTAAAGTATTTTGCTCTTCTCTGAGACCATCACAACTCTCCAATACTTTTTCAAATATAGAGACTAATACTACCATTGACACAAATAAGATTCAGCAAATGTTAAAGAAATGTTTTACTTCTTTTGGTAAGCAAAAAATCTTTTGAATCATTCATAAACATTCATCACAGATCAGTTAAAGTTTGGCAAGCCTGATCCCTCCCTAGGGAAATTAATCTCTTCCTCCCCTGATGCGCCAACACTCCTCACTTGAACAGTCCTTTGGGACTTACACATGTCTCTTCCATTACAGGGCTGGCTCCCATGAGGAGTCAGTGCCTCTTAGAATCCCCTGGATCAACTTGGTCCTACACAGAGCAGGTGCTCTAAAAATCACTGACCAAGGAGAAGTTAGAAACAACCCTTAATTGTCTTTAAAGAATCATTTTCCTAGAAATCAGAAGTGTGGCTCAGAGGAAACATAAATAGACATACCAGAAAAATGGAAAATCTCTGCCATAGCAGCACATCACCAAAAACAGAGGAGGAAAACACCAACTTCTAGAGTTTATCCCATTCATATAACTTAGCACTTGGTCAGCTGCTCTAATGAGGGGCTTAGAGGCTTAAAATGAAATGAAATACACATAATAATTGTTCAGACATAAGAAAGGATCAATGGAATAAAGCTGTTACATGGTCGTTATTTATATTGCACCTTGTATTCTTAGGTGGTTATCCTAAAGACTGTATGAATGCATTTCTAGCACAAGCTATTTTTTGTTGTTGTTGTTGTTGTTGCCAGGAAAAAGAAAAGTCTTAATGTTTGGACTTTATAACCAATTCTCTACCATTGGTTTTGGCTCCAGGATATCAGATGACCTTTTAGCCACATTGCTGCTCATAAGCAAGGAAAGTCAGGAACAGCTCTCCTTTATTCAAGCAGAATTTTTAAAGTAAACATGATTAAATGTGATCTAAACTAGAATTTCTATAAATTATGTATGTCATTGATCATAACAAAACTTAGAAAACACAGTATTTTAAGATGTTATTACCAACAGTTTTGGGTTAAAGTGTCTGGTTATAAGCTCTTACTCCTTAATCATATTGTCCAATAATCTCACTCTACTTTCTAAAATCAGAAGTTACATAGATATTTTCTGAGTAAGAGTTAATTTAATCTTGATCTGTGAAATAGTTTTTCCTCACAGTGTAGAATGTCATGACCATCAGTAATGCTGCTCAGGAGAATCTTGTTTAAATCAGGGCTCAGGGGTGAGAAAGTCAGTTAGCAACGGGAGGAATCCGCTTTCAGCCTTGTGCCTCTGCAGTCTTTACCTGCTGGGTCAGAGCCAGCACACGTGTGGCTGAAAGAGACGAGGCTGGCACAGCACACTGGCGGGTTAAGGCAGGGATTATAACAATGATGTCTTAAAGGAGAACCAAACAGAGCCTTCCGGACTCACATCAGAGACGGTAAAGACAAAACACTATGACTATACTTTTCCTCTAAGAATGCATGTCAGCAGCTCTGCCCTCTGTCTCAGTCAGCCCAAGCACACCTCCCAGTGAGGCACATAATCAGCATAACCGCATTTCCTCGCCTTTCCAGATCTTTTGATCTCGCCTCCCCAGCTAAGTTTGAATGCAGCACGGAGTGACCTGCGAAGCCCTCTGCCCTTGCTGAGGCTGACCCTCATTTCCACCCTAACGGTGGGAGGCTCATCTCAAGCACTCTTAGCCAAGCTGAGGACCCTAAATGTTACAGGCTTTGGGAGGATGTGAGGACAAGTAGAAGTAAAGATGAACTAAGCTCTGAAAAGTAACATAGATATATTTGTGATCATTACCTTTTTCTTGGATGTTTCAGACTTCTTTGACATGTTCTTCAACTTTTTATGCAAATGATTAAGGACCTGAAAGACATAAATGAAATCAGTTCGCCTCAACTCTCACAACCCACTGCCTATTTTGCATTAACCATTATTGACATGCCGAAATGGTAACATCATTATCTGTAAGACCATTCAGATTAGGTGATTAGGTGGCAATGAATATAAGTTGCCAAATGCATTCTTTTCTAACATTTAGGAGCGCTGCAGGAAGGCTGGTGCGCAGCCAGACAAGCTCACAGCCAGAGCACCTGTTTGCAGGGAGTGCCCAGTGCATGGAGCTCTGGGGTTTTATCCAGAAAGAGCCATGCCATGACCCACTCATGCATGCTTCTTAGGCTATTGTCTGCCTCAGTTTCCCCCAGGAGCCCACATAGTAACAAACACCAGGTCCCTGCTACATGTCAGGCACAATGTTAGATCCTGGATACGTCAAAAAACTAGAGGTTTGCCCTTCCAAAATTCATCATCTGATGAAGAAAGAAATCAAGTAAACAAAGGAAGACAGTACCATCAGACGTGTCTTCAGTGCAGCCAGGCCAAAGATTGCCTGCGTTTTTGCCAAAATATTCTTTCTTTCTTCCTCATATGGGCTGCCTCCACTGCATTTCTGTCAGCAAATCACCACCCATCAGGCTTCCTTTCATTCTTTACTCAAATCCTACCCACTGTGCTGTGCTTTTAGATAACTTATTGGGGATTCAGCATCACTGATGATTTATAAACCATTTTTGCAAGATTTTACAACGAATGTCTGTGTCAGGGAATCTCCTTGAGACATGGTGGCTCCCTTAGAAATCATTTTTGTCTTTTTTTTTGGCCAGTGTAATACTCAGAAGAAATGCCATGAAAATTTGGAGATTTCGAAGTAGGAATTTCCAACATATATTTGGTCTTAGACCACATTGTCAAGCCTGCAGAACTGTTACTTAAGTTCATTTCCATATCCCATCTGAGGGAAAATCCAGAAAAATCGAGCCCCAGGGTGGCTAAGTGCTTTAGATCATCTGTAGATTGCTGAGAAGTCTTTCAAGGAACCAGAAGCCATGTTCCAACCAGTTCTTTGCTCCTTGCAGCACTGTAGCATGGAAATCATTTAATCGAATTGAACTTATTGCAAAAGCCCGCTCCATTCAGCCAGATGAGGCACTTCCAGAGCAATTAGTCAGACCCTACCTGGAAGCCACAGGATATATTTACCACCTGCCCAGGCCCTATACAGGTGAAGAAGAGGCCATCAGGGGTATGAATTTCTGACTTCAAATTCTCTCCCCTTCTGAGATGCTTCCCACTTCCAGAAATGACTCAGCAACATCCACAACAAAACAAGTGTTTGCTTGCGCAGGAGCATTTGGGAAAACACTCAACACATTGACAAGGTGTTCCTCTACTGTTCTGCCTGCAGAAATCAGAGTACCAAAACCTGAATGCAAGGCAACCACAGAACAGGAGCTTTCCTGCAGGAGAAAATGAGAGTGTTTTGAAGGGGAAGGAAAGGGCTGGAGGAGACAGGACCCTGCCCAAGAGGACAGGACTGCCTAGGTGGCTCAGTGGCAGCCTTCCCCAGGGGAAACAGCAGGACAACACTGGCCACTGAGGACAGAGGACCCAGGAGACACCAGACGACAGGCCACACAAGCAAAATCAGAGAGAGACACCTGAACAAATCACAACAAAACATCCAGATGTGACCAGCTTCATAACGCTGCCAGGCTCCATCGGTTCCTTCCAAAAAGGAATTTGGATCCCAGCTCAGCCACTTCAAAACACTTCAGTATGTTGAATGCTGTTGAATAAAGAAAATACTCAAGTATATGTGTATTCGCTCTGTTTCTCTTCAATGGCTCATACTATGAGTACAGGATGATATATCATGATGCACCCCACTGAAGGTCTTGTCAGCAAAGTAGGAAGAATATAGATATCATGACAGGTTATGATGATGTTTAAGAAGACAGTGATAGCAGCATACTGGGGTCTCTCGGCGAGTCTGTGAGTTTCTGAGCATGCACAGGAAGGTGCCCAGTTCAAAGCAAACCCAGGTCCTGCTGGGCACATCCTAGGGATTTGGAGGGATTTAGTGGGCTGGGCACATTGAGTTTATCCTCATGGTAGAACAAGGAGGCTCTGGACAGTAATTCACTCTAAGGAAAGTAACCTAGGGTCACAGCCCTGTACAAAAACAGCTCCACAGTACCAGAGGGGAGGGGCTCCTCAGGGGACACTGGGCGGACCACTTCAACTCATCCTCCAGCCCACGTATTCGATCAGTTTCCCAGAAACTGGTACGAAAAAACATTCCATTACAAACTTGTAAGAATTTGAAGGCAAAAGGCAACTCTGGAATGCAATTGTCTTGAGTCTTTTTGTTTGTTTAAAGCATCATAACCTCAGGTTCCCTTTTAGTCATCTGTGTTTTTTCAGGTTATCCAACAGACCTGGAGTTTGGAGAACAGTGAATCCTGAAACTCACACGCAAGTAGCAAAATCCTTAACTGGACGGTGCACACCTGATGCCTGAGCCAAAGAAAAGCAACCTGAAACAACTAATTATCTCCACCTACCCATGACAGCCCTGAAATGAACTTGCAAATATTATGCTGAATGCAAAATATTTTTCCAGTTATGCTTGGAAGCAAATTATTTCCATATTTTAAAAATCCAAATTCATTACGTTTTTTTTTAAAAAAAAAAACTGTTTTGTAATTTTGCCCTTCTGTGTGACTTTTATAGACTTGCAAATGACAGAAATGTAACCTAATTTATTTCTAAAAGCTTACTTTGTCATTTCCAGTAAGAAGACTTTAGTTCTTCTCCCCAAAGCTTCAGGGGCATAAGGAAGAATGTGCTTCAGTTCTAACGCAGTAATTGGGAACTTGACGCCATGTTTTCAGAATCCCAATCTCATACTTCAGTGTCCTCAAGGCCTCATCAACTGTCCCATCCATGGGAGACTGGGAATCCCTGTGTTAAATCCTTCGTGAATCATTCACCAGCTTCATAATCTGAGTCAGGTGTTCTTTTCCAAAGCTCTTTTTTCTTAAATAATAAAATCTGGGTAAATAATAAAATAGCCCCAAGCCACAGAGGTGTGCCAATTAAATGAGATGGTGCACATATCAGATAATTGTGCTATGTAAAATAGCCTTTGTTTAGTATTTGCAGAAGACCACATTAATAAACCAGCCATTTTCCAAATAGCTAAGCTAGAGTTATTTTCCAAATTCCCTTACTGCTACTATATTTCTTTTTTTTTTTTTTTAACAGAGTCTCATTCCATCACCAGGGTTGGAGCACAGTGGTGCCATCTTGGCTCACTGCAACCTCTGCCTCCCGGGTTCAAGTAATTCTCCTGTCTCAGCCTCCTGAGCAACTTGGACTACAAGTGCCTGCCACCACACCCAGCTAATTTTTGTATTTTTAGTAGAGACAGGGTTTCACCTTGTTGGTCAGGCTGGTCTTGAGCTCCTGACCTCAGGTGATCCACCTGCCTCAGACTCCCAAAGTGCTACTATATTTCTTTATAATTACCTTTTGGTGCAGGCTGTCCAAATAATATCCAAAAACATTACGCTTCACAATAGACACAATCTACAGAGAAAAACTAGATGGAGAGAAACAGGTGGCTTATAGTAAACATCTGTGTTGAGAACAATACCTTGTGAACTGAGTGTTGAAAGTTCTTGTTCTACCTAGTCAGGTTATTTGTGGTTGTATAATCACAGCCTTATGAAAACAGAATGAGAGACAGAGAGAGGTGAGGTCAGGTGGAACCTGATAATAGAGCTACATTTCCAATAGCGACGCTCTGGAGCTAGTAGGGTGGGGACACTGGGGTTTACCCCTGAATCGCCATCACCTGATTATTAAAATAAGCGCCTGTTTACGCAAGTGGAAACAACGTGTGTCGAACGCTGAAGCCCTTTTCATCAGTATAAAATCTTCAAACCCTTGTGGATTTCATGAAAAAGAATGTGGGTGCTGAGCTCTGCCCTGCTATACAACGGGAAAAGCCATCTCCCGGGAAGGAGACCCCAGCCCGCCGAAGCCACACGTGTGGACCGGGCCTCTGCTACATTTAGGTGAAGATCCGCCGCCTCAACCTCCCCCCGTCCCCTGTCTAGGATACCTTTCTGAAAAAGATTGAAATGGAGAAGCCCACAGCTTGAGTCCATTCGGTTCAAAGTTCCCTGGAGCCTGCGGTCAGGACCCTGTCAAGAAACACCCTTTTGACACTTGGGTTTATGAAGCTAAGCTTCAGAATAAATAAAATTCGAAGCTCTGTCCCTGGGATCAGCGGCTTCACACGGTCCGGAGTGCGCAAAGCCTTCGGCGCGAGGGCGAACTGCGCACCACGGGGAGAGGGGCAGCCCGCGAGTCACCCCCACGGCCGCTGAGAGCCCGGGAGGGGCGGTGGGGACCCGCCACCACCGCGAAAGGCCGGCGCTCCGGTGACCACGCGCCCTGTCAGGTCCCACAGCCCCGCGGCTGTCACTTCCCCGCGCAGCTGAAGTGGTTAAGAGTCGCTGGAAAGGAGCGGGGTTTCCGGTGCTGGGAAGGGTACAGCCTCGCCCGCACAACGCCCTGACAACCTGGGGGCGTTGAAGGGCAGCCGCGGCGAGGAAGGGCAGGGAGGGGAGGAGAAACTTTTTCTACCAGACCGGTGAACCGCAAACTTTCCCCAGCACGTCTCAGACTCCAAGTAACTTTCTTGCGCAAGCCAATGGCACGCTCCAGCAGAGGCCGGGGAACCTCTCCGCCCAGATCCGCCCAGCACCGCCCTGGGCGAGGCCACGGCTCCGGCAGGGCCACGGGACCCTGAGACCCCCGGCATCCCCTACCCCCGCCCCTCGGCCCACCCTCGCGCGTCACGGCCCCCCGCCCGCCGCGCCCGCCCCGCACCTTGGCGTAGCAGAAGCTGATCAGCAGGAGCGGCAGAAGGTAGCCGAAGACGAAGGTGCACACCACGTAGGCCTTCTTGTGGCGAGGGTCGGGCCACTGCTCCCAGCAGAAGGTCTGGTTGCTGGCGCGCGGGTGGAAGAGGCCCTGGTGGTAGGCCACGGGCGAGGCCATGGCGATGGACAGGGCCCAGATGCAGCCCACACCCAGCAGCGCGTTGCGGGACACCCTCAGCGAGGAGGAGCGCCGCGAGTGCACGATGGCCACGTAGCGGTCCACGGACATCGCGGCCAGCGTGAAGATGCTGACCAGCATGGACACGGTGAAGAAGTAGTGGGTGAACTTGCAGATGAAGGCGCCCAGCACCCAGGTGGGTAGCGCGTACACTGTGGCCTGGAAGGGGATGCAGAAAAGCAGGTAGGCCAGGTCGGCGATGCTCAGGTTGAGGATGAACAGGTTGGTGGTGCTCCGCGGCTTGCCCGGCTTGCTGCGCGCCAGTACCGTGATCACCAGGCTGTTGCCCAGCACGCCCAGCGCGAAGATCAGGCCGAACACCACCAGCGTGGCGAAGTTCTCCGCGCCGATGCGGAACAGCGGCCCGCGCTCCTGGGTGGAGGGCTCCGGCCAGCTCGCGTTGCCCTCGCTGAGGTTCCCGACCGCCAGCTCCATGGCCCGCGGGGCTGCTCGGGCGAGCGGCGGGGCGCCCGGGGACCAAGGGACGGCGGGTACCTGGCGGCGAAGGTGGGCTCCGGGAGGGGCCGGGGTCCCGGCGCGGAGCACGGAGCGCGGGAGTTTCCGAGCCTGGGCTTCCCCGGAGGCGCGCGCGGGTGGGCGCGGAGATCAGGCGGCCGCGCCTGCTGGCACCTTCTTCGCGCCGGGTCCTTCCGAGAGAGGGCGGGTCGGGAGCGCGGAGCCAGACCTTCTCGGGAAGGGACAGTGGTCTCGAGAGCTCTGGAGTCCCCTGCCCGGGAGCCTCCGCCCGCCGCGCGACCACCGAGACTGGGAGGAGGGACCCGCCGGCCGCAGCCGCGCAGGTGGAAAGGCTTCCCGCGCCTTACCGCTGCAGATCTGCGCCGGCCGTTTTCCCTCGCTCCCGCGGCGCTGCGGGCTGCACCTGTTGCTCAGAGCCGCTCCTTCCCGCGGCGCTTCCCCAGCACCTGCCTACAACGCAGCAGCGGAGCCAACGCTCCAGCAGACAGGGCGTCCCGCGCTCCCGGCGCTCCACGCGCTCCCCGCGCTCCCCGCGCTCCGCGCCCCCTCGCCAGTGGGCTGGCGCCGCCAACTCCCTCCTGGCCTCTGCAGGGACTCCGAGTCGTCCACAGGGCGAGAGCGCTTTTGAGGCTTCCTGGCGGTGGACGGAGTCGGGTGCCAGGGGCCCCCCTGCTGCCACCGAGGGGCGAAGACAGCCCGGCTGAAATCCGCGCCCCTGGAAATCACAGTGCTGGAGCGGAGACTGGACAGATTCGAGCTGGATAGGTCGCCGCCCACCTCCTGGCTGGACCCGGCGTTCGCTCGCCTGCGCGGGGTGCCGACCTGCTCCGCTGGCTGGAGGCGGGGCTGCCGGGTGCCGCGGGCCGGGCCAAGCTGGGTGGGAGGCGGAGGGGGGCGGAGGGGTGCGCTGGGCTCCTCACCCGTCAGTGCCGTTCCTGCTCCTCCTCCCGGGGCGTCAGTCCGCTAGAACGCGTCTGCCGGGGAGTAACTCCAGGAAACCGAGGCTGACGCCGCTACCTGGAGTTTTGTAAAATTCGCCGCCTAATCCCATCCTGAGCCCGCGGCCTGCTAGGGAGGGGCAAGTGGGAGGGAAGGAGGTGTGTGAAGCTTCTCTGTAGACTTGGATGGCCTTGAAGGGGAAGGCTGCTCACGCCACTCAACCTCACATCATGTGCCTTGCATTACTCATCTGAGGGACATTAACTGTAGCAATGACAAACACAATATTTTTTAGGTGAAAGAACATGTTTAGTATCTTACTGCCGTAAACGTGAATTTGCCAGAAAGAAACTAAGCCGTTTCCGGACAGCAGGGTTAGTCGCATTATCCTTGTAGCCTTGGCGGTTCCCAACTAGAGAGCTGACACTAAGTCCTTTATTTGCAGTGATTTGTCTGTTTTCACTTTCAAAAACACCGATGCATTTCCAGCATTCTCCATCTGGTGATTGTCCATTATGTCTGGACACAGTGCCTGAGGGAATGGGTAATCCAAAGGCCAAAGAGGACAGGGGCTATTTGCCTTGGGGAGTTGGGGAAATAGGATCTTACTTTTGTATCTTGCTAGCTCTGTTCTGCCTCATTTCCAGATAAATTTTGATGCAGTTCATTGAACACCTATGTATTTTATCATTCATTGCTAGGGAGTTCCTTGCAAGGGAATTGCTCTATTTACACACATTTTCTAGAAGACAAATTGTAAGCAACTGTATCTTGCTAAAGCCAAGAGTGCCCTTACCTGCCCTGACCTGAGAGAATGCCCTGAAACTTCCTTAGGCGATCTTGCCGATCGGTGTTGCTTTTCTTCCCTAAGATGCTCTCTGACCCAGGCTTTCCAGGTATCATGTTGTATTGGACAGTTCTGTTGTGTTGAAAGTTGGTTGCCACAGAGCGCGGTCACTCAGGCCTGTAATCCCAGCACTTTGGGAGGCTAAGGTGGGCGGATCACCTGAGGTCAGGAGTTGGAGACCAGCCTGGTTAACATGGTGAAACTGCGTTTCTACTAAAAATACAAAAAATTAGCCGGGCATAGTGGCTCGTGCCTGTAATCCCAGCTACTCGGGAGGCTGAGGCAGGAGAATCACTTGAACCTGGGAGGTGGAGGTTGCAGTGAGATGAGACCTCTCCATTGCACTCCAGCTTGGGCAACAAGAGCAAAACTCCATCTCAAAAACAGAAAAATAATCGTAATATGATTTGGGAGAGTTTTTAAATTATGAACTATTTTGACATGAGACAGATGATAAAATTACACTGAAAACCAATGTACCCACCATCCAGGTTGGAATAATTTTTAAACATTATTAATAGAGTTGCAGTCACTTTTACATGCTTTCAATCACAACCTCCACCTCTCCCACTATCTCCAAGTAACCTACATTTGTTGTCAGTCACTTCTTCATACGTTTTTGGGATATGCATATGATCTTAAATAATGTATTGCGGTGGGTGCTTTTTTTTTTCTTTAACATTATGTGGTTGGTATTATGTTATATATTTTGTTTTGTTTTTGCCTTAATTTGTCTGTTATTACTATAGTAATATTTTGCCTCTTACATCTTTTGCAGCCTTCCTATGTTACGTCCTGTGATTTAAAGGTATCTCTTTGCTACAGCCCGTAACCGAATTATTTTAAAACACAATTTGACAATCTCTAGTTTTTAACTTGCGAGTTTAGGTCATTTATATTTATTGCTGTTACTAATATACATGGATTTACTTTTAACATTTTATTTTGTACTTTTTATTTGTTTTCTATTTCTGTGCTTTTTTTCTCTCTTTTCATGATGTCTTTCCAATTGCATTTTAAAGTGTTTTCCCCTCCCTCACTCCCTCCCTTCCTCTATGTCCTTAAACAGGGAAGAAATGTGGTCTACTTTTATTATTTTACTGGTTACCCTTGAGTGCCTACTATGTGCCAGGAAATACTCTAGGTTCTGGAGATAGAGCAATTAACACAATAAAGTTCTTTCTTTTACTGATTTTACATTTTATTATGGACACACATTTAAAAAGAAGCAAAATGATAATATAGAAGTAAAATGTGATAAATACTACTGATACAGTTTAGATATCTGTCCTTTCCATCTCATATTGAATTATCCCTAATGTTGGAGGTGGAGCCAAGCAGGAGGGTTTGGGTCAATGAGGTGGATCCCTCATGGCTTGTACTGTCCTTGGGACAGTGAGTCTCAATATGTGGTTGTTTGAAAGTGTGAGGCACCTCCTCCCTTCTCTCTCTTGCTCCTGCTTCTGCATTGTAAGATGCACCTGCTCCCCCTTCACCTTCTGCCATGATTGGAAGCTTCCTGAGTTCTCCCCAGAAGCTGAGCAGATGCCAGCACCATGCTTCCTGTACATCCTGCAGAAGCATGAGCCAATTAAATCTCTTTTATTTATAAATTGCCCAGCCTCAGCTATTTCTTATGCCAACACAAGAATGGCCTAATACAACCCTAAAAGAGAAGAATAAGAGATAGAGAGCAATTAGAACGTCACGATATACAGGATGATCAGGAGGAACATCGGAAAAGCTGGCCATTGAGCAGGAACCTGAAGGAAGTACAGCAGGAAGCTTTTTAAACATGCAGTGTGACACATTCCTGGGAAACAGTGCAGCAGAGGAAGCTGTGTGAAGAACAAGGAGGCCAGTTGTGCTGTCATGGAAACAGCTGGGAAGAAGGTTTGTCTGCCATGAGGTCAGAAAACATTGGTTGGGAAAAGTGGGGATGGATGACCTTGGACCTCAGAGAGCAAGGAAGGGGCCTAGGACTTCATTCTGAGTCCAAGGAAGTCCTGTAGGGAGCTTCAAGCAGAGAGAAGCTCTGTTATGATCTGACCTGCGATTCAGAATGATGACTCTGGTGTGCAGATAGAAGAGCAAAGGAAAGAGGAGCAGAAGGCCAGCCAGTAAGCTTTCAGGAACCCAGAACAGATCATTCTAGCTATGGAGGGAAGGGCTTGCATTTTGGATATCTCAATGTTGGAGCGATTGAGATTCGTTGGTGGGTGGATTTAAGGTATGAGAAAAGGGAGAGCAAGGTTGACTCCCACTGTTTTAGTCAACCTTGGAGTTGGACATCATGGAGGGGAAATCACCATTTACTGAGTTGACACAGAGTGGAAGGAATGGGTTTGTAGGTGCGGAGCATCAAGTTAAATTTTAGGTGCTTGTTAGACATGGGATTGACAAGATTGCCATTGGGCAGGTTAGTCTTGAGTTAATGAGAGATACCAGAGCTAGAGACATAGATTCAGAAGTTACTAAAATTCTATTAATATTAAATAGAATTTAAAATTAATCGTTATCATACCCCTCGTCCCAAGCCATACAAGTTTCAGGAAGCTTTCTAACCCCAGTCACCTTTTCTCATTCTCCCTGGGTTTGTTGCCAGTGGTTTAATTTCCCCTCCCATTAGGCATATTTGTTCTTGTGTGACAGGCACTAACCATTTGGCTATCCAACATTCTTACCCATGGCTTTCTTCACCTTCCTCTATTCATCCGAAGCCTTTCCTTGTTTTTAGACAATATATTTCAAGTTTTCCTTTAGCTATAGTCAATGATAAAAACTGCTCATTATTCTTCCAAATGGCCCTTATTATTGAATGGGAATTGGCCAGATGGACAGTTCTTTTCTCCCAGTACATTGAAGATATTGTTCCACCTTCAGGGTTTTGCTGTTGCTCTTGAGAAATCAGCTGATATGCTATCTGTCACTCCTTCAGAGACGATCTGACTTTTTTCTCTATTTTTAACATCTTCTCTTTATCACTGGTGTTTTATAATTTCACTTTGATATGCTTGTGATGATTTTCATTTTTTAGCCATTTTTGTTGAGCTTTGGAAGCTAAAGATTAATATATTTTTGTCAGCTCTGGAAAACTTTCAGCCATTATCTCTTTCACTTTCCCCGTTCTTGGCACTCTCTCCTCCTGGGTTTCTGAGAGAGGGAGCTCAGGCCTTTCCACTGTCTCCTTCCGATTTCTGACTCACTTTTTCCTACTTTTCATCTGTGCCAATGTATTGGCATTTCTTCAGCTACACACCCTTTATTTAAGTATTCTCCTTAAGTTCTCACGGATACTTTTCAAATGTGCCAGGCCTACATTTTATTTATTTATTTATTTATTTTTTTTTTTGAGACGGAGTTTCACTCTTGTTACCCAGGCTGGAGTGCAATGGCGCGATCTCGGCTCACCACAACCTCCGCCTCCCGGGTTCAGGCAATTCTCCTGCCCCAGCCTCCTGAGTAGCTGGGATTACAGGCACGCACCACCATGCCCAGCTAATTTTTTGTATTTTTAGTAGAGATGGGGTTTCCCCATGTTGACCAGGATGGTCTCGATCTCTTGACCTCGTGATCCACCCACCTCGGCCTCCCAAAGTGCTGGGATTACAGGCTTGAGCCACCGCGCCCGGCAGGCCTACATTTTAATATTTTCTTCCTTATTGCTGATGTTTCTAATTACCTCTCCTATTTATTTGAATATTTAAATGTGCCGATTTTATATTCTGAAAATTCTAATATCTGAAGTCCTTGGAGTCTGATTATGCTTTTATTATTTCTACTGAGTTCCTATTCTCATAACTGGTTTCCGGTTTTGTTTTGTTTTTGTCTTTTAGACTTCCATTTGGCCAGAACACATCTGTGATGATTTTATAGACCTGAGTGGAGAGCGCCCATGGAAGTGTTTCATTTGCTCTGCCATCGGCCCCATGATACCATCAACTCAGGACATTTTTAAGTTAATTTCTAAGCGTGACATGCCTCAGGACACACATGAGTAAATTCAAACCCCAAAACCTGCATAAGAGAGGGAACTGGGGAGTGCATTCCTAGAGCTTTCCCTCCCACCTGGCCCTGAGGCTGCCCCGGAGTTTTCTGGGTGTTTGTGGGCGATTGCTTTGTTGCTCCCACTCATTTACTGTGCTCCCTGTTGGAAGATTCTGTAATCCTGCCTCTCCCAGGTGACGTTCTGTGCTCCTCTCAGGGCAGAAATGAGTCTTACCCATTTCCTTCAGGCTTTGGCTGAGAAAACATGAGTGCAACAGCTGTGAGGTCATCCTGAGCTCGAGCTCTAAGGCATGCCATGGGATTCGTTCCTCAGGCACAAAAACTGCCCATCCTGATGCAGACTGCTTCTTTGGGCTGTGTTCCTGATGAACATGTAGCACTGGATTTCAGTTAGCCCTGGTTAAAATGTCACCTTAGCAAGAAATAAACTTTTGTGGCTGTGAGCTACTTGTTACTGCAGATTAATGCAGCAAAAGCCGACTACAGCATTTCTTTGCCAGGAAAGTTTTTATGGGTAAATCCTTCGCTAATAGTATAGACTTTTACAGCTCCTGCATTTTTACAAGGGTCTCAATTCTTATTCTGCCTTATTCCAATTCTCTGTCTTAGCTGAATCCAAGATGACCTAGTCTCTCCTAAAGGAAATTTTAAAAATAAGCAAGGTAGAGTGGCTCATGTCTATAATCCTAGCACTTTGGGAGGCCAAAGTGGGAGGACTGCTTGAAGCTACGAGTTTGAGGCCATCCTGGGCAACAAAGCAAAATCCCATTTCTACAATAAAAATAAAAATAACATTAGCTGAGCATGCTGGCACGTGCCTATAGTCCAGCTACTTGAGAGGCTGAGGCAGAAGGATGGCTTGAGCCCAGGAGTTGGAGGCTACAGTAAGCTATGCTCACACCACTGCATTCCAGCCTGGGTGAGAGAGTAAGACTTTATCTCTAAAAAATAATCATCATTATCTGTGGCGGATGTTATGTGTGTTCACCAAATGTTCAGTTCTTCCCTTCCAGGCTCCTGTAAGCCTGCTTCTCAGCCCCATTGTTGTTTTGCAGGTCTGCAGGATTAGTTATGTCCAATCAAATAGGAAAGAAAGATAAACTTCCAAGCGGCAAGGAGGGACTCACACAAGCATCCAGTTTCTCTTCATTGACTGGGTGACCATGGAGAAGGCCATGATGTACAGCCATGAGATGGAGGCGGGCACGAGCCCTGAGTCACAGCATGGAGGAGAGTCTCCCAGAGCAGCAGCGCCCTTTATGCAAATGAACACTAACCTTTCCTGTGCTAAGCCCTGCAATTTTTGGAACTGTGTTTTTTTTTATTGTAGCAAAACACAGCCTATCCTTAGCAATTCCCCAGAGTTTTGGCTAATAAATTTGTCCAAAGTCCTGCTGGCTACAGTGGCTTTCATATATGTTTAGCACTATACTTTTCTGCTTCTTTATTTTTGGAACCTAAGAATTTCCTCAGTTCATCAAAAGCTTGTTTATGGACTCAAGCTTGTTTTAAAAAGCCTAGTAGGGCTTTTCAGTATAGAGTACATAATATTGATAGAAAATTATGTCTGGAAAGTGTTTTTTCATGGAATTTAATGCTTTATAGCAAATATATTAGGGTTGAGTTAGAAAAATTTCTCCAAAAGTAAAATGTAAAAATTTCATGAGAACGTGAAGAAACAAATCTCAAAAACAAACAAAAAACACCCAGGCCTCATGTCCAGGTCCTCAAGATTGCTATACCCCACTATTGTGGGGCATCCTAGAATATATATATATATATATATATATATTTTTTTTGAGTTGAAGTCTTGCTCTGTTGCCTAGGCTGGAGTGCAGTGGTGCAATCTCAGCTCACTGTAACCTCCACCTCCCGGGTTCAAGCACTTCTCCTGCCTCGGCCTCCCAAGTAGCTGGAATTACATGTGTGTGCCACCATGCCAGGCTAATTTTTTTGTATTTTTAGTAGAAACCAGGTTTCACCATGTTGACCTGGCTGGTTTCGAACTCCTGACCTAAAGTGATTTGGCCATCGAAAGTGTTAGGATTACAGGCATGAGTCACCACACCTGACCTGAAGGTTTTTTCTTTTCCATGAGTTTCATTTTGTTTGTCCTGTGCAATCAGACGCCACTGGAATAATACAGGGAACTTGGAAGGATGAGCAACTGGCAGAGTGATCCCCTGGATCTTCAAGCAAACGTGAAGGTGGGCTGCAGTTTCTCCATCCCGCAGGTGCAATGGCATCATGTTGCTCACACAGAGCTTGTGCTGAGTGCCTGTGTGCACCGCGTGGCTCCCTCAGCAGCCTTGCAGCCTGCACCAGGGCCCTTCCTTCCCGATACCGTGCAATGTGCCTGAAACTCCTGTCTCCCTACTCTGCCCTCCCAGGAGCTGTTCCAGTTAAGGGGATTCTTAAAAAGACTCCTAACTTGCCCTGCTTTTCCCTAAGTTTTTGCCTTCCTACATGACAGACAGTCTAGCTATCTGAATGTCAGTTTCCTTTCATTACACCTAGGACATATTGACTCATTGTTGAAGCCCCAGCTGCGATGTTATCTCATCTCCAGAGTCTTTTGGCTGTCCCTGTGAGGGCGTGTCACTGCTCCCTCTATACTCAGAGAAAACTCTGCCCTGGCTTCCCAAAGCACCCTCACAAGGCCGTGCAACTTCGTGTGTCACGGGCAAGCATCACGCACTCCCGAAACCCGGAGTCTCTTTGGGGCACATTGGAGTCAGCTCCAGGCAGCTGCTCTGGGTCTCTGTAGGTCTCCCACACAACCAGGCACCGGCCAGGGAAGGGTTTTTGGGAGTGGATGCTGTCGGCATCTTCCCTGCTTGCCCATGGGCGCTGTGTGTCTGAAAGGACAGGTGCAGGACCAGCCTGGGGACCTGACTGCTCTGGTCACCTTGGAGATGCAGGCAGCCCACCAAGTGGATGAAGCACATTCCTGGGGTCTGAGGGCAGCTGCTGGAGTCACAAACTCCTGGGGATTTTGAGAGAGCAGGGGCACCACCGTCTGCTCTGCCACTGACCCAGCCCCCTGTCTTCCCAGCCAGTCCCTGCCAGGCCCTCCTGCCCTCACATCCAGCCCCAAGGGTGCAGCACAAGCACCAGCCTTGGGTGTCGGCTGTGCCCCTCCCCATGCTCGTGTCTCTAGGATACTCGAGGCTCCACGCAGGGACCACCGTTCCAGCAAAGTCACTCTCTGTGGCTTTAAACAGCAGGTTTTGAAACTCACAGCAACCCTTGGACTCCATTCCCTAACCCCCACTGCTGGCTCTGGGACCTGTTGTCATTTCTCCCCTGAGGGACATAATTCTGTCTAGTAGTTAAGTTTTAGTGATACACAGGGTATGGAATAAAAGTAAAATATCTAGAAAAAAATAGAAAAGGGAGCATAAAGTATTATCTGGCCACATTTATTGACCCATCTCCATAGGCTGAAACAGAGCAGACACATTCCTCATCTGTGTACCCCAAACCAGCTTGTGATCATGCTGGATGAATGAACAGTAAACACCAGCCTTACCCGGATCGTTCATAATTAGCAATAATTGTGGAAGAGTGTCTTGCGCGCTGTACTGTAGGAAATATGTTCGCTATCTCACTGGATTCTGATAACAACTATAAAGTTGGTGTTACTTTCACCATTTTACAAGCAAACAGCTAAGTCTTGGAAAAGTTAAACCAACCTTAGGATGCATGCACATTGTTCGTCGTGATGGGATTTAAAGCTGGATCAATTTCAAACCACATATGATAGTCTTAATCTTCATACTGTTGTAGAATATTTAGGTATACACCTATGTCAGTCAAAGTACAGTGGGAGGTGGAACCCTCTAAACCAAATTCATTGAGATTCATTCCCTGTGTTGAAAATACCTGAAGCAAGTACATATTTATCCGCCCAGCATCCCTACCATTCTATGGCAGGCAGATTAATCCCTGGACTTCCCCCACCCCCAGCTTTAGAAATCAGCAGCTACCCAGGCCTAGCCAATCCAAATACCCAACAGGTTAATCTTGTCCTCATATTCCAAACTGCCACATCCACAAAAAGTTAGAATTGCTGGCAGCTCTTGCTTTTGTCGCCCTGTGAAGTGGGCCCCTTGAAGCCACCAATCATGCAGAGGGAAGCCAAGTGAAAGATGGAGATTGAGACTCTATAGCTGCTGGATCCAGCTGTACCTGAAGCCAGTGCCCAGCCTAGACTTGCCAGTCCATGAGATCATAAGCTCCTGCTCCTCACAAGTGAATTTAAGTTTCTGCAACCCAAAAAAAGTCCTGATGTAGCACTGCTTCATGAGAAATACACATAATGCATCTTAGCTATGTATGCCCAACTTCAGAAATAAAACAGGAAAGAAAAAATGCAAAAAGGACACAAATTAAACAGGTACTTGAAACCAGATACTTTGGGTCTATTTTCCAGATTTAATAGTTTAAATATTTTAATTTTTTATCTCTTTGCTTATTTCTTCTTCTTTATTTATTTTGAGACAGAATCTTTCTCTGTCACCCAGGCAGGCTGGAGTGTAGTGGTTCGATCTCGGCTCACTGCAGCCTCCAACCTCCACCTCCTGGGCTCAACCGTTTTCCTACCTCAGTCTCCTCAGTAGCTGGGACCACAGGTGCTCACCACGATGCCAGGCTAATTTTTGTATTTTTTTGTAGAGACGGGTTTCACCATGTTGCCCAGGCTGATCTTGAATTCTGGGCTCAAGCAATTTACCTCCCTGGTCCTCCCAAAGTGCTGGGATTACAGGTGTGAGGTACCATACCCAGTTTCTTCTTATTTAAGTTTAAGGTAATCACTGTTTCTCTTAACGTCACTAAGAAAATAAGGTTCAGCCGGGCACAGTGACTCACATCTGTAATCCCAGCAATTTGGGAGGCTGAGCTGGGTGGATCACCTGAGGTCAGGAGTTTGAGATCAGCCTGGCCAACATAGTGAAACCCCGTCTCTACTAAAAATAAAAAAAATTTGCAGGGCATGGTGGTGGATGTCTGTAATCCCAGCTACTAGGGAGGCTGAGACAGGAAAATCACTTGAACCCGGGAGACAGAGGTTGCGGTGAGCCAAGATTATGCCATTGCACTCCAGCCTGAACAAGAGCAAAACTCCATCTCAAAGAGAAAAAAAAAGAAAAAGAAAAGAAGGTTCAAAGAATAGTGAGGGGCCACACATTTGAAAGACATTATCACTTTAAAGATTTTTTCTGTATTCATTCCATTCATTCATTAATCAAAGGAATATGATTTAAATTTAAATCATAACACAATTTCTCCCTCTAGGCATCAAATGTAGGAAATTTACACCAACAATGATTACCCTGTGCAGCTTTTTCTAAACAAGCGTGTCTTACTGGCCTGCGTGTTAAATGCGCAAAAAGCTGCACGAATCAGAAGTCTACAGAGTGACAGGTCTTCAAAAGCTCTTCAGCACGTCAAGGAAGCTGCCTTTACACACCGTCCATCAATGCAGGTCAGCGCGGGGGGCAGGCAGTGAGTGCTGCAAGACAATGGAAGATGCAGAAAGCAGGGGCCTTGCCGTTGGAGTCCTCTGTGCTCTTCCAGAAAGACACTGTGTCTCCTAACGCAGAAGCTGTGTGAAACAGAAACGGGGCATCTCTGAATAATGAGGGCTGGCCTCCGGAAGCTCCTCATTAATCTTCTCAAAACCCAGTGAAATATGCTTGTAATAACTGGAGCAGCTGTGAACGTCTTCCGTGAACTGATTCCTAACTTCTGACTGCTCATAAATCTCAGGGGTGGGGGTCTGGCTTAAATTATTCCAGCACATTATGGAAATGCCCACGTGGCCTGTCACCTACTGCAGCTCATGTTTTCTGGCTAATGAAGCTGAAGAAATGGCCTGTCTTCCACTCAACATAGCTGATGTTTTATCTTTCAATATAATATTGGAACTTGTCCTTTCTAAACAACACATTTGACTTCTTTATTTCCCTTCTTTAAAGTCCATTTGGCTTCTAATATTTAAAACAGTTATTGATTTCATCTATCCAAGTATATTTATAAGTTTACTTCCTACCTATCCCTCTATTCCACTTCTAAGTTTTGCATTTAAAATAACGAGGAGGGGGCTGGACGTGGCGGCTCACACCTGTAATCCCAGCACTTTGGGAGGCCAAGGTAGGCGGATCACCTGAGGTCAGCAATTCAAAACCAGCCTGGCCAACATGGTGAAACCCCCTCTCCACTAAATATATATATATATATATATTTGAAACATTAGCCAGCCACCTTGGTGCGCACCTGTAATCCCAGCTACTCAGGAGGCTGAGGCAGGAGAATCGCTTGAACCCAGAAGGCAGAGGTTGTGCTACTGCCCTCAAGTCTGGGTGACAGAGCGAGACTCCATGTCAAAAAATATATAAAATCACTAGGAGGGAAGCACTATTTTTTATCTCAGGAAAGAAAGAAAAAGAAACTTTCTCCCTTGGCCTCCATTTTCCTCCATTTCTGTCTGACAGCTTCATGCTTACCACACCCAGGGTGCTGGCCGCCAGCCAGGCCCACTGAATTCACCCACATCCTCCACATCCAACCGTTGCCAAGGGCACATCACCACGGACGTGTGTTCGTCGGCTGGGGCGTTGATATGACAGTATATCACTGTATGCTGAGGCGGGGCAGTGTGGGGAGGACGGAAGTCTCCAGTGCACCCTTCACCTCAACTGTGCAGTCCTGGGTAGATTATTTCATCGTTACGAGCCTTAACTTCTGTGCCTGAGAAACAAGAATCATGACTTGGGAGTTGAATTTCCTTGAAATTGTCTTTCTTTCTATCATTTTATTACCTAACTCACCTGAGTATTTAATGCGTGTTTACAATTATGTAAATAGCAAAATATACAGACTCCATGACAGTGTTCCATATTATCACATTTGTTTTTCATAAGGACTGATACGTTACTTATTGAAAGTAATGTGTCATATAGATGTTAAAATAGACAGCAAAACTATGCTTAAATTTCAAAAACATTACAGACTAACAGAGCTGAGGGGATCTCAGCCAATTTCTTTTTCTGTTCTCTCTCTAACCGACCCCTCCCTTCCACTGGCACGCACACGCTCATGCATGCACTTGGCAGTGAGTGGGTCAGTGGTCCAGGACAGACAGTGACCTACTGTCTAAACGTGCAAGGGAAAAGCTGACCGTATCACATCAATGTCCAAGTAGGAAAGAAGCTCCTAGCATTCCCCTCATATTTTACATCCTAGTTTATCTGCAATTTGAAATAACAATAGCTGTCAAACTCATCAAGCTTGCTTCTAAGTGGCCTTTGGCAAGTCCTGATGCTTTTTCCTTTCACATTCAGCAGCTGACAAAAACACCTCCAGCCTACAAGACTCAAAATCTCTCTTAGGAAAGTTTAAGTCCTAAGGCAAACCTACCCAGCTCTGTGACCTAAAAAGTGCTGAAAGTTGTGTGTAACATCAAGGCTGACTTGGCCTCAATGTAAGGTCATAAATGTTGGTGTTTTTCTGTTTGGTCACAAATGGATGAGGCAAGGATGCAACTCTATGCAGAATAGGGTCAGGGGTTAGGAGTCCAGGACACTCTCATGCCTCAGGAAGTGGCTGTGTGGGAACAAGCTGGCCTGTGATGGGGACAGATTCCACCTCCTCTGAAGAAAACACAGGGTCACCCCTTTCTGGAAGCTCCTAAGCTTTAGCCCTTCTGCCAGGTGGTGTTGTCACTGATGGCTCTGAAGTGGGAAGAGCAGAGAGTTCGCAAAGAAGTCTGCCCTTCACACTTGATACAGAAATGTGTCGTATTGCACTTAGGCAAACCCTTACCTGTTTTGTATTCTAATTATCTGTTTGCTGGTGAATGAAAACAAGATTCTAAACAGCCTAGGCTAGATCTATACATCATTCTATTTTCTTAAACTGCAGAATAGATGTAAAGACCGAGTTAGCCTAGGCAACATGATGAGATCCCCATCTTTACAAAAACATACAGAAATTAGCCAAGCATGATGGCGCATGCCTGTGGCCCCAGCCACTTGGGAGGCTGAGATGGGAGGATCATTTGACCCCAGGAGTTGGAGGCTGCAGTGAGCTATGATCATGTTACTGCACTCCAGCCTGAGCAGCAGAGAAGAACAATGAAATAAAATAGATCGGTGAGTTACAAGACCTATGGTGAGATGGTTTTCTGACAAGTTTAAGTTGAAAACCTCATGACCAGCCACCTGTTTGTTTTTTAAAATAGTTTTCATGTATTGTTTTGCTGTATAAATTTTACTCCCGGCAGTTTCAGATGATTAACACATCCAACTTTGGCCTCACATAAAGGTGATGTGCAGAGGGACATCAGAGGCCCTTCAGAAGTGGAGGGAAATGAGGAGCAGAGTGAGGAAGGAACGCCCAGCCACAGGGTCAGGGAGGCCGCGGCAGTACCCCCGGTGGAGGGGCCCAGGCTGCGGGTGAGCAGGCTCCCCTTGTGTCCCACCCCTGCAGAAACACACATCTGCCACGGGAACCTCCCTTCCTCCTTCCCGCATGCTTGCCCTTGCCAAGGCTCCTGAGCCCTCGGCTTCCTTGCCGACGACCCAGACAGTGGGAAGGGGCTAAGGGCCAACAGTATTCCACAGTCCATATGATCACGTTTGTTTCTCATAAGGAGAAACAAATATGCTACTTACAGAAATTGATGTGTAACATGGGATGCTAAGATAAATAGCTAAAGGATTTTTAGACATTATAGATTAGTGGAGCTGGAGGAAAACAACCAATTTCTTCTTCTGTCCTCTTTCTGCTCCAGGTTAACCGCACCTGAGCTCCTGTCGCGGTGTGGGGGTCTTACACACGCCGCCTCCTTTCTTTTGGCTCAGAGGCTTTCTTGGTAAAGCAGAAATAATAATACTACCTCCCCGTGAAGTCGTCCTGAAAATTAAATGAATAGACGTAAAGTTCCAGGATCACTGGCAGCGTAAAATAAGCACAGAGACACGCTACTTCTAAGTTATCCATTCATTCAGCTGGTGAATGTTTGCCCTTTAAGACACTTGCCTCTAACATGCTACTATCTTACTATTTTATTCCTTCTCTCTGTGGTTCAGCTGATTCTGTTATTTAAGATACTTGCATTTCTCGTGATGGAATTTTATCACATCTCTCCATATTTATGACATAATCAACTCTCTGTTCATGTAATGGGCCAATAGTAAAAATGCTACCAATTGCCGATCGTTCAAAAAATCTTATACATTATGATTTTACTTAGGCTGGGTGTGGTGGCTCATGCCTGTCATCCCAGCACTTTGGGAAGCCATGGTGGGAGGATCACCTGAGCCCAGGAATTCGAGACCAGCTTGGGCAACATAGCAAGACTGTATCTCTATAAAAAAAATTTAAAAGTAAAAATAAAATATTTTACTTTAAGCTTTACTTTAAGGTCAGTCCAAATTTATTTACCTAAATGTGTATTAGAGTGGGTTTCTATTCCTTAGACGTGGACCATCTTAATGGAAAAAATAGCCTGGGAATGAAAGAGGCTGTCGGGACAAGGTTGCCTGTGTTACATTTTTAAAAAATCAGCCCTAGTTCCTTCATAAAACTGTGCCAGGCCCAGAATGCACTCAGGAATACTTGGGAATTGGCTGACCGTTTATAAAGATGATGGGGTAGAATAAACCACACACGATCACCCTTAGTTTTACTGAGTAGAAGCTCACTGTCACATTACTCTGTTTTGAAAGGAAAACACGCTGTAGAAATGGAAATGTTCTCAAGCTTGAAACAGGTAATGCTGACACAACGCTATGCATGTGCTAAACACCGCTGAATGGCACACTTGAAAACTGTTGATTTTATTATGTGAGTTTTAGCTCCGTTTTTTTAAAGCAACACATTTACACTATAGATAATAGAAAGATGACAGAGATAAATAAATGCATAGATGTAGATGGTAGATGAAAGAGCTGATAGAGATAGGTAGATAGACAAGAGATAGATAGACGATATAGAGATAGATAAATAGATGCACAGAGATAGATGATAATAGATGCAGAAATAGATGATAGATAGATAGATGCATAGAGACGATAGATGAGGGAGAGGTGATAGATGAGAGATCAATGCATAGAGATAGATGATGATAGATGATAGATAGATAGATGATAGATGATTGATAGATAGATAGATGATAGATAGATAGATGATAGACAGATGATTGATAGATAGATGATTGATAGATAGATGATAGATAGATGATTGATAGATAGATAGACAGATAGATGATAGATAGATGATTGATTGATAGATAGATAGATGATAGATAGATAGATAGGTGATAGATAGATGATTGATAGATAGATAGATGATTGATAGATAGATGATAGATGATTGATAGATAGATAGACAGATAGATGATTGATTGATAGATAGATAGATAGATAGATAGATAGATAGATGATAGATAGATAGATAGATAGATAGATAGATAGATAGAATCATCCCTTTATCTTTAACCTGAGCCTGTACAGCTTAGTTTCCTATCACTGAGAAGAAAAGGGCCTGATTTGTAGATTATAGCTGGAATTTGTGAATATTACTTTGTTCTCTGCAAGGGAGAACATTATCCCTCATGACACACCTTTTTCTTCAAATGTGTCTCATCTATTTTTCTGAATGGGAGGAAGGCATGGGGCAGTCTCATGATAAAGCTACTCGGTGGTGACATCTGAGGCGAATGTTTCTCTATTGACCAGCTTTACGCTCCATATTGACTGGCTTTATTCTTCATATTGACAAGAGCAAAACGCCCATCTGGGCAGAGAGGAAATGAGGAGGACGGGCTATGGCTGCCACTGGCTAAGCTGCACGCCCAGGAGCGGGGCAGCCTATGCCTCACAGGCCACGTGGGACATCTACGCAGCTTTAAATCACGGTATTTTGAATTTTTCTAATCCTTCTTGCCTAAACCATCTCCACTGGAGTTTGGAAAGTCACAACCCTATTTTTTTTAATTGACACAGTAATTGTACATATCGATGGGATACATAGTGCTGTTTTGATACATGTAATGTATAGTGATCAGATCAGGGTACCTAACGTATCCATCAACGCAAACATTTATCATTTCTTTGTGTTGAGAACACTCAATATCCTCCTTCTAGCTATTTGAAGGTATGTATTATTATTGTTAACTATGGTCATCCTATGGTTGTATATAACAGCTGATTCCTATAGTGGAATAAGTTCTATTCCTCCTATCGAGCTGTAATTTTATATCCTTTAACAAATTTCTCCTTATCCCCCCTTCCCCCTACCCATCACAGCCCCTGGTACCCTCCCTTCTGAGTTCAGGACCCTCCAATGCCTCAAGCTGTGTGTGTGCACAGACCTTTTCTGATGCCTGGAGCTGTGTCTGTGTGCACAGACCTCTGCTGGCCCCTGGAGCTGTGTGTGTGTGTGCACAGAGCTGTGTGTGTGTGCACAGAGCTGTGTGTATGTGCATGGACCTCTGCTGGCCCTGGAGCTGTGTGTGTATGCACAGAGCTGTATGTGTGTGCACAGACCTCTGCTGGTGCCTGGAGCTGTGTGCATGTGTGCACGGACCTCTGCTGGCCCCTGGAGCGGTGTGTGTGTGTGTGTGTGTGTGTGTGTGTGTGTGTACAGAGCTGTGTGTGTGTGCATGGACCTCTGCTGGCCCCTGGAGCTGTGTGTGTGTGCACAGAGCTGTATGTGTGTGCACAGACCTCTGCTGCTGCCTGGAGCTGTGTGTGTGTGTGCACAGACCTCTGCTGGCACCTGGAGCTGTGTGTGTGTGTGTGTGTGTGTGTGTGTGTGTGTGCGCGCGCGCACGCGCGCACAAACCTCTGCTGGCCCCTCAAGCTGTGTGTGTGTGTGCACAGAGCTGTGTGTGTGTACACAGACCTCTGCTGGCGCCTGGAGCTGTGAGTGTGTGTGTGTGTGCGCACAGAGCTGTGTGTGTGTACACAGACCTCTGCTGGCGCCTGGAGCTCTGTGTGTGTGTGTGTGTGTGTGTGTGTGTGTGTGCACGGACCTCTGCTGGTGCCTGGAGCTGTTTATATATGAGAGGACCTCTGTTCATCACTGCTCTCCCTTTCGTCTGTGTGCAGAGCTGGTGACCCTCGAGTCCTGCCTGGAGCAACTTGCAGTGTCCACACCAGCCCAGGATTCCCCACGGCTGGGCTTCTTTTAAATATTAGAAAAATTAAAATCCATCATGTTCAGCCCATGTTTATGCACCAGAACCTAATGCATACATCTAATGAGGTTTGCTGTGGTCAATTTATGCAGCTTGGAATAGCTTCTAGAACATCTTCAAACTATCATGTATCTTTTATAATTAATTTTTGCATTTTTGTTCTTTGACACACTTATTATTTCAAGGTTTTGTGGTTAAAGTTCAAATAGCAATAAAATATTAAATGGCAGTGAGATCTAAATACTCACATCTTAATAAGAATCTTATTGGAATGAAATTTATTGAATGATATTCTGTTGGGTGGAATATATGTGCTTGGAACCTATTACAATGTTGGATATTTATTTCACTGAAACATACTTCCTCGGGTCCAATTAAACCATACTTAAGAATGCATGAAAATTCCAGATTATATATTTAAGAGAATTTATAAAACACTCTAGCTTAGTAGAAACATTATGAATTATGAAATTGGAAAAGTCTGGTTTAGAATGTATTTGGTCACAGTGTAACTCTACAACTTTGGGCAAGTTTATTCATGGAAATGTTAACTAAGAATTCAAATAAATGATAGACTAATGTAGACAGTGTATCTAATATCCTCTTAATCTTCAAAAGAATTCTATGAGATCATTTTAATCTCCACTTGGATAGTGGAAATAGCCCTAAACCTTATTTCTCCAAATGCAAAATGAAGATCGTTAACCCTAGAAACCACGAACTTATACCTAAGAGGCTTACCATAGAGCTGGTTACATTATAATATTATTTATTAAATGTTAGGTATATTTGGTAAATGTTAACAAGAGTGTTTCTGATGGAATATGGTGCATAAGTCTGTTCTCAGGCTGCTAAAAAAGACATACCTGAGACTGAGTAATTTTTAAAGAAAAGAGGTTTAATTGACTCAAAGTTCCACAAGGCTGAGGAGGCCTCAGGAAACTTACAAGCATGGTGGAAGGGGAAGCAAACACATCGTCCTTCGTATGGCGGCAGGGGAAAGAATGAGAGACAAAGTGAAGAGGAAGCCTCTTATAAAACCATTGAGAACTCAGTATCACGAGGACAGTATCAGGGAAACCACCCCCATGGGTCAGTTATCTCCACCTGGTCCTGCCCTTGACAGGCGGGGATTATTACAATTCAAGATGAGATTTCGGGCACGGATGCAACAACACTATATCATATGGACAGATCAAATATGAAGGCTGTGGTGTGGCCAACACAGGAATATAATGCCACTGCATGTAAAATAGTGTCAATGTGTACTTTACAGACAGCTAAAACCTAAAACTTAGCAATGGTTACTGATTCATTATCAACAAACGCTGAGGAAAGCAACATTAGACCTACAGCCTTTAACTTGGTTGTAATTTTTTCAAAACGTCATCCTTTTATATATGCCCACCCAGTCCATCATCCAGGTTAGAATGATATATTTGAGAAGAGCAACATAATTCAGACCCAGAATGGTCAAAACTTACTTAGCAATGGACACTGCTAAGACAAAAGCTGAATGAGCCAGCAGGGATTCTGGGTTGATATTATTGGCTGGTGTGCTGAGTTGGAACTGCAGCCTGTTAAGATGGTCTTTGTTCACCTTGGGAAGGTACTACTCTATGTGTGTCTCTCACTGGAAGGATTTAGGTGCAATAGCTAGCAAAGAAGAAACATGGGAGCAGGCAGTTACAGTTGGGAAGTGATGTGAGGAAGGCTCCAAGTTGTCCCATTTCATTTCAAATGATTCTTGCCTGAAATAGGTGATCCATCATAGAATGCTCATTCCTCAGGCATTTCCACTGACGAGGGTCAAAGCATCAGGGTCTCTGGCACCCACCGGTCTTTAGAGGAACCACACCTGTCCTGTAATGCCTGGAACTATCAGCACCAGCACCCCTTCTGTGGAACGGTCAAGATGCTGACCTTCAGCACTTCCTGCTCTCAGACCTATCTGCCCGTTCAAGGCTTCCAACAGTTAATCAGTTGTTCCTTCCCTAGCCCTCCACCAAAAGCTGCTTAACCCAACCCCACAGTTCTCTGGTTATAATTGAAGCCCACCCCACTTACTACCAGCCGTTGTTTCTCCTCCCAGCCACTGAATGCCAAGAACGAAGAGCAGGCAGGTGCAGAAAGAGCAGAAGGAGGTCTGCAAGCTCCCTAATTTACTGCCTCCGTTGCTCAGCCCACTTCAATCGCAATGATGTAGGTCGGTAGCTCCCCGACTCCCCAGTCACGATCTATCAGACAGCACTAAGGTGTGATGCCAATTTATTTGTGTGTAGCATTTTTCACCACTATGCTCATTGTCCCCAGCCAGCTTTTTGCTGCAGCAATACCAGAGAAGACAAAACATTGAAACTCAGAGGCTGTCAGCGAGAAGCACTGACTTCTGTCTTCCACATCTGCTTGCCACGTGGGCTTGGCTGCAAGTCGGTTCCACATCCTCATTCTAGAGTCTGGTTGAGAGCACAATTGGATGGGTGGGGAGGAGAAGAAGAGGCTGGGCCCCAAAGCACATTTAATTTGTTTGGATGCAGTGTGTGTCCATTCTGCTCACGCCACATTAGCCAAAGCAAGTCGCACAAACAAGCCCCAGGAAACTCTTCAGGGAAGCCTGCTCCTCCTGCGTGTGTGGGAAGCCGAGAGCAAATATCCACTGGCCGATACAATGCACTGCAGCCGCTCTAACTGTGAAATAGTTGCTTTCTATAAAGCGATGGAGACTTGAAATACCAGATGGCAAAATAAAGGCATCTGGATGAGAACGATTGTTTTCTTGAATGCATTGTCAATGACTATGAGAAGCCCCACAAGGCAGAGCTCTAAATCTGTTAGCTGACATCATAACTCATCACCTAAGCATTGATTCATTCCCTCCTCTGTTTTGGGGTATCAAGTTACCATGGTATGCACGGCTTCCTCCTAGGCATTGAGGAGTCGGAGAGGAGGAATGAAAAGACAGGGGCCACAGGCACGCCGCCCTGATGGAGCCATGGAGTCCGGCCATGAACCTGCAGCCACTGTGCGCTTCTGCAGAACAGTGACTACAGTCACCCAGTGTACACAGTGCACCTGTGGGCATGGCCGCCGGTGACGGCTTACAAAGGCAGCTGTGAGATGCTAATCACAAACTGAAGGTGTTAATGCCTCGCAGTCATAAAGAGCACGGATTCGTGTCAGGCACACCTGGACTCATGCCCCAGCTTCCTACTGTGTGGCCTCAGGCAACTTCCTCAGTGTTTCAAGGCCTCACTTAATTCATCTGTAAAATAGGTTTGCTTTAATTATTATGAGAGATAGCACCTATGAAACCTGCTGGACAGGGCTCATGGTCATGCAGAAAGCGGGTCTGCAGCAGCATTTAGTGCAGGGGAGCAGCAGGGACAGTGCCCGCGGGGGCCCAGAGTTCAGCAGGTGTGTCCCTTGTGGAGGGAACAGCATGGCTAGTAGAGGG
>NW_022436970.1:22294134-22298503 GCF_009761245.1 Sapajus apella | reverse complement strand
ATGGCTAGTAGAGGGAGTGAGACACGGAACCACAGCAGGGCCCAGAGTTCAGCAGGTGTGTCCCTTGTGGAAGCATCATGAGAAACAGCATGGCTGGTAGAGGGAGAACTCACCTCACACAAGTTCCCTAATAGAAGAAATGCATATGGAAACCTAAATTTCAGTTTCATAACCTGTAAATATAAGAAGATGGTTGCCAAAGAGAAGAACTAAAAACTAGAAATTGCATGTAAATTAAAATATTCTTTTATATAGGAGTCCAGAATACCAGAATTAATAGACATATTCCACTTATTAAGAGAAGACAGACCTGGCTTACCTGACAGATGTCACTTGGTGAAATTAATTACCCAGAAAATAAGTATATATGGAGACCTGGGCACGTTTCTTGACCTTTGTACACAGGATCTGCAGAAATTGAGCTTCACCAAGGTGATCCTTAAGAACAGCTGCATCGGATGTTTCCTGTTTTACTGTCCCCAGAGCTGGCCACTCAAATAAAGTATTAGCCAGAATGTGAGTCTGTTTATTATTACTAAAGCTCTCAGCAATGAACCTGTTGGAAACTCAACTTCAGCCCACCAAAGCAAAACTTAACGCATGAATAAAGAGTAACTGCTAAGTAACTGTCAAACCTGACAGCCTTTTTGCCCTAAAATGTACCCACTATTCAATGTTGCTTGAAATTTTAACAATTAACTTCATTCTATTGACTTTGAGGTCTTGATTCATTTTAAAACACAGCTCTTTGGCAAAGCAGGGAAGGGAAATGGATAAAGAGAGAGAGGTCGTGAAAGAGAATAAAAAGGAGAAGAAGGAGAAGGAGGAGGAGGAGGGGGAGGAAGAAGAGGGAGGAGATGCTTTAGTGAGAGTAAACACTGACTACAATTTGGAAAGAGGCCGGGAGGGTAACTGTACAGAGGAAACCTAACAGACACTGCCCTAGCTGGGTAATCAAGGTCAACGTCCATAGCAATGAGTATACTGATTTATGAATTATTTATTGAATTATGATTAAAATGGCACTTCACGTCTGTGGTCTTCCTCACGAAAATCCATAACCCCAGCATAAGCATGGGAGAAATATTAGACAAACCCAGATTGAGAGTCATCTTCCAGAATACCTGATCGGTGCTGCTCAAAACTCTCAAGATTATCAAAACCAGGAGAGTGTGAGAAGCTGTCAATGCCTAGAGAAGCCTAAAGAGACAGACAATTAGATGTAAGGTGGTGTCTTGCATGAGATCCTGGAATAAAGCTAAGACATTAGGGAAAAGCTAGTGAAGCCCAAATTAATAGTGGAGTTTAGTTTGTAGTAAATAATAACCTATCAATGTTAGCTCATTAGCTACGCTAAACGTGCCGTGACAACATAGATGGTAACAGGGAAGGCAGTGCAGGGATCCTGAGACTCCTGCATCTGCACAACTTTCTGCAAAACAAAAACTGTTCTGAAATAAAATGCTTATCTTTGAAATGTGGGGAAGAAGTCTGGCACAGGAGACAAATTTGGCCTGCTTCTACTCAATGTGCAAGCTCTGAGCCGCTAGCAGGCACCTCATCCTGAGCTGAATGTGCAGCAGACAGATGAGGAATCGTGCATGGCGTGAAGAAACACACAGCCCCATAAAGAAATTGAACCTAAAATTCATTGTTTACAATGTAACAAATCTAATGTGAAAATACAGAGATATCCCAGAGGAATTCAGCCAAGAAAGAGGTTTGCGTGTTTGTGTGGACATGTGACGCCCTGGGTTGTTTCATTTCTCCTATAAACATCATTTCAAACCCAGATTCTCAAATATTCAGGAGGGAACTGAACATGTATACTCTATTCTGAAAGAAGGAAATCCTTCAAGTCTCTTTCAGAAAATTATTCTTGTATGTTATAGGACTCATACAGTGAAAACACAGGTAGAAATTCCCCTTTGATGAGCAGCTAAGTCAAAATCATTCAAACAAAAAGTCATTTAAAATTTATCAAACCAAGGCTTCAGGTCCAGCGGTAAACAGTGGCGCTCTCGTCACCAGCAACACGTATTGGGAGTTGCTGTCAGCCACTGGGCTCCCTCACCTGCACACCCCTCCATGGCCCCAGCTGAAGGGGCCCCACAGAAACAGAAACTTCGGTCCCGCATCTGACCCCAGCTTGGGTCCAAGGGTGCTATCCACTCCCCTCCTTTCCACTTCCAAGTGCTCCCCTGCGTGTCCTGTGAAAGGTGTCTCAGGGGGTAATGTGAGCTTCAGAGCCTTAGTTTTAGCCTTTCATGGAATCGTGTCTCATCTCTCCTCTAAAATGACTGCCTGGGCCCCTGATGACCCCAAAGAGAAGGGCCACCCCTACAGCCTGGAGTAAAGACTCAGATTATCCCATGAGCAATAAATAAATTTCTGCCTGAATGAGCCATGGAAATATTGGGTCTATTTGTTACTGCAGCCAAGCACAACCTAGTTTTTAAAACACCTCTTGGGAGAGGATGAGCTCACCCATTGTGTAGAGTGACAGGAATGAGGATTCCTGGTAAAACCTTGAGGAGGAAAGATTTCAGGCACAAGAGCATGGGAAACCAAAAAGGTAACTTGAGAAGGGACAGCCATAGACCCAGGAAGAGAGCAAGGGAGAGAAGCAGTGGACAGGGCCAGATGAGAGAACTTCCACCCCCAGGCAGTCGGCAATGACCCTGAGTGCTCCCAACAGGCCGGGAAGGATGAACATGAAATTACACTCCTGAAGCAGGCGATTGGGTAATTGCTGATTAAATAAATGTCAGTTGCAACGGATTTTTTGAATAATTATATAGTATCCATAAAATTACTGTCCTGCTTTGTTTGCTTCATCCTAGAAGAATTTCTGGCATCACTATATATTCTTGTTAGCTATCATGTTTAATTTATTGAATGATATATGTTAATTTACTTAATCATTTTCCTATTGTTAAATATTTAGATCACTTACAATAATAAAATATTGGAAGCAAGGTCATAATGAACATTTATGCTTATAGAAATTTTTTCCTGTAATAGTTTATTTCCTTAGGATAAATATCTTTAGAAGAATAGTAATTTTATAAATGGTTTTTCTAGCCAGTGGTAATTATGCTATCAAAAATTAAACAATCGTTTCTATTATTTTCTGCTAATTTAATATCTCAAATCTTATTACTTATTAAAATAGTTTAACAATTTTATCAAAAGCTATTAAATAAATCCCTCATGTATCATGACCTAATGTTCTAACCAGCTTGTTAAAATGAAGTTCAACTTAATTAATTCTTGCATATTAATACAATAATAACCACTCTCCATGCTATTGCCAGTAACTGTATAAAAAGGCAAAAGAGTATCATTGGGAATTATACACAAACGAAGGTCTTCCTGTGTCTTAAAAGAAACCATACATCACCTCTTTCTCCCCCCGGTATATTCAGTTACCCTTTTCTCCATGAGATCATATGCAAGAACATTTATTAAGGTTGTTTGAAAACAGAAAACGCTAAGTAGGAACTAAAAACGGTCCATAATCCTCTTGTCCTGATAACCCATGCTGACATTTTGTAACAAATGAAAGTAAAACATGCATGTGATTAGAAAATTCAGATAATAATGGAAGGTATAAAACTGAATGTGCCTAGAATAGGCAAATTCATAGAGACGGGAAGCAGAACATAGGGTACCAAGGTCGGGGAAGAGAGAGGAGTGAAGAGGCCTTGTTTAAGGGATAAAGAGGCTCAGTTTGGAAAGATGAAATACTTCCAGAGATAGAGAGTGGGATGATTAGGCAACATCATGAACATACATTATAGCACTAAAACAAAAGGCAACTATTTTTTCACTTTTTAATTTTTTTTTTTATTTCCACAGGTTTTTGGGAAGCAGGTGGTATTTGGTTACATGAGTAATTTCTTTAGTGGTGATTCCTGAGAATTTGGTGCACACATCATCCGAAAAATATACACTGAACCCAATTTGTAGTCTTTTATCCCTCACCCCCTCCGGCGCTTCCCCCCAAGTCCCTAAAGTCCACTGTACCATTCCTATGCCTGTGTGTCTTCATAGCTTAGTCCGACTTGTGAGTGAGAACATGTGATGTCTGGCTTTCCATTCCTGAGTTTACTTCACTTAGAATAATGGTCTCCAGTTCTACCCAGGTTGCCGCAAATGCCATTCATTTGTTTCTGTTATGGCTGGGTAGTATTCCATATATACATAATGGAACACTACACAGCCATAAAATAAACAAATGATATATATTATATATATAAAATATATGTGTATAATATATACAATTGTATAATAAAATTATATATTTTATAGAAATTATATTATATAAAATATATTTTATATATAATATATATTATTATATATAAAT
>NW_022436970.1:22236180-22289134 GCF_009761245.1 Sapajus apella | reverse complement strand
TGATTTATATATACACACACATATATATGTGTGAGAGAGAGAGAGAGAGGGAGATATCACAATTTCTTTATCCACTCCTTGATTGATAGGCTTTTGCCCTGGTTCCATATTTTTGCAATTGTGAATTGTGCTGCTATAAACATGTATGTGCAAGTATATTTTTCAGATAATGAATTATTTTCCTCTGGGAAAATACCTAGTAGTGGGATTGCTGGATCAAATGGTAGTTGAACTTTTAGTTCCTTAAGGAATCTACACACTGTTTTCCACAGTGATTACACCTGTTTACATTCCCACCAGCAGAGTAGAAGTGCTCAAAAAAAGCAGATTATATTTTTAAATTCTGGATAAAAGTTTCCCTCCTCTAGTCTTTACCTTTCCCCAAAAGATCATCCCTAAAATTGTTTGACAAGTGTCCTCTGAGAAAAAATTATATGCATATCGTACCTTATATCTAAATCTGTAGCATATTTTTTATTTACATGAATCGGAAGGTAGCTTATACAAAGATGTGGATTTTGTTTTTTTCATTTAGTAATATTTCTTTAAAGTCTTTGACCATCAACATTATGGAGCCATACCTTATTATTTTTATCAAATGTGTAATTGCTCTTTATATGAATTATTGTAATTTATTTAACTAATCTACTCTAGTGTCCTGGATATTTAGATCAATTCCTTGTCCATAAGTCCATACGATATAAGACAAATGATAGATATTTTCAAGGGGCATTTGCGAAAAATTTCAAGTAATAATGAGGCTAAGATGACGGTAACAGTCCCACCGTAATAATGCTGACGTGGAATTGACAGTGTTTATGACTGTGAAGATACAATCTAAATAATATCTAAGAAAAGCACTTTTTAAATGACAATAACAACAGTAGTGACTAACAAAAAGTCGATATTGAATTTAACCAATAATAGGGATGGCTTTTCTCTTTAAAGTGGTAAAGTTGCTGGAATTAATTCACTCCTCTCACAATACCCTAGTTGTGAGTGAAAGGAACAGAACAAGAACGTGCAGATAAGATGTCTTTTGAAGGCTTCATGCACATCACCTGCGGCTTTGCCAGCTGCACTCTATAACAAACTCTACTTTTCCAAATACTTGATTGAGAAATATTTCAAAGATGTTAATATTATTCAATGCTCTCAATTTTCATTCTGTGATGTTGGTTTTAGTCCAATAGGTAAAAGATAATATGTCACTAGGAAAAATAAAGTTTTCAACCAATTTTAAATATTTATGTGAATATTGCCTCTTTATTCTGCCATTATTAAAAAGTTAAACTCAAGTTAAACAGAAATGATTTATTAATAATTCCCAAACTAAATTATTCAGTCAAAGCCAAATCCCAATAGTTATAAGGGATTTGCGCCCTGAAGGTAATTACTGTACTATTTTAGTTTCTTTCTGCTCAGTTTATCAGAATCTGCTCTCTAATTCTGCCCCCTCATTTCTTCTTCATAGATTTTACAGAAGCCATAGTCACAGCAGCGGCCGGAGCATTTCTATTTCAGAACATCCAAGTTATTTGTAATAACTTAGATGAACAAACAACATGATTAATTTTGACATTCAGGATTGTGTGTTTCTAGCAAATAGCTAATATGTTTTAAAGTACTGAAAAATATACATCTCATTTGCAGCCTCTAATAAGTCTCTCCCAAATTGCGATAAAATGTAAGACTTTTAGCAGCACTGGATATGAAGACTGTCAAGTCAAATTAATCTCAGAAATTTGAAGGAAATAAAAATAAGCAGATAAACCTAAAGATTTTATGAAACAGCCTCAAAAACCAGAAACTACCCTAAAAAGAAAAGGAAATGGAGTTGGCGGAGGCTTCATAAGTTCCAGCCTCTCCTCATGTAAAGAAACAAAAGTAAATCAAACCAGAAACATGGATATCCCCCACTGTACTTTACAAGATCCCCCATAGTACCTTTGTAAAGTACTATGGGGGATCTGTACTTTACAAAAGGTACCCCCTCTTCTCACTACTTCTAACCATTAAACACCATCTTTCTTATTCACTCGCAGCAGATTCCAGACTTTTAAAATCTAGAAAATGAATAGGTGCAGATTGAAGCAGAAAGAGAAGGATGTGGTGGGCTGCACAGGCACGGTGTAGCCTCCACAGGTAAGGTTCGTGGGTTGGTGAAAAGGTCTGAAATAACTTGATAGACAAGTAAGCTGAGACATGTAATTGTCAAAATCTTCATAAACTCTAAGTATGAACAAAACATAAATCCCATAGGGAAAACTTAAGATAAATTCAGAACCAGCTTAAAAGCTAAGAGGAACTATATGGATATGCCGGAAAAAAATATGTAATCAGAACAGGGACAGAGATAAGGGGCCTAGAGCCTCACATACACTGGCTAAGCTCCTCTCAACTTGAGTTTGAGTAAAGGAAAACCAAGTATAATGACACTGAGAAATTGGCACTCCCTACCTCATCAAACAGTCTAGTAGAATCAATCCAGTGTAAATGTGTCATCAAAGATCATGAGTTATGTAAAGACAAGGGGATATTATGGAAGAGAACAATGAATAAAAACTGACAGAAAAAAAAAAAACACGGATCACTCAGGGAACAGAAAGAAAATAATTTTAGTTAACATTCTAAGATATTCAGGAAGACATTACTTTCACAAAATAAAATCAACATGCTCTAAAATTGAATAATCAGAGAACAAAAAGGGTTTTAGAGACTAAAATATGCTCATAACTTTTTAAAAATATAGAATGAAGGAGGTGTTCCAGAATGGAGGAGAAAAAAAGAAGAAGAAATCAAGGAGACATAAGAGCGTGAAGACACCATCTGTGTCACCCCGATCTGACTAACAGCAGACCTCGGAAGAGAAGAAAAGGGATAAAGAAATTGCCAAAGAAATCATAGAAGGAGGAGAATCACTTGAGCCCAGGAGGCGGAGGCTGCAGGAGCAGAGATGGCGCCAGACTGCGCTCCAGCCTGGTGACAGAGTGAGACCCTGTCTCAGAAATAAATAGAAGAGATTTCCTCCACAGATCCAAAGATGAAAGGAAATTTTCAGATTGAAAACATTCACTCAGAGACAAGAAGAATTTTAGAAGATTCACGTCCAGAAACATTCTGGAGAAATTTGAGAACAGCGAGAGAAATGGCAGCTTCTGGGAAGAAGAAGAAGAAGGAGAAGGAGAAGGAGGAAAAAGAAGAAAGAAGAAGAAGGAAGAAGAAAGAAAGAAGAAGAAGGAGAAAGAATAAGGAAGAAGAAGAAGAAGGAAGAAGAAGAAGAAAGAAGAAGAGGAGAAGGAGGAGGAGAAGGAAGAAGAAGAAGAAGAAGAGGAGGAGGAGGAGGAGGAGGAGGAGGAGGAGGAGGAGGAGGAAGACCAAGAAGAAGAAAGAAGAAGAAGAAAGAAGAAGAAGAAGCCCCCCATGTGTAACCAAGAGAACGACATCCCTTGACCATGGTTCCAACAACACACGGGCCTAATTGGAACCTGCTCTACACCCAAACAAGCTATCAATCACAGTAAAGCTTAAATAAGGACATCTTCAACAATGGAATAATGCAGAAACTGTACCCTTTCTTGTAAAACTAACTGAAGATATTATAAAAAGCTACAATGTATTATTCATGAAACAGAGATACAATGCCAAGCTACTGTCAGTTCGATTCTGGACACATCTGAGAATGTGTGAGATACTTATTTCTCTTGTCAATGAAAGGAAAAAAACACAACCAGAAGTTTACAGGAGAAAATGGCATACCTATAGACATGGCATAACTTTAGACAACTGATGGAAAATACGTTTAAGGGAAAGAATTTGCGTGGTGAATTCGTGGAGCACTGTCTTCTTAGTAACGCAGCCTGCCTACCCTAGCACAAAAAGAAGGCTCGCCTTCCCTACAGACCATTTGTCTCTGCTCTTATAATGCAGAGGATAAAAGCATGGAACCTGGACTCTTGACTATTTAGACTCCATCCCAGCTCTGCCCTTCACATCTGAGAGACCTTGAGAAAGTCATTTAAACTCCATCTCCATCAGTTTCTTCGTTGGCAAACTGGGGATGAAAATAGCAGTATCTAAGTCATGGTGTTGCTCCACCACCAAAATGTACAAAGACAACATCAAAACGTTTGCTCAGCCTCTCTACATAACGTTAATGCAGCAAACCTTAGTAACTTAGAAGCAAATACAATCCTGCCTTACAGGAAAGAGTGATTCATTCGAAAATGTTTGTCAAACAAATGCTTATTGATCAAGCACAGTAAATTAGGCTTATTACCGTAATCCAAGAATGGTTTGTTTAATAATTGGAAACAGTTTAATCTAATTCATTACATCAATAAAAATTATATAATGACTAAGATTTTTAAAAGGTTGTACTAAAAATAAATCTTAATTTTTTATTTTAAAAGACATAATGACATTCCTTAACATAATAAAGAACATGTGTAAAACCAAGAGACATTATACTACATGGCCAGACACAAGATATTCTCACTGAAATCAGAAATGTACCACAAGCATTATTACCAAACGTTATTTTGTGTGTTATTACACAGAAAAATAACATAACACAAATTTTCACTCATCAAATTAACCAGGAAAGAAAAGAACCAAATTTGTCAATAATATAGAGAAATCGAAGCCCTTAAATTACTAGGAGAACAAAATGAAGCAAGTGTTCTGGAAGTTGAATTGTTGAAATATACCAAAAGTTGGAAGATTATTCCTTTACGGCACAGCAGTTACAATTACAGCAATTAATTCTAAACATAGAAGTCAATGATAACCACAAGAATTTACTATTAAGCATGTTTATTGGATCCTGCCTTAGTTTGCTAAGGATAATGGCCTCCAGCTCTATCAATGTCCCTGCAAACGACATGATCGTGTTTTTTTAATGGCTGCATAGTATTTTATGGTGTATATGTGCCACATTTTCTTTATCCAGTCTATCATTGATGGGCATTTGGGTTGATTCCATGCCGTTGCTATTGTGAATAGTGCTGCAATAAACATATACGTACATGTGTCTTTATAATGGAACAGTTTATATATTCCTCTGGGTGTATAGCCAGTAATGAGATTGCTGGGTTAAATGGTATTTCCGTCTTTAGGTCTTTGAGAAATTGCCACTGTCTTCCACAATGGTTGAACTAATTTACACTCCCACCAACAGTGTGTAAGCATTTTTTTCTCTACAACCTCCAGCAAATACCACAGGTTCTCACTTATAAGTGGGAGCTAAATGATGAGAACACATGGACACATAGAGCCGGGCAACACACACTGGGGCATATTGGAGGGTGGAGAGTGGGGGGAGGGAGAAGATCAGGAAAAAAATGGGTACTAGGCTTAACACGTGGGTAATAAAATAATCTGTACAACAAACCCCTGTGAAACAAGCTTACCTATGTAACAAATCCATGCATGTACCGCTGAACTTAAAAGTTAAAAAAAGAAAACAACAGCAACAATAAAAACTCTTGTTCTTTAAAAAATAAGAATGTTTATCAAAAGTCTAATTAGTAAGGTAAAAATTACAAACTAATGCATTTATTTGCTGTGAATTTTTTAAATAGCAATTTAATGAAATGGAATATGGTTTAGTCTTTTTAAGGTCTGAAAACAATATCCTTAATACTATGTGAAAAAAATGAGATACAAAAGCAAATGAATAATAAAATTTACAAATAAGAAGGGAATTTTAAGGTGGAATGGGAATTTGAAGGTGGAATTTACAACTGTATACCTATCGTGCTGAAAAAAAAATAGAGGTAAGAGGAAAATGCACTTTTCCAACCTTTACTTACTTGGAAAGAGGGGGAGCATATGAGCAAGCCCACCACAAGAAGGAGAAAATGAAATGCTCTATGCACACTCTTCATGACCCTGAGTCGGTAGACCAGGTGTCATGCTCACAGGGAACTCACCTTTTTTTTTTTCTTTTGTAATTTAAACTCTTTTGGAGCAAAAAGAAATACAAAAACTTCCTCAAATACTTCTACCAGATAAAGGTAGGCAAAAACGACCTCTGGACAAAAAAAGAAAACGATCAATGAAACAATCCCATTGCCATTAGCAGAATATAGCAAGAAGATAAGTGAAAAGTCACCAGAAAAGAGAAGAAAACTATGGAGTGATTGTCTAATTGTTTACAGGTATTTAAAAAAAGAGTTCATAATATTAGTTCAGTATAAGATTAACATAAGAAAATAACTTTCCTATGCACTAATCAAATATTAAGTAGATGCTTCCTTGTTTATACAAAATATACAGTCAGGCTGTGTAAACAGACAATAGGCAACAACGAAGACCAAGGTTGTAAATACGCTGGAGTAATTCTCCAATTCTCCCCAATGTAACCTATAACCTCAACATACATTCAATCAAATTTCATTGCAATTATGGCTCCAAACTTCATCTGGAAGAAAACATTAAAAAAAAAAAAAAAAAAAAAGGCAACCTAAGAGAATGCTATAAACTACTGTGTGGCAAGAAATTAGATGTCTCATATGAAATGAACAAATTTCCTACAAAGGTAAAAACCACCAAATCTGACTCAGGGAGAAGTAGAAAATCTGATCAGGCCTATAACAAAGAGAGAGTAATTAAGTTTATTAGTAATTAGATTTAATAATTAAAACTACCCACTAAGAAAATCTCAGGCCTGAATTTTTTAGTTCTCCCAAAATATGAAAAGAAATAATAACAATTCTTCACAAATTATTTCCAAAATAGAAAAGGAGGACACCCTGCCAGCTCATTTTATGACACCTGTACGACTCTGTGTGGGAAAGAGTTAACATTTCAGGTATGATTGCTGTGGCTGGAAAGATCTGCTTACTGGGTTGGTTCTTGGCTGCCATCTGGGAACTTGGATTTGGGGAGGGTCCCCACCACTATTAACTGACAAAAGTGGTTCACTGTACCTAAACCGATTCTACCAACAACATGATTTGTGCTAAACACCTGCTTTTGAGTCTGGAATTTCAGTCCATGCCGGACAGAGGCTGCCTCCATGATCAGCCCCTGTAAAAACCCAGACACTGAGTGTGTAAGGACTTCCTGGAGGGCTTGCTAACCTGTGGGTTGCTGGGCCACCCTGAGCGGCTCTGATTCAGTAGGTTGGGGGTGCAGGGTGGCGGGAGCACTTCAGCAGATTCAGAATGGGCATTTCTATCGCGTTTCTGGGGGATTGCCCTGCTGCTGCTGCTGGTCCAGGGACTGAACTTACAGGGCCAATGATCAAGGCAGCTATTTCACCTCATTCCTTTTTTAAGAGAGTTCATTTCTTGAATATCCCTTTCCATTGTAATCCGTCTGACCACAGCTTACACAATTGAATTGGTTTGTTAAATCTAACTACCACAAAGAAATTCTTAAGAAGAAACAATGACCTAGTAATTATGAAGTTACTTTCATGTTATCTAACCTGTAGGATATTAGCCAATATCTAACATGTTCTAACATATTCTAAGTATGACTCTATGACTCTACAATGATCCCAAGTATAATGTTTTATAGACAAATTTTTTTTTTTTTTTTTTTTTTTTTTAGACGGAGTTTCGCTCTTGTTACGCAGGCTGGAGTGCAATGGCGCGACCTCGGCCTCCTGGGTTCAGGCAATTCTCCTGCCTCAGCCTCCTGAGTAGCTGAGATTACAGACACACGCCACCATGCCCAGCTAATGTTTTGTATTTTTAGTAGAGACGGGGTTTCACTGTGTTGACCAGGTTGGTCTCGATCTCTTGACCTCGTGATCCACCCGCCTCGGCCTCCCAAAGTGCTGGGATTACAGGCTTGAGCCACCGCGCCCAGCAAGACAAAATTTTAATTGTTATATTGGGATAGGTCAAAGTATATATTATAATTAATTTTAAATTTTGTTACGTGCCTTCTAAACGACATTTGCAACGTTAAATACATCTGACTCTCTAACAATACTGTAATTCCTCTGACGTCACAGTGCCGTTTGCTCATGCTAGGTTGGGGCGGAAAGCTAAATCCAGACACCGCCACCCATCTGCTCTGCTGGCAACATGCCTTCTAGCTAGCCAAAGCAAGTACCGCTTCTGCAATAGCTTTGAGAAGTACTACCACTGAAGGGGAGTTTTCTATTTGTCCCCTGCTAAGGTAAACATATAAATAATCTGAGAATATTTCTACCTCTGACAAATTAAAATTTGTTTCTTCAGCTTTTCCCATGGTCTAACCCTAATAAATTGTGGCACTGGACTTATCTGTAAACCCTTGCAAGGTCATGCCTGCCTAGCTGTAGCTATCAATGATGCTCTCAGGGACACTAAAAGCCAACTCCACCATTACAGAAACTGGAGATTCCACCGCAGACCTAAGATTTTGTTACAGATAGTCCATAGTAAATACACATAATTGATCGATACACTTTGAATTGATTTTTTTTAATGATGTGAAAATCATTTTCAAAGAAACTGTGTTTCGTTACTTTCAAATATGGCTCTAAATTTATTTTCTTGTTTCTAGTTTTACCCCCTTTTGAATCCAATTCCTCCCCCAAGATAAGAGTGATTTTCCTAAAAACATAAAACGTTCTCTTGCATTAAGCCTCTGGTCCTCAAGAGGAAGTTCATCTTAGTCTCTGGGCCTCATCTTCCAGCTCGTCTCTATCAACCTTAACCCCAGACATACCCCACACACAATACCGATGCACCTGATTTTTTTCTGTTTTTCAATTTATCGTACACTTTTAACCTTCTGGATTTTGCATAGACTGTGTTCTTGTCTTACTCATTTCCAGTGACCCTTCAAATCTCAGCTTATAAGACGTGACTTCAGGAAGCATTCTCTTAGCCTGGGCCTGGGTTTAGTGCTCAAATCATATCCTTCCATATATCTCTACTTCTTCCATCAAAGAACCTAGGACACTGGATTTCCTGCATATTTGTTGAAATATTCCTCCGGATTGAGAAGAAGTCATTTCTAAACTTATTTACCACTATGTTCAGTGCCTACCAGAATATCTGGAACTCTAAGTGCTCATTGACTATATGCTGGATGGATGGATGGATGGATGGATGGATGGATGGATGGGATGCATGCATGGGTGGATGAATGGGTGGATGGGTGGATGATGGATGAATGGATAAATGGATATGTGGATGGATTTGCAGCTGAATAAATGGATATGCAGATGGATGGATGATGGATGGATGGATAGATGGATGGAATTCAAGTATGAAGAATTTCTAAAATGTTGCAGCATCTTACAAAGATCTTAATGGATTTCCTAATTGCTCATGTTCTGGTACACATGAAACTATGATCCCTTTTGTAAGACACCTCAGCTGTTCTTACCGGAGGAACTGGCCAGACCACCCCAAGTGCTTTGGGTGTTACTTGCTCACAGGCACTGTGCCTGGAAAGCTGTGTCCTGGGGAAGCCTCTAGTGGTGCCTCTTCCTTCTGCAAATATAAATTGAGTTTGGTCAACAACCATTGGCTTGAAGGCAGGAAGTAACAGGTCTCTCTGTGACCCTCCCACATTACTCACTGTGAAAACCTGGCTGCTAAGGGAAAGGTGGACAAGTTTCTATAGAAGAATGAAGCCAATAAATAAATCTCTTCTCTCTTATTTTTTAATATTAGGCTTACTGAGGTGTGTGTATATATATGTATACATATATATGTGTGTATATATATGTGTATACACATATATATGGAGAGAGAGAGAGAGAGAGAAAGAGAGAGAGACAGTCTCACTCTGTCACCCAGGCTGGAGTGCATTGGTGCAATTTCAGCTCACTGCAACTTCTACCTTCCAGGTTCAAGCAATTCTCCCTGTTTCAGCCTCCTGAGAAGCTGGGATTGCAGGCGCCTGCCACCACACCCGGCTAATTTTTGTATTTTTTAGTAGAGGCAGGGTTTTACCATGTTGTCCAGGCTGGTCTTGAACTCCTGACCTCAGGTGATCCACCTGCCTCAGCCTCCCAAAGTGCTGGGATTACAGGCATGAGCCACCACACCCAGCCATTGAGGTATAATTTATACATAGAAAAATTCACCCTTTTTATGTGTAGAGTTTTATGAGCTTTGACAAAAGGATGCAGTTGTCAGGCCACCACCATAACCAACATGAACAATTTCCATCACAAGAAAAAGTCCCCTTAAATCTAAAAATAGCCACTCCCACCAGTTCCCACTCATGGCAAGTACTAGACTGATTTGGATTGTACAGTTTTCTCTTTCTAGAAAACCATATAAATAGAATCATAGAGTATGCAGCCTTTGCACCTAGCTGCCTAAACATGATGACTTTTCACCCATGCAGTTGCCTGTGTCAGCAATTCCTTCATTTTTGCTGTTATGCAGCGTTCCACTGTGTAGATGAGCCACAGTTTGTTTACCTGTTCACAGGCTGATAGATGTTTGGGATATTCCAGTTTGAACTGATCATAAAAATAGGGATTATAGATATTTATATATGGGTCTTGGTGTGGCTGTATGCTTTTATTTATCTTAGGTAAATACCTAGGAGTTGTATTATGGGGTTGAGTGGTACTCATATGTCTAACTTTATAAGAAACCGCCAAACGCATCCAGAGTGGCCATGCCATGCTGGATTCTCACCAGTAACAGACAAGGCTTTCAGCGACCCCACATCCTCCCCAGCACTTTGACTGGCATTGTTTTATGCCATTCTAATTTATGTGTGTCATTCCTTTTGATCCGAACTTGAATTTCTCTAATGACTAATGGCTTTGAGCATCTTTTGATGTGTTCATTCACCATTGATACCTTTTATTTGGTGAATTGTCCAAATCTTTGCCACAGTCCCCGTTTTTGTTTGTTTTTGTATTATTTTGTGAAAGTTCCGTATATCTTCTGATTCCTGGAGTTTTTTCATCACATGAGTGTTTTGCAAGTGTTTTCTCCCATTCTATTGTTTACCCTTTTGTATCCTTAACAGTGTCTTACAAAGAGTAGAAGTTTTTAAATTCTGATGAAGGTCACTCAACTTATCAGTGATTTTCTGTTATAGTTTATGTTTATCGTATCTTATCTAAGAAATATTTGTTTGGCCAAAGATAACAGGAATTTCTTCTTCTTTTTTCTTTTTTATTTTTTGAAATGGAGTTTCGCTCTTGTTGCCCAGGCTGGAGGGCAATGTCTCAATCTCAGCTCACCGCAACCTTCTCCTCCTGAGTTCAAGCAATTCTCCTGCCTCAGCCTCCGGAGTAGCTGGGATTACAAGCACACACCACAATGCCCAGCTAATTGTGTATTTTTAGTAGAGACGGGGTTGCTCCATGTTGGTCAGGCTGCCTCAGCCTCCGAAGTACTGGGATTACAGGCGTGAGCCACCGGCCTGGCTAGTTTGGGGCTTTATAGCAAGAATGATGATTTATCAAGTAAATATTTGTGTATTGTACGAGATATAAGCTGAGGTTATTTTTTTACATGTGGAATACCAACTGTTCCAGCACCACTTGTTAAAAACTCTGTCATTTCTTTTTTGAGTTTCCTTGTTACCATTGTCAAAAAATCAATATACATATAGTCTTTCCCTGAGCCTGATCTGTTCCACGCACCATATGATTATCCCTCACCAGTATCACAACGTCTTCATTCCTGTACTGAGATCAATAGTGAGAGTCCTCCAATACCTTCCTTTAGCATTTCAGCATCCACAGATTTTACTGAGATCTGTCAGTAGGAAAGTCCACCAGGGCTGCCAGGAGGACCCCACACAGCCACCCAGACGCAGCTCAGTGTGAATGAGCCCATGAAGGCTGGGATGCAGAGCACATGGCCAGCGCTGAAGGCTGCAACCAACACAGTGGGACTTCCAGGCTTTGGGAGGGAGGGGATGTCTGTCAGGATGAACGGAGGATGTTTCACCATAGGAAGCCAACAGGAAGCATCACCATAGCCTGTGACGGGGCCAGAACAGCAATGTGTCAGGCGTTGCACTGGGCCCCGTGGACAGGACCTCAGCACGGCTGTCCAGACCAGGACCACTGTTGAGGATCTCGGGCTCCTTCGCCTCTGCAAGCCTTTGGAAGCATAACTGACTCCTTTGGACAGTGAAGCTCTTACCTTTCAAGATTAGGAGTAAAATGAAGCTTCAAGAGGAAAACCACTTCGACTTTCTCATACTTTGAGTTGGTAAGTGCTCACAAAATTATTTTTTTCATGTGGTTATATTTGTACCAGCATCTAAAGAAGTGTTACATCAAAGTGTGTAAAAGTACAATTTTTATAGTTTAAAAATGTTTGAATATTAGCAATTTCATATGGTTTGAATTAATAAATCATATTGGTTTTCATTTATTCACTTTGAAATTACCTATCTTGCCACAAACTCACCATGTCTCACTACTCATGGGACCTGCTTGGGAAGATTTCTCTCTTTTTTATCTTTTCAATTTTGTAGTCTGTCTTCTTCCCACTCCTTCATGAAGGCTGTCTTAAAATTTCAGGATATTTAATATACATATAATATTTGCATATTAAATATCAAAACAGGCCTCTTGCTAATGCTCTTTGTGATAGTAGCTTCTCATTTTCTTCTGACTGGATTTGCTAATTTATCGTGCTCATCATTCTGACCTATCAAGTAACTTGGATGATGTTGTTCATTTTAATAAGTAAGAACTTTTGAACAATTACTACAAAAAGCCTTAATTTGTATCCCTAAGCAAGAAATTCTTTGACAGTTCTGTATCCCCTTTAAAAACTTTACAGCATTTGGCCAGGAGTTAAGAGGACCTTGAGAGTCATTAAAAATTTACATTTTTTTTCTTTTTTGCAACATATTACTAGGCTAGGATTTAAGCTAATGAGCCAAAGTATTAAGCAGAAAGCAAGAAAACTGCACCAAGGACCCAGCTCATTTACAAGCTGCATGGAGAGCTGACCATAACTAAATAAATTTAAAGCTTTTCTTGAAAGTTCTCTGGCAAATACATTGAGGCCAATTGTCAAATACATTGACCTGAATTTTTATTTTCTCTATTAAGAGAAATTGTGTTTCAATAGGGAAGTAAGACAAGTAAGTGCAGAGTGTGGAATAAAAAGACAGCAGAACATGGGGTGCACCCTAGTGGGGAGGACACGGGGTGCAGCTGCCCCTGAAGGTCCACTGAGAGAGCGTGGCACAGCTGCCGGCCACCTGCCCCACGTGGGAACAGTGCAACACATGTGCACTCTGGAACCAGACACACCCACTTCTTTGCTTTTCCAACACATACTGAACCTCACCCAGCTTGAGTTTCTTCATCTGTAAACTGGGGATGAGAACAGCACCAAAATCATGGGATGGTTATAATAAGAACTAAGTGGGAGAACATGCAAAATGCTCGGCACATCAGGGTGAGAGAGGGAAGAATGCTGATGACAGAGCTGCAGGTGTGGACAACGATGGAAAGTCGTGCAGGGGAATTGCAGGACTCAGGGGGAGGTTTAATCAGTCCACTACTCCACTAATTTATTGATGGGGAAAAGAAGCAGATTATATTATTAGAAAATGACATCAATCAGCCCATAAGAGAAGTTGTATTAATCTGATTTCACATTGCTGATAAAGGCATACCCAAGACTGGGAAATTTATAAAAGAAAGAGGTTTATTGGACTTACACTTCCACGTGGCTGGGGAAGCCTCACAATCATTGTGGGAGGTGAAAGGCACGTCTCACATGGTGGCAGACAGGAGAGAGAGCTTGTACAGAGAAACTCCCGTTTTAAAAACCATCACATCTCATGAGACCCATTCACTATCACAAGAACAGCACAAGAAAGACCCACCTCCATGATTCAATCATCTCCCACTGGGTCCCTCCCACAACATGTGGGAATTGCGGGGAACACTGTGGACCCCTCGGTGGTGACCGAGCAACCCCAGGCTTCTGGAAGAATTGGCAAAACCCAAGCTATCTGAAATAACAAGAAGAAATTGTTGTTGATTTTTAACCTGTAAATTCTCTTAGAATTTCGTTTCCCCGAAATGAGTTATTTGCTTTGTTATGCTTGTTACTTACTGTATCTATTATATTTGAGAAAATGAAGAATAATGTGAAAAGTTAAAATCAGCTTGTAACTTTGGCTCTGCTGAGCTGTTCTTGAAAAAACAGGAACTCTGTGTAAAAGACAAACCACACAGCCTGACTGCCAGAGAGAGAGATGACAGCACGTAATAAGCTTCTCAGTGCAGACAGCCTATAAGTGGACGTGTTATGGAAAGGATGATTGCACAGATTCCTTTCCCAGGAAAGGCATGGAATTACATCCCTGGAAAGGGAATGCAACCCTTTTGAGGGGCTGTCTCTGCTGGAGATGAGGATGTAAAAGTCTTTCTTCTCCCACCGCTCCCCCAGACCTGCCTGGAGCCCCCACTTCTTGCAGCTTTGTGGTCAGGCTGGTTGTCCTGTGTCAGACCCTGCTCCCCTGCAGCTGTGAGCCCAGAGTAATCTTGCCAATAACTATAAGTTCATCTTTAACGTCTATTCTTGCTAAGGTGCATGGTTTTTATGCTGACACACAGAAAGTTATCTTCACATGGTTCTGCTTTTACGATACCACATCGTGATCTTTCTGCACCAGTTTTGCAGATGTATTCCTTTTGTGTGATCATTACCCCAGTGTGTGTAGCCTCACCCACCCTCCCCTATTGAAAGAGCCTAATAAAGAACTGAAGTTTTCAGGGGAATTTTAGACACCCACGGAGCGGCTTTATATGGTGTCTCCCTGGGGCCCAGCTTTGAAGAAAACTGTTTCTTTGTCTTTTTTTTTCCTTTTCACCAACCGATGGACCACTTTGAGAGAGATCTTGAATCCACATGGATATATTGGGAGCTTGTCTCACAATGGGAATTATGAGAGGTACAAGATGAGATCTGGGTGGGCTCAAAAAGCCAAACCATATGGGAAGTCCAGTGTAAACATCAAATGTGAATTGGAGAGGCCACTGCATGCACAGGCTTCCCAATAGCAGCGTCACGTGGGAAAGGTGAAGGAGGACAGAAACCAATCTTATTCCCTTTCTGAGCAGACCTCATTTTGTTTGAGGACGATTAAAGAAAAAAGGTCTTCTTGTCATCCTTTGGAAACTAATTCCCACAGTGGCCCTTGGACCCATACCAGCTTCCTAGAAAACTCAACCAAATCTGTTTTGTAAACATAATTGGATAAGCAATTCTATTTATGAGAATTTTATCCTACAGATAAATGGGCACATATACACAATTTTAAAGGTGCATATATAGTCATTGCAGCAAAAAGAATGTAAACAATTTTCCAATCAAAAATGGCCTGAGGTAAAATTACATAGTTCAGTAAAGGTCTATACATTCTATGCAGCTACAAAGAAAATGAAGACACTCTCTGTCCTGATATATTAATAGCTCCAAAATACATTAAGTGAAATAGCGTAAGAAGAGGCATACAGATCAATGGAATAGCACTGAGATTCCAGAAATAAACTCATACATTTGATTTTTAACAAGAATGCCAAGATAATTTGATGGGAAGAAAATAGTATTTTGAACAAATGGAGCTGGACAACCAGACAGCCACATGCAAAAAATATGAAATTGGACCTTACTTCACACCATACCAAAACTTAAAATAGGTCTAAGACCCAAATGTAAAACATAAAACCATACAAATCTTAGAAGAAAACATACGGTTAAATAAATCTTAATGATCTTGTATTAGTCAATGGTTTCTTAGAAATGACATCAAAGGAAAAAAATTAGATAAACTTAACTTTATCGAGATTAAAAACAATTTTGCTTTAAAGGATAACACTAAGAAAGTGAAAAAAGAACCCATTCAATGGGAGAAAATATTTGCAAATTGTACATCTGATAAATACCAAGTATGGAGAATATGTAAAGAACTTCTACAAATCAACAGTAACATGACACCACAATTCTTAAAATAAGGAAACGTTCCAAATAGACATTTCTTTAAAGAAAATACACAAAAAAGCCAATAATGGCATAAAAAGAAGTTCAATGTCATCAGCTGTCAGGAAACCACAAATCGAAACTGTGGTGAGACACCATGTCACACTCTTGGATGGCTAATGCCAAAAAGGCAGAGAGCAAGTGTTGACAAAGACGTGGAGGAGCCGAACGCTTCACACGCTGTGGTGGGAAGCAAGAATGGTGCAGCCGTTATGGAAGAGGAGTTTTCCAAACTATTTTGGTGATTCAAGTTTAATTCAAAAGGCTAAATACAAGGTTTCCACATGACCCAGCAACTTTACTCTTCTGTATATTTAGAATTGAAAACATATGTCCACACAAAACCTATACATTAATATTTATAACAGCATATTCAAAATACCCAAAAATGGAAAACACCAAGTATCTATCAACTGATGAAGGCATCAACAAAACATTGTTTATTTATAAAATGGAATATTGTTTGTCAATAAAGAGATATGGAGCAGTGAGACATGCAGCAAAACGAACCCTGAAAGCATTATGCTGCAAAAGAAGCCAGGCACAGAACACCACATGCAGAATGGCTCCTTGTATATAAAAATGTCCAGAGTAAGCAAAGCCATAGAGATAGAAAGATGATCATTGGTTGTCAGAGGCTGGGCAAGGGGAAGTAAAGAGAGAAGCCTCAGGTCCATAGTTTCTTTCTTGGGCAGTGAAAATGCCTTGGAAATGGGTGGCGGTGATGGCTGCACAACTCTCTGAATAAACTAAACACTACTGAGTTGTCATCTTTAAAAGGGTGAATTTTATGGCATGTCAGCTATACCTCAAGACAGCTGTTACAAAAAACTGACGGGGCTGGGCATGGTGGCTCATCCCTAGAATCTCAGCCCTTTGGGAGGCCCAGGTGCAAGCATCACCTGAGGTCAGGGGTTCGAGACCAACCAACACGGTGAAACCCCATCTCTAAAGAAAAAAATACAAAAATTAGCCAGGTGTGGTGGTGCACACCTGTGGTCCCAGCTACTCGGGAGGCTGAGGCAGAAGAATCGCTTGAACACGGGAGGCAGAGGTTGCAGTGAGCCAAGATTGTGTCACTGCACTCCAGCCTGGCTGATGGAGTGAGACTCCATCTCAACAACAACAACAACAAAAACTGATGGAACATAAAATAGTGAAGAATATTTTAAGTTAAAATCCTAATAAAGAAATGTAATTGAAAGTTAGAATATGAGAACTGTATGCAAGCTAAATATTCATCTTTCATATCAAAGAATTAGTGAATATTATTTGAAGCTACAAATTTTAAAAAATAGATATAAATGTATTATCTAGAGTTTTGCAGGTCCCTGCCAATAGAATTGAAAATAGAAAGAGCTTGCAGTAATGGCCTCTGGATGTCTGTAGGTTGTTGAGGAGGCAAGATGTGACTGTGACTTTCTGTTCCCAAGTGCATGTTTATTTTTACCAAATATTTTAATTTTAATAATTTTAAATAATTACGATAGAATGAAGTAGAACTATAATAACAGCTTACAAAGATTTCCAAGAAATATGTTAAGAAATCAAGTTGCAGAAGAGAGCACACAATTTGATGCCTTGGGTTTTTTTTTTAAAGGAGGAAGAAGAAATTATTACAGAGCTATCTTTGTGGGTTTCTGGGAAAGGCCTGGAAATACAAGAAATCATCACAGCAACTAACCTGAAAAGTCTGACTTGCGGGAGGGAGACTCATCCAGCGGAGACTGTTCCCTTGTAGCCTCTGGACTTTTTTCCACAATGACATTTGCCATTATGGCATTTTCACACGTAAATAGACAATGGGAACAGTTCCTCTTTATGTATTTAAAATTCAGTCTGATTTTCTATTGCCTTTCTAATACTAATCTTCCAATTAGTTTGGAGGACAAACTTGAAAAGAAAGACAGATTTTTTTTTTTAGATGAAGTCTCACTCTGTCTCCCAGGCTGGAGTGCAGTGGCGAGATCGTGGCTCACTGCAACCTCCACCTCCTGGGTTCGAGCAATTCTTGTGTCTCAGCCTCCTCTGAGTGGCTGAGACTTCACGTGCATGCCCCCATGTCCAGCTAATTTTTGTATTTTTAGTAGAGACAGGGTTTTGCCATGTTGGCCAAACCAGTCTCGAACTCCTGACCTCAAACAATCTGCCCGCCTCAACCTCCCAAAGTGCTGGGTTTACAAGCCTCAGCCACCATGCCCAGCCTTTCAACTGGAGAGAGGACGCCAACGTGACTGTTCTTTTAACAGGAAAGGAAACTTACAACAACCTCTTTGCTTTGAGCTCAATTAAACTTGAAGTCTTGGAACCTTTCCTCATGGTTTTCCTGTAAACGAGGTACCAAGAATTTGAGTAAACCAAATAATGAAGACCAAGAAAAGTAGAGCAAGACCCTGAGGCAAAGAACTAATGACCAGGCCAAGCCAGCAGCCAGTCCCAAGAAAATGTGGTCCCTGAGGGAAATCAACAAACAGCAAATAAGCCATACAGTGAGGCAGAGAAAATAAACTTTAGCTAGATTTTTGTACAGATTTTAAAGATTGGAAAGAGGTTTATTCAACTTGAATTCTGATACATTAAAGAGGCAGCATGACCAGTTACAGTTCAATTTCTTAATAAACATATAAATTTCATAACGAAGTGCTTAGAAATTTCTATTTCTACTATCAGCCCAAATCTATTAAGAATGTCTTTTAATGACCACTTGATGGCACCATAGTTAAAATGCAGGCGCAGTCACTGGCCCCTGCAGCATTAAAACTATTCCAGAGCTGTTTTAGAGGCATCAGCTGCATGAATCCAGATACAGCTCAGCAGAAATGTACAACAACAGACAACCTTTTTCAGACCCTCCAGAATAATTGTGTACCTTGGCCTTTGCTTGCTAAAAGATCAAGCAACACTCCTTAGCATTCCTAGGAAGGGAGGAAGGAAGGAAGGAAGGAAGGAAGGAATGGAGGGAGGGAGGGAGGGAGGGAGGGAGGGAGGGAGGGAGGGAGGGAAGGGTTGCTCCATCCAGAAGAATTTTAATTTGTCTAGCTACAGTAATTAGATTTTTATTCACAAGCAGCTCATAGAGAATGCACTTAAATTAGGTTAAAAAGAGATCTTTGAAATGTCATTTGCAAAATTAGTTTGGAATATATAATATTCTCCTGGCCTAAGGTTAAGTAGATTTGGAGCAATATATTTCAAAGCAATTTTCTATTCCAAATTTTTCATTCTTCTCCTCTCCTCAGATTCTCCATTGGGCATGCAGCCCAGGATGTTCACCTCTTCTCCTTTGTTTTAATATGGAGGCTTCAACAAAGACCAAACCCTGCAAGGTACCACCACGGCAAAGCAGCAGGTGACTTCCGGCTGTAAACTGGAGACCGCTGGGCCCCACTTCCATGAAGGGTCCTTGATCCCAGGGACAAATGTTTCACTTGGTTTGTGAGTTTTTGTTTTTCACCATTTCCCCCTTCTTATCCTGTGATACAAAGTACAAGTAAGGAAAACACGCATTGCTCAGTTACCCAACTGAGTACCTTTGTGTGTTGAGGATTGGAAATGAAGGAGCTTGTGAATGTGAATATTAAATGTACACTGCAGTAAACCAAATGGCACAGCAATGGAGACTGACTTCCCATCAATGGATGTGGCCAGGACAAACGAGGACAAACGTGACACTCAGAACATCTGCCCTTGCTCTTGAACTAATGTCAGGAGGCTACAGCCAGATGCCAAGTGCTGCAGGCCTCTGAGTTACGTGACGATGGGGTAGAGATGCTGCAAGCTGTCAGCCAAGAAGGCCTCCGGTGAGTAGGCGAGCACATCTTCTTCCGTTTCAGTTTGGTGGAGAGGAGCACCCAGCAGCCCTGCTCCCCAGGAGGAAGCCTCCTCACTGCTTGGGACGGAGAGCCCATCCCAGGACCAGCGGTCCCTCCAGACACCAGTGGGTGGGATTTAAATTATTTCCATGTTCAACACAAATTTAGGAAGAGACTTCCAGTCCCATCACAGGTAGCTGCCCCCTTCCTCCCCGGTCCTGTCTCTCATGACCAAGAACCCCAGACACCGCATAGTCAACAGGTGTAAGAAGAGCCTGAAAGGCATGAAGAAGGCGGGGTGCCCAGGGAGCCGGGCTCCAGGAAGGGTGGAACTGAGCTCCTGGGCTTCCTGTCACCCCTCAGAGATTCCACCTGGCCCTGCAGAAGCCCCTGCCCTGGGACCACCCACAGACACACACAAAAGGAGCTCCAGGAAAACCCTGCCTGCACCCCCACCCCCAGCCAGAGAACCACAAATAGAGCAGCAAGACTCCTCAGACACACACACGGCCCATCTCCAGGCTCTTAGCAGGGCCGGTGGGGGAGTGGCCACCTCCCCACCCCACTCCTGCCAGGGCCTCGGGCTGCACTGAGCATCAGTTGGCGCCATCCCAACCCCTGAACAAGCAGGCAGCACCCTGACCCACCCAGAGCAATGTCAGTGGGTCCAGCGTGGGGCTGAGCCCCACTCCACCCTAGCCAGCAGCAACAACCCTTAGCAAAGCAGTGTGACAGGGGACAGCTCACCTGTGCCCCTCCCTGGCAAGGCCTGGTCAGAGAAGGGGTAAGAGGTAGGGGGCAGGTCAAGTCCACTTTTTCCCCTCCTTATCAACTGTGCTGACGAGGGAGCACCCTCCCTTCGTGGCATCACTGAGGCTAAAGCTGGCAGTGGGAGGCTGGCCGTGGCTCAGGTTTCCCCACGCCCTCCCTGGGGTCAGCAGGGCCCATGGGAGCTGAATGTAGCCAAAGTCCCACACCCGCCTGAAGATCCTAGAAGGACCAGGGGAACGTTATCATCCCCACCCTGGGACCACCCACAGACACACAAAGGAGCTCCAAGAAAACCCTGCCTGCACCCCCACCCCCAGCCAGAGAACCACAAACAGAGCAGCCAGTCAGCATGGCCAGGGCTCCACTGCGGCCGTGGTGCCACAGACACCTGCCCAGACACAGCAGCCCAGCGGACAGCACCTGCTGCAGACAAAGACGCCATCGGCTTTGGAGTCTCATAAGATATCCTAAGTGTCCAGGCTCTGATCCAAAGTCACTCGGCGCATGAGAACTAGGATAATCGCAATTGGAAGGAGGGATAAACAGGTGGATGACAACAGGGAGGTGAGTCAGAGGCTGCCATTAGCTGAGCAGGATCTTCACATATCCATCATAAATATGCTTTAGCAAGTACAAATTCTCATGCAATAAATGCAAAATTAGACATTTTTAGCAAAAAGAAATAAAGAAAAAGCAAATGAGGCCAGGCGAGGTGGCTCACACCTGTAATCCTAGCACTTGGAGGCCAAGGCAGGGGGATCGCCTGAAGTCAGGAGTTCAAGACCAGCCTGACCAACAGGGTGAAACCCGATCTCAACTAAAAATACAAAATTAGCCGGGTGTGGTGGCTGGCGTTTATAGTCCTAGCTACTTGGGAGGCTGAGAGAGGAGAATCGCTTGAACCCAGGAGGCAGAGGTTGCCATGAGCAGAAATCTTGCCACTCCACTCCAGCCTGTGCAACAGAGTGAGATTCTGTCTCCAAAAAAAAAAGAAAGAAATTATAAAGCAAGAAAACACAATAACCAAAAGACAAACAACCATAAAACCTCAACGCTGACTTAACCAGGACAGCGAGGGGAGTCAAGACTGCATGAGGGCCAGAAGTCACCAACTTAGAACACCACTGAGGAAGTGGGCCAAGGAGAAAGAACGGATTCTCAGTGGCCTGCGTCATCCTCAGAGGAGAGAGAAAGTGGAACTGGAAAGACATATTTTTCAAATGGCTGAAAACTTCCCAGGTTTAGTGAAATGTACTGAAGATTCAAGGATCTGAAAAAATTCCAAATGTGATAAACCCAAAGAAATTTATACCAAGATACTTTATAATCAAAGGTCTGAACAACTGAAGACAAAAAATATCTGCAAAGTAGCCAGAGAGAAGCACATTGCTTGTAGGACATGCAAATTTTCCATTTGAAACCATGGAAGCCAAAAGAAAATAGCACGTGTCTCAAATTCCAAGAGAAAAGGATGATCCACCAAAGCTCTATGCAGGGAAAGTGTCCTCCACAGACCAGGGATAAACAGAGACGTTCCTGGGTAAAGACGCGCTAAGAGGATTTGCACCAGCAGGGTTTCTCAAGCACGGCTGAGAACGTTTCCTAAACAGAAGGGAAATTATCAAGGAAGCAATATCCAAATATTAGGAAGAAAAAGAGAACAACAGCGAAATCAAAAAATATGGGTAAATAAACAGACTTCCCTCCTCCTCTTGAGTTTTCTAAATTATATTCCATGGTTAGAAGCAGAAATGACAACGCTGTCTGATGCGCTCAATTTATGTGAAGAAAATATTAAATATGATAGTTACATTATAAGCTATAACATGATATTGTAAACTGTAATATATATTGGGGAGGGAAAGCATGAAGAGAGAGTTTAGGTGACCACATTGTATTAGACCTAACAAAATGTCAGCACCACTAGACCAGGTAGGTTGTGTATAAATGATGAAATGCCTACAGCTACTATTTTAAAAAGCTATAAAAAGGGATGAACCCCATAACACTAGATAAATCAAAATGGAATTCTAAAAAAAAAAAAATTCAAATACAGGAAAGTCAGGAAAAACAAAACAGGGAAACTCTAAAGAGTGTTTTTATACTTCAATAAGCACATTAAAACAACCAGTGGTGGGTGCAGCGACTCAAGCCTGTGATCCCAGCACTTTGGAAGACCAAACTGGGAGGACCACTTGAGCCCAGGAGTTCGAGACCAGCCTGGGCAACACAGTGAATCCCGTCTCTTTCTAAAAATAATAATAATAATACTAATTAACAACACTAGTGAGAGCAGAAGCAGCGGCTGTCTCTGGTCGGCATCTCTCTGGTGTGTTTCTCCCGGGAAACACTCTGCTGAACATGTGAACTTGGAGACAACTGAACCCCTTTCAACATTCAGTCATTCTCTGCATGTGTGAGTGCCCGCTCCAATCCCAGAGCACTTAGGGCACTTGGCTAGCATGGTCCTGACCTCACAAAGCCTTTGGGTTCAGGTGGGAGAGAAAAATATCAATCGATAATTCAGGACTTCTAAACGTGCTTCCCCGCTGAGATTTCAGAAACTCCCACGGCATGCAGGCTGCATCCTGAGCACTGTGTGGTGCATGCCCCGTTTTACAGAGAAGGATAAAGAGAATCCCGAGAATCTCCCGAGGTCACGTAGCAGGCAGCGGTGTGTCCTTCAACCCAGGGCTTTTTACCTCTAAAGTCTTTTCTAGAAAAATCTTAATGATTACAGGGTTTCCAGGGCAGGACTGAACATAACCTATGGCTGCTCATTGTTACTATTTCACAAATGGTATTGTTTAATTTCTCACTTTTCAGTTTTAATACTTCCCAAAGAACTGAGGGACATTTTCCTGCAGCATGAACGGTGTTCATTTACATCACTAAGCCTGTCAGTCTACACAGGTTTCATCCTACGTGGACCATTTAACACCGAAGATCATTTCATCAAACAGCAATAGTTATGAGCATCCAGCTTAGGTGGGCATTTTTTGGTTTGTTTTAGACGGAGCCTCACTCTGTCACCCGGGCTGCTGGAGCACAGTGGCGCAATCTCAGCTCACTACAACCTCTGCCTCCTGGGTTCAAGCAATTCTCCTGCCTCAGCCTCCCTAGTAGCTGGGGTTACAAGCATCTGCCACCACGTCTGGCCAATTTTTGTGTATTTTTAGTAGACACAGGGTTTCACCATTTGGGCCAGGATAGCCTTGAATTCCTGACTTCATGACTCACCCGTCTCGGCCACCCAAAGTGCTGGGATTACAAGCATGAGCCGTCGCACCCAGCCCAGCTCATCTAATTTTGCCAAACTCATTTTTCCTTTTTATAAAAACATTAGAGAGAGAAGGATAAATCACAACAAAGGCCACACTGTGGCCACTGCCATCCACCTGCTCCCACCCCTTCCCCTGCCTTCCTGGTCCTTCCAGCCAGGAGTGTCCAAAAGTGTCCCAGGCAAAGCCCCTGTGGCTCTTTCCTTTCCCTCTGAACCCAGAGGTGGACAGGAAAATCTCTGCACACCTCTGGCCTGAGCTTACCAAAGTGAACTTTTCCTCCCTCTAGCCCGCAACCTGCTCAATAGATGCTCTGAGCACCCACGGGAAACACTCGACTCTACTTCTCCCAGCAGGGCCCCTGGCTGTCGGGCAGGCAGAGGCGTCCAAGTTCTCAGTGGTTCTGGGACAGGTTGTGCAGGTTGAACGGGATGAATCAGCAACAGAACCATTTCCTCCCCCAAGCTACGGGGCTAAAAGGAATAGCCAAGTAACTGCTTATCTACACAGAACTCTATTAACTTCATAAGAAGTTTTCATCTCCCTCCACGTTTTTAGGTTATATATGTTAATAGATTGAATTATGCTATCATTCACTTTATCTACCTCTTCGTATCAGTGAAGCAAAAAGAAACAGAAAAATATGAGTGGTGGCTGCAATTCTCCTTTAAAACACTAAAAACATGAAACAAATTTGCAATGATGGAAAGGAAAAGCATCATCAAGCAGTTAGCAAAGGCTACCGCTTCCTTTTTCTACATACATTTTCTGTTCTCACCTTTGCCTTTCATCAAAGAATTCTTTGTAGTATTTATTGAAGCTTGAGATGAGCCCTCACTTATAGAAAAAAGGAGAGACCGCTTCTGAACATCAGGCAGCTTGGGGAGGCTGCTGGGCCATCTCCGGTTCTGCCTGTGTGTTTTCTACTTAACACGGAAGGGAGATGGGCATGTAAATATAGCGAGTCAGGCTTGTTAAGTACTCGCACACATCACTGACGTGCACGTGATGTACTAGGATGAGTTCTCTGTGTGAGCGTCCTTGATAACCCGAGTATTGCCCCTTCAGGAAATCTCTTAGTAATTAATTTCTTCCACAAATATTTGGGCAGACTTTATGAGGCTTGACATACACAGACCGTCGCCCCGAGAGGTCAGTCCGCAGACATAGGGCTTTGTCTTATTCACTGCGGACCCTTCGGAATCTAGACCAATATTACCTGATGGAACTTTCTGCAGTCATAGAAATGTATACGACTTCGTATTACCCAACACGGTATTCACTAGTCCCACGTGGGTACTGAGTGCTTGAAATGTGGCTAATGTGAGTGAGGAGCTGATTTTTTAACTTTGTTTCACGTTCACTGAATTTCAGTGGTCAGCCATGGCCGGTGGACCACACAGACATGCCCGATACAAGCAGAAGCTCCATAATTATGTGTTGTTGAGAGTGAGCTGCCTCTGCCCTACGGAGCTTACGATATGGGGAGAGATAGATACTGATCAAATATTGACAAAATAAATCTGTAATTACAAATTATAACTTGGCTGTTGAAAAGCGCATGATGGCTGGCCACGGTGGCTCACGTCTGTAATCCCAACACTTTGGGAGGCTCAGGCAGGAGGATCACTTGAGCCCAGGAGTTTGAGACCAGTCTGAGCAACATAGGGAGATCCCATCTCTACAAATTAAAATTAAAAATTAGCCAGGCCTGATGGCGCTCACCTGTGGGCCCAGCCACTCAGGAGGCTGAGATGGGAGAATCACTCGAGCCCAGGAATTCAAGGCTGCAGTGAGCCATGATCTCACCACTGCACTCCAGCCTGGGTGGCAGAGCAAGACCACACCTAAAGAAAAGAAAGAGTGCATGGCTCCATGAAGGAACATTAGCAAGCACCTTGGGCCTCACGGAGACTGTCTCTGGGGAAATAGTGCTGGGGCTGAAACCAGAACAGCCGTGAGCCTAACACAGAACCAGAGAGAAGGAATGGTGAAGAGAGAGAAAGTAGGGGAAGAGGGCAAGAGAAGTAGACAGAGAAAGAGACAGAAACGGAGAAATAGGAGACAGAAGAAAGGAGTCAGACAGAGATAGAGAGAGAAGGGGGAGAGACAGAGGGAGAGAGGCAGAGAGGGAAAAGAAAGAAATGGAGACAGAAAAACAGAGCAACAGAAACCAACAGGCAGAGAGGAGAGAAAGACAGACAGAGAGAGAGAGAGAGAGGAGTGCAAAGGGAGAAGAAGATGGGAAGCAGCAGAGAATTCTGCCCGGCAGAAGACGCTGCACAGGCAGCGGGAGGGAGCACTGGCCAGCGGGAGGGAGCACCGGCCAGCGGGAGGGAGCATGGGGTTTCCGAGAACAGCAGGTATCTGTGCGAATCTCACACTGTGAGTTTGGAGGGGGGGTGGCCAGCTCCGGCGGGCCATCCAGGTCCTGTTGGGGTTTCCCTCTTTACCCTCAGAGCAATGAGAGCCCACTAGAGGGTGGTGAGTAGAGGAGGGACACACAAGGTTTGTGATTTTGAAGAATCACCTGTCTGCAATATAGAGAACCAAGCAGAAGAGTGGACCGAGGGGAGAGGTAGGTGGCCACGCAGGTGTCCAGGCTGCAGGTGGTAACAGGCGCTTCCGGGAAGGGAAAGATGGAGGGACGCTTCCCTCACGACTGGACAAAGGTGAGGGCACGTCTGGGACCGGGTTGTTTCCAGACCAGCCTCAGAAGCCCTGCTGGATGTTGTGCTGAGAACAGCCCTGTCCATCCAAGTTTCCACTCCCACAGTCAAAGCTCCTCACAGATCGAGCACGCGCTGTGTCATTCGTTCATTCACTCACATGGAGGGAGTCATTGTCCTCCAGAGGCCGGGCACGGCCACGTCCAGTGGAGTTGAGCCAGGTAGACCCTCAGCCTCCCTGCCTGCAGTGTGCGTGTGAGCTCTTCAAACCAGAGCTGACAGGCTGAGGGAAGCCGCGGGAAATGATCAGCTCTCATGGTCATAGCATCTTCCCATCTATTGATTTACTTTTTCAACTTTAAAATGGGTCACAGACATCACTTTGGCTTCAGAAGTATAAACTGGAGTCCCAATAGGCAGTAGCATTCATATTTTTCCTAAAGGACAGAAAAGCATTCGTGTGGCAGAGTGCCCTTGACGCGAGGTACTGCTAAGCAGCTGCAGTGGGGCTGGCTGCGGTGGGAGCTGGGCCCTCCTCATCCTCAGCCCAAGTTCCCCAGATGGGGGACACCGCACGGCCTTGGCAGCCCCACCATGAGTGGCCCTTTCTGTCAAACAAGGCAGTGTGAACAGCCTGACTTTACATTCATCTTTCCCTTCCAAATGAGGCCAGCCAGGAATTACTGAGAAAGTTATAAAGACATTTGGTTACAATTCATTCACTAAGTAAACAAATTTAATGAAGCAAACCTGTAACACCTGAACTTAATGAAGCAGACATAACAGAGTGCAGGGCAGGGCCTAGTGTCCCCTCCTGCTGTTGCCACTCCTGGCCTCAGAAGCTTGGTGGCCGGTGGGACTGCAGCTTGGACAGGCAGGAATACACGTCACAAACAGCAAGCTCACGGGTTCTGAGACAGGGAAAGTCTTTACTGTGTGTGGTTCTCTGATAAGATACAGAGAGAGGAAGTCAATATGGGTCATAACTCCCTGCAGAATCCCTGTCAGTCGTGGGGTAAAGAAGGAAGAAGGGAGAGATCGATCACATTTGCTCTCAAAGGCAAGCTCACATCGAGAGGTTCCACCACCACCCCCATTTCGCAAGCAGGGCCCATCCTCCCGGCAGCGAATCGTCTGAAAAATGCAAGCAGTGGCACTGACCATAGTGACCAGACAATGAGGACTGAGGCCAGGGGTCATGCAGACCCCGCTGCAAGCCCAGCAGTGGCCACCTCAAGCCGCAGTGACAACCAGGGGCGTCTGCTGCAGGCTGGAGCAGACAGAGGCTCAAGGCTCCAGAAAGGTGTCAGCACCTGGGGTGTGGACAGAGCCACGTGGAGGCTCTTTCGGAGGACAGCCAGCTGCTGGCAACGTGCTTCTGGAATAAATCACTCACCACCTTCCGAGGAAGACGCAGAGGCAGGTTAAGTCCCACGTTGAAAGCCTTGTCTGGGCGGAGATGTCATTCACTGTGGAAGGTACAGGCGGCTGCAGGGGGTAAGGGGCCAGACAGGAAGGTCCTCCTAGAGGTGAGAGACTTACAGGAAGATTGAAGACCTGCTGGGAAAGGAAGGAGGCTCCGGAAAGAGAAGGTCAGAAACATCCAGGAAGATCCAAGAAGATGATGACTCTTGCAAGGTTGATACTGACCACCACGTCCAGTTTCTCATGGAAACCAGAGAGCAACCAGCCACAGGGACCGCAGCTCCACAGGTTCCAGGGCCCTGTCATGGGATGCTGGAGGGTGCGGGTGCTCTCTCTGGCCTGAGAGGTGTGAGGAAGCTGGAGAAACCCATGCAGGAGGCTACTGCAGCAGATGGGTGCAGCTGGGTCTCGTATAAGCAAAATGAGATGCAGAAGCCAGCGGGAGGAACGAGGGCCAGTCAGAGAAGCAGGTGGTCCCGACCTGCAGGGGCAGCGCCACATGGCCGTGGGGGGAGGACGGGATGGCCCAGAGGAAGACCCCCACCCGGTCATGAGGCAACCACTTCTCTCCAGCCAGGGAATGAGCTGTGCTTATTAGCATGCGGACCATGAGCAAAACAGGAGCAGTGACAGTCACACACACACACACAGACACACACAACAACACGAAATGAAGCCACAACAGAGCTCCATCTGCAGCAGGGCTCAAGGACTCACAGCTTCCAACCTTTGATTTAAAAACATGTATATCTAGTATTGTTTTACAGCTATTATTGGTAAAATATCAGGAGACACGCTCCTTTTGCCACCCCAATTTAAATAATAGTCATTTTTCTGAGCCAGTGAGTGACCTTGTGGTTGTCAGCCCAGGGTGATGCTGTCCTGGGGATGCTGGGGATGCTGGAACCATTTGGGTTGTCATTGGTGCCTGGGTGCTTCTGGCATCACGTGGGTGGAGGCCACAGAATCTGCTGGGGACCCTCCAGTGCCTGGGACTGACCCTCAGAGACGACCGGCTCCAAGTGCTGAGATGGAGAAACCCCCGTAAGCGAATCCAGTACCAAGAGAACTTGGAGGGGCTTAGAACAAGCTGGCTTCCACTGCTGTTTTCCCCAGGATAAAGTCATGTCTTGATCAGCATTAAAGTGACAGGTTTCTTGGCTCCTCTTGTGAGGTTTCTGCACCCCAGAGCCTGTCTGGGGGCTCGGCCCCTGGGCCCATCATAATGAGGATGGAGAGAGGGTGGCGCTGTGGGCACACCTGGCCACTGCTCTTCCCCACCCGGGAGGCCTGCCTCCTCCCGTGTTTCCGAGGTGACTGTCAGGAATGACCCTCGATTACAATGATGACTTCGTCTTGACTCATTTGAGGCCCAGCAGAAGGGACCCCTCTCTGCATCGCGATGAGGCGGGTGTGTGAAATCCCACCCTGATCTGGAGGTGAGCCTGCAGGGTCTCACACTCTCCTCCCCAACCCCACTCCAGACCTGGGCCCCCACTCCCTCCAATAAAGACAGGTCATCACATGCTGCAAGGCCAGATGTTTGTGAAGACCCTCGCTCAGGGAGGGGCGGGAGGGGTGAGAGAGGAAACAGCGTCACAGGGCCTGCTCTTCAACCAGGAAAAGGCCTTTGTCTCTGAGCAAAAGCTTCATAGCTGCGAGTAATCTGCACCCACGACCAACACAACACAGTGCTGAATTCCAAACAGCGCCGCTTCCAACCAGGTGCATTGAATTTGTCTCACTTCAAAATTACAAGCAAATAAACACAGGAACAAACCACTAAGCCATTATTACTTCGCAAGATAGTGAACTCTAACTTAGAGACTTTGTGATTTGAACAAATGGTATTAAGAAATAATATTTACAGGTTTGAGTTTCAATGCATTATTTTCATTCTGGGAAGACACCTTCTAAACAAGCAGACACAATTTAAGTTTAATTGAAATTTAATTAAAAGTTACTTCTCTAAGATTATGAGTTATCTAGGCACCCCTTAAATTGACTCCTATATGACACTGAAGTAAAACCTCTTAAACTGGTGGAAAACAAAGGTTCTCATTCTAAATAAGAAATTCTTCTAGAAACACATGCACGTCCCTAATGGGCTGAAAGGAGCTCAGGGTGTGAGGGATCCTGTCTCTTGAGTCTTGCTGTTCCCCCAGAATTCATCAGCGAAAATGCACCAGGCCCTTCCATTTAATTTGGCACAGTAACAATATTTTTTCCTTGTCTTTTCAAAAGTTATCTCAATATAATAAGAGCAAGAAAATAAACCCTTTTCTGATCAATGTGGTGACGTCAAAAACACAAAACAAAAACAAAAACAAAACAAAAGAAAGTAGAAAATAAACCCAAACTTCACCTTTCAGAAAACTAGAAGACATCTGTTCTTACAAATCACAAAATACGAAGACAAAAAGAATGGACAGTGGGGAGGATCCAAGATGGCCATTTAGGAACAGCTCAGGATTGCAGCTCCCAGTGAAAGCGCAGATGGTGAGTGGACACCGCATTTTTATTGCCCACAGACTAGGAAATTCCCAGGCGTAGGAGCTCCACAGGTCGCCAGCACGGCTGTTTCGGCCAGCGCCGCCGCTTTGCCCCGCGTGGCTGCTTTGTTGGCGCCCAAGAGCAGCAGTTCTCTGTACAAAATACACCAGTCTGGGTGCCCTTTTGGCTGGTGATTGGAGCCACGGGAAGTCACCCATTCATCTGTTTAAAAAGGGGACTGAGCAGGGAACCAGGACAGTAGATTCCAGGACAAAAAAAGCGCCACGAATCTCAGTGCCACTGTTTAAGCCAGCACAGTGAGTTGTCACACAGGAAAAAACACACACCGTGGTGCCTCTTCAACAGGCGACTGGAACACCAACTTAAAAAAAAAAAAAAAAGGCTCTGAGGCAGGGAGCCAGGCGATCAGGCTCGGCTGGTCCCACCCCCACAAAAGAACAGCAACCAGAAACTCTTTGGATTGAGAGTTTCACAGCAAGCGCAGCTGAACCCGGGATGGTCCAGCTCTGTGGGGGAGGGGCGTCTGCCATTACCGAGGCAGCCCGCTACTACGGAGGTAGTCAGTCAATGCTGAGGCAACCCGCTGTTGCCAAGACAACCCGCCACTGTAGAGAGGCTCCGCATTAACAGAGGGGGGCCACCATTGCCGAGGCAGTTCTAACTACCCCCATATAAACAGGACTGCAGGGAAGTTCACTCCGCAGCTGGGCGGAGCCCACAGCAGCTCAGCAAAGCCTCTACAGGCAGACAGTGACTAGGCTGCCTCCTTGCTGGACAGGGCAGCTCTGAAGGAAAAAAAAAAAAAGAGAGAAGGCAGCAGCATAACCAAAACTCATAAAGCCCTAAATCCCTGGGACAGAGCACCTGGGAACAAAAAGCAGTTTATGAGTTCTGCTGCAGCAGACCTAAACATACCTGCCCAGCAGCTCTGAATGAACAATAGAGCTCACAGCTCACCATTTGAGCTCCTATAAAGAAGAGACCATCTCCTCAAGCAGCTCCCTGACCCCTATATATCCAAAGAGCCACCTCATAAAGGAGAGATCAGATTGACACTAGGCAGGTATCCTTCTGGGACAAAGACAGCAGAAGAAGAAAACTGGTAACAACCCTTACTGTTCAGCAGCTGCTGCAGGTGAACCCCAGGCAAGCAGGGCCTGGAGTGAACCTCAGCAGACCTACAGCAGAGGGGCCAGGCTGTCAGAAGGAAAACCAAGAAACAGAAATAACCTCATCATCAACAAACAGAACGTCAATCTGAAATATTTGAGACCCAATCTGAAAGCCAGCAATTACAAAGTCGACAGGTGGATAAATCCTTAAAGATGGGAAGAAACCAGCACAAAAAGGATGAAAACACCCGAAACCAGAACACCTCTCCTCCTACAAGGTATCACAACTCCTCACCAGCAAGGGAACAAGGTTGGATGGAAAACAAGTGTGATGAAATGACAGAATCAGACTTCAGAAGGTGGGTAGTAAGAAACTTCTGTGAACTTAAAGAACATGGTCTAACCAAATGCAAAGAAGCTAAGAACCTTGAAAAAAGATTTGATGAAATGTTAACGAGAATGGACAAAATAGAAGGGAATATAAGTGAATTGATGGAGCTGAAAAATGCAACACGAGAACTTCGTGAAGGATGCACAAGTATCAACAGCTGAATTGACCAAGCAGAAGAAAGGATATCAGAGGTCGAAGATCAACTCAATGAAATAAAACGGGAAGGCAAGAATGGAGAAAAAAGGGTAAAATGGAATGAACAAAATCTCCAAGAAATGTGGGACTATGTGAAAAGACCTAATCTACATTTGATAGGCATACCTGAATGCGATGAAGAGAATGAATCTAAGCTGGAAAATACTCTTCAGGATATTATCCAGGAAAACTTCCCCAACCTAGCAAGGCAGGCAAACATTCAAGTCCAGGAAATACAGAGAACACCACAAAGATACTCGTCAAGAAGAGCAACCCCAAGGCACATAATCGTCAGATTCACCAGGGTTGAAATGAAGGAGAAAATATAAGGGCAGCCAGAGAGAAAGGTCGGGTTACCCACAAAGGGAAGCCCATCAGACTCACAGCAGATCTCTCAGCAGAAACCCTACAAGCCAGAAGAGAGTGGGGGTCAATATTCAACATCCTTAAAGAAAAGAACTTTCAACCCAGAATCTCCTATCCAGCCAAACTAAGCTTCATAAGTGAAGGAAAAATAAAATCCTTTGTGAACATGCAAGTACTCAGAGATTTTGTCACCACCAGGCCAGCTTTACAAGAGCTCCTGAAAGAGGCTCTACACATATAAAGGAACAATTAGTACCAGCCACTCCAAAAACATGCCAAAAGGTAAAGAGAATCAACACAATGATGAATCTGCATCAACCAAAGGGCAAAACACCCAGCTAGCACCAAAATGGCAGTATCAAATTCACACATAACAATATTAACCCTAAATGTAAATGGACTAAATGCCCCAATCAAAAGACACAGGCTGGCAAATTGGATAAAAAGACAAAACCCATCGGTGTGCTGTATCCAGGAAACCCATCTCACATGCAAGGATACACAAAGGCTCAAAATAAAGGGATGGAGGAAGATTTACCAAGCAAATGGAGAGCAAAAAAAAGCAGGAGTTGCAATTCTCATCTCTGATAAATTAGACTTTAAAGCAACAAAGATCAAAAGAGACAAAGAAGGATATTACATAATGGTAAAAGGATCAATGCAACAAGAAGAGCTAACGATCCTAAATATATACGCACCCAATACAGGAGCACCCAGATACATAAGGCAAGTTCTTAACGACTTACAAAGAGACTTAGACTCCCACACAATAATAGTGGGAGACTTTAACACCCCATAGTCAATATTAGACAGATCAACAAGACAGAAAATTAACAAGGATATCCAGGACTTGAACTCAGACCTGGACCAAGCAAACCTAATAGACATTTACAGAACTCTCCACCCCAAATCCACAGAATATACATTGTTCTCAGCACCACATCACACCTACTCTAAAATTGACCACATAATTGGGAGTAAATCACTCCTCAGCAAATGCAAAAGAACGGAAATCGTAACAAACAAGTCTCTCAGACCACAATGCAATCAAGTTAGAACTCAGAATTCAAAAACTAACCAAGAAACGCACAGCCTCATGGAAACTGAACAACTTGCTCTTGAATGTTGACTGGATAAACAATGAAGTGAAGACAGAAATAAAGATGTTCTTTGAAACCGAGAATGACAACACAATATACCAGAATCTCCGGGACACATTTAAAGCAGTCTCTAGAGGAAAATATATAGCAATAAGTGCCCACATGAGAAGCAAGGAGAGATCAAAAATTGACACCCTATCGTCAAAACTGAAAGAGTTAGAGGAGCAAGATCAAAAAAACTCAAAGTCTAGCAGAAGACAAGAAATAGCTAAGATCAGAGCAGAACTGAAGGAGATAGAGACACAAAAAACCCTTCAAAAAATCAACAAATCCAGGGGCTGGTTTTTTTGAAAAGATCAACAAAATAGACCACTAGCCAAATTAACAAAAAAGAAAAGAGAGAATAACCAAATTGATGCGATAAAAAATGATAAACGGGATATCACCACAAATTCCACAGAAATTCAAACCATCATCAGAGATTATTACAAACAACTCTATGCACATAAACTAATAAACCTGGAAGAAATGGATAAATTCCTGGACACTTGCCTCCTGCCAAGCCTAAACCAGGAAGAAGCCAAAACCCTGAACAGACCCATAACAAGGTCTGAAGTTGAGGCAACAATTAAGAGCTTACCACCCAAAAAAAGCCCAGGTCCAGACAGGTTCACAGCCGAATTCTACCAGACATACAAAGAGGAGCTGGTACCATTCCTTCTGAAACTATTCCAAACAATACAAAAAGAGGGAATTCTTCCCAAATCATTTTATGAGACCAACATCATCCTGATTCCACAACCCGGCAGAGACTTAACAAGAAAAAAAACTTCAGGCCAATATCCATGATGAACATAGACGCAAAAATCTTCAGTAAAATACTGACAAGCCGACTGCAACAGCACATCAAAAAGCTTATCCACCATGATCAAGTAGGCTTCATCCCGGGGATGCAAGGCTGGTTCAACATATGCAAGTCTATAAACGTAATTCACCACATAAACAGAACCAAAGACAAAAACCACATGATTATTTCAATAGATGCAGAGAAGGCCTTTGACAAAATTCAACAGCCCTTTATGCTAAAAACCCTCAATAAGCTAGGTATTGAAGGAACATATCTTAAAATAATAAAAGCTATTTATGACAAACCAACAGCCAATATCATACTGAATGGGCAAAAACTGGAAGCATTCCCCTTGAAATGTGGCACCAGACAAGGATGCCCTTTCTCACCACTGCTATTCAATATAGTATTAGAAGTTCTAACCAGAGCAAGCAGGCAAGAAAAAGAAATAAAGGGTATTCAAATAGGAAAGGAGGAAGTCAAATTGTCTCTATTTGCAGACGACATGATTGTATATCTAGAAGACCCCATCATCTCAGCCCCAAATCTCCTGAAACTGATAAGCAAGTTCAGCAAAGTCTCAGGATACAAAATCAATGTGCAAAAATCACATACATTCCTATACGCCAATAACAGACTTAAAGAGAGCCAAATCAAGAACAAACTTCCATTCACAATTGCCACAAAGAGAATAAAATACCTAGGAATACAACTAACAAGGAACGTAAAGGACCTCTTCAAGGAGAACTACAAGCCACTGCTCAACGAAATAAGAGAGGACACAAACAGATGGAGAAACATTCCATGTTCATGGTTAGGAAGAATCAATATTGTGAAAATGGCCGTACTGTCCAAAGTAATTTACAGATTCAATGCTATCCCCATCAAGCTACCAATGACCTTCTTCGCAGAACTGGAAAAAATCACGTTAAACTTCATATGGAACCAAAAGGGAGCCCACATAGCCAAGTCAATTCTAAGCAAAAAGAACAAAGCAGGAGGCGTCACACTACCAGACTTCAAACTATACTACAAGGCTAAAGTAATCAAAACAGCATGGTACTGGTACCAAAACAGAGATATAGACCAATAGAACAGAACAGAGGTCTCGGAGGCAACACAACATATCTACAACCATCTGATCTTTGACAAACCAGACAAAAACAAGCAATGGGGAAAGGATTCCCTGTTTAATAAATGGTGTTGGGAAAGCTGGCTAGCCATGTGCAGAAAGCAGAAGCTGGACCCCTTCCTGACACCTTACACTAAAATTAACTCCAGATGGATTAAAGACTTAAACATAAGACCTAACACCATAAAAACCCTAGAAGAAAATCTAGGCAAAACCATTCAGGACATAGGTGTAGGCAAGGACTTCATGACCAAAACACCAAAAGGATTGACAACAAAAGCCAAAATAGACAAATAGGACCTAATCAAACTCCACAGCTTCTGCACAGCAAAAGAAACAGTCATTAGAGCAAATCGGCAACCAACAGAATGGGAAAAAATTTTTGCAGTTTACCCATGTGACAAAGGGCTGATATCCAGAATTTACAAAGAACAAAAACAGATTTACAAGAAAAAAACAAACCAGGCCATTCAAAAGTGCACAAAGGACATGAACAGATATTTTATAAAAGAAGACATACATGAGGCCAACAAACATATGAAAAAATGCTCATCATCACTGGTCATCAGAGAAATGCAAATCAAAACTACATTGAGATACCACCTCACACCAGTTAGAATAGCAATCATTAAAAAATCTAGAGACAACAGATGCTGGAGAGGATGTGGAGAAATAGGAACACTTTTACACTGTTGGTGGGAGTGTAAATTAGTTCAACCATTGTGGAAGACAGTGTGGCGATTCCTCAAGGACCTAGAAATAGAAATTCCATTTGACCCAGCAATCCCATTACTGGGTATATATCCAAAGGATTACAAATCGTTCTACTATAAGGACACGTGCACACGAATGTTCATTGCAGCACTGTTTACAATAGCAAAGACCTGGAACCAACCCAAATGCCCATTGATGATAGACTGGATAGGGAAAATGTGGAACATACACACCATGGAATATTATGCAGCCATCAAAAACGATGAGTGTGGGTCCTTTGTAGGGACATGGATGAACCTGGAAACCATCATTCTCAGCAAACTGACAGAAGAGCAGAAGATCAAACACCGCATGTTCTCACTCATAGGCGGGTGTTGAACAATGAGAACACATGGACACAGGGAGGGGAGCACTACACACTGGGGTCAGTTGGGGGGAAATTGGGGAGGGACGGTGGGGGGTGGGGAGCTGGGGAGAGATAACAAGGGGAGAGATGCCAGATGTAGGTGATGGGGAGGAAGGCAGCAAATCACACTGCCACGTGTGTACCTATGCAACAATCTTGCAGGTTCTTCATATGTACCCCAAAACCTAAAATGCAATAAAATAAATAAATGGAGAAAAAAAAAAAAAAAGAATGGACACACAAATGGTCAATTACTTGGATGATAGGGAAAGGAAAGACCTCAGTGTCCGCAGACGCAAAGGGCTGGGGATCTGGAGCGCACTGGGGTTTGGGGTAGGCAGCAGGGTTGCCGCAGGTCCTCACCCACTCCCAATGTGCCCCTCCCACACACTCAAAGATGGGAATTGTATGCAAGGAAAGGATTTCGCAAGAGCACTCACATGGAAATGGCACCAGCAATGGGGTAACAGACATGATAGGTTCACATTTCAGAGACGCTATTTGCCGTGTTTCAGAATCTCAGGACATGCCTAGTCAGGAAGATTTTTTCCCAACACTTGAGAAGACCATTAGGTGAAGGTAGTTCTCAACTGGAAGCAATAGTTTCCTCCAAGGGGATATTTGGAAATTGTGCGGCACCCAGAGGTGTGGGGAGCCACTACCAGCATCGAGTGGGTAGAGGCCAGGGTGCTGCCCAGCTTCACAATGCACAGCCAGGAGGAAGATGGAGCTGCCCAGCGAGGAACGGTCAAGCCAGAATGCCAAGAACACTGCTATTGAGACGCCTTGATTTAGACCTACAAACGCTGGAACTAATTCCATGATATATGAGCTAAGAAGCAAGGAATAGAAAATGAATACAAAGGGGGGAAAGCTCTGCCTTGTTCCCATGGATATTATGTGTTTTGTCTGTTTCTGAATCGTATTAAAGGCTAAAAGCTAAAAGGGAATAACCAATTCACCATGAACTCCTTTCTTTTAAGCATGAGTAATATCTAAAGCCCTGAACAGCCTTGTAAGTTCAACACGTGGTTTAATGTGCCAATATAGACTTGGAGCATATATTTTCAAATGTGTTAGGAAATCTATGATGTTGAGATGTTCCGGTAACTGGGAAGTGTCAACCCAAGCTGATGGTTTGGAAAGAAGCTGATATTCTCTGGCCAGGCCACTCAGAAGCTTTGGGGACCCCATATTCTCAGCCTAGCAACAAAAAATTTGCAGTTTGTCGGTAAAACAGGAAGGAAGGATTCCCCCAATCACATGGGGTTTGCAGAATCTCATTAGGTCAAATTAGGCAGTAAAACATAGTTTGTGAGATTTTACTGCAGCATTGCACAGGCATCATTTTAAGGCCTGTGCAAGTCATTCAAAATTTTGAGGAAGTGTTTAGCTGTCTTCCTGGGTGGTCATGAAGTGCTGTCATTCATTTTGGGAACTTAAGTTGCCCTAAGCAACATCCAAAAGAAATATCTGCTAGTGACCTGAAGTCTTGGCTTTGGAGCTGCAGAGACAGGTTCCAGCAACAGGTGTTCATTTCAAAGCCATTAGGATTCAGAGAACAATTGATGGTGAGTGGGTGGGGTGAGAAAAAAACACAGGAAAACTCAAGGGAGAAATGGAAGGACACTGATCAAACTGTCAGTATTGGTTACGTGGCACATAGAGTATGAAGAAAGGGAGACGATGGGCTTTTTGTTTGTTTCATCATCTTCATGTTGCAGAAATTGTTGCTATTATCAAATATGGTACTTTAACTAAAAGAGGCCTTAGAAGGGAGACTTGGGAAGAATGAAAAATAATTAACAATGGGCCTTGTTTTCAGAGATGGAAGAAGAGTGGTGGGTACAGAGACATACATTTGTTACGGGAGGAGGCAGAGTGATCTTCCAGTGGGCAGAGAGTGAGGGGCAGACTCCTCACACCTCAGCGTCCACACGGACCACCGGGGATCCCGTGACACCAAGTGTCTAGGGGGAGACCTGGGATTCTGCGTTGCCAGCAAGCTCCCCAGTGGCATGGACATTGCTGTCCTGGGCTGTGCGCTGAGCCTCCATGGCAGTGCTGGCTTCTCTGGGCTGTCCAGGCTCCCTGAGCAGCTCCTTGGCCACAGTGCCCTGATGGCATCAAGCACAGAACTAGGCCAGTCTCATGACAGCTCCATCCAACTGCCATTTTTATTACTTGTCATACATTTCCTTTTTAAACAAGAGTCCCAGTAGAAAAAATAATAATCACTGAGTCAGATATTCCAGATATACGGCATTTTCAGCTTAGACAAGGATGTTTAAGAAGAAAAACTACAGCATAATTATCAATGAAAAATACCCAAAGCAAAATCAAATTAAAAGAGGAAATATCTTACTGGTAAGATCAACCAGAGGTAAATCATGTTTTTATTTTGTATTCTGTTTTGCTTTATTTTTTTTCTGTTATTAACTTTTGAATTCTATTGCTAATTTCTTTAAAAATTAAATTCTAATAGCTCTAACACTTCTTTAGAACAGAATAAACTTTATCCTAGAAGGAATTCTAGAAAGATAAACGTTGATTCTGGGAGCTAGAAAAATTCTAGAATGAATAATTTAAAATAAAAATAGTGGCTAGAGGCCAGGCACAGTGGCTCACGCCTATAAGCCCCACACTTTAGGAAGCCAAGGTGGGTGAATCACAAGGTCAGGAGATCAAGACCAACCTGGCCAACATGATGAAACCTTGTCTCTACTAAAAATACAAAAATTAGCCAGGCATGGTGGCACATGCCTGTAATCCCAGCTACTCAGGAGGCTGAGGCAGGAGAATTGTTTGAACCCCGGAGGCAGAGGTTGCATTGAGCTGAGATCGTGCCACTACACTCCAGCCTGGGCTACAGAGCAAGACTCTATCTCAAAAAAAAAAAAAATGGTGGCTAGAAATTGGATGCAAAAAAAGAATAAAAATGAGAAGTTTATTCTGTGAACTAAGTTGCTAAGACTTGGTAATATCTGATTATTGAAGAATATTTTTATAACTATTAGTTGTTCATGTGTATATAACCCCAGCCCAAATTTTAATTTTTGTAATTTCCTTTTAGAAATGAATAGACTGGTTTAGTCCAAGCTTCACCCTTTCCTCTCTGTGTACCTGGAGGAAGGTAGCATGATTGTGCTCCTTAACTCATTCGGGTGTGAACTCGAGAGCACGCACTAAGGTGGTGAGAATGAGGGTCCTTTGTAAAGGGCTGTGTAAGCGCTTCTCACAATGATCGCCATTGTCGTAAGTGTTTCCAGCATGAGGTGACCACAAACAAAAAGAGATTAGTTCACAGCTGTAATATTATTTCTTGAGAGAATGTGTTTTCTATGTAGCAGGACCTCAGAAGTCTGTACAAAGTATTTTCTGTATAATTATGATTTCAGTGTTATTCCAGATTTTTAAGGCTCAAACTCCTCTCTCATAAAGCCATCTACAGTTTCACTAAAACAGTCATAATTTTGGGGGAAAAAATTGATGCAGAAGGAAAGGAAATGCGCCATACATTGACCAGGAGCGAACTCCTGGCTTCCAGGTGGCATCTGCAAGCCAGCTCTGGAGCAGACTTCCCAGGCCCCACCTGGCAGCTCCTCCCCTCCACCTGGCTTGCCCAGCTCCACAGTTTGGCAGGGTACGAAAGTTTAAAAAGTATTAGTATTATTTTTATATTTAGCCTTTCATGGTAAGTGAAAGATTCAAGCTGCTTGAGAAGAGAAATAGAGGGGATTATATAAAGAAGAGATCATTAGATCCCCTTCTAATGATCTATGATCTCCTCCTGAAACACAAACTAGAGACCCTCAACAAAACCACCCCTGTCGGCCAGCTGAGAGCATGACAGAGGCTTTTCTGACCTCTCCTTTATCCCTGGCCACACCCCTCCCTTCCCCACCGTCCTTAAAACCTCAGAGGTTCTAGAGTCCAACCCCTGTCCTCCCTCATTTCTAGGTCCCAAGCAGTTGGCTAGAGTGATTAAATAATTTAATCTAAACATTGTCCCCAGGGGAAGGCACCATTGTTATGCTGAATTTGGTATATAAATCATAGTTGCTATCGTCTTGAAGATGTGCCTATTAAAAGCAATTGGAAATATGCAAATAATTGCATCACAGTCTATGAAAGTCACAAGGCCTGCTTAATTGGTATGATCTTTTCTATGCTTGGGAACTCCTAGGAAGAGCCTGGGGAAGCTTCTCCTTTACAAAGTCTGCTTAGACCATTAAAACAACAGAGAAGGAGAAATTGCACTGGGGGAAATGAATGAATCCATGATCATAAACTATTCCATAAACATGAATCTTTGAATTTTCAAGCTGAACACAAGGGCCTTCAAAAGAAAAAAAACTAGCAGATTGAGACTGGAAAAATCATACCAAAAAAATCAATGAATCTAGAAGTTTGTCATTTGAAAGAATAAATAAGATAGAATACTAGCTAGACTAATAAAAGAAGAGAGAAGATCTGAATAATCACAACCAACAATGGCAAAGTGACGTTACCATGAACCTCGCAGAAATACAAATAACTCTCAGAGACTGCTATTAATACCTCTATGCGCAAAAGTTAGAACCTAGAAGAAATAAATACAGCCTCCCGAGATTAAACCAGGAATAAATGGCGTCCTGGAATAATGGGTTCCAAAACTGAATTAGTAATAAAAAAGCCTACCAACCAGAGAAAGCCCAAGACCAGATGGATTCACAGCCAAATCCTACCATGAATGTAAGGAACAACTGATACCATTTCTTACTGAAACTATTCAAAAAATTGAGGAGGGACTCCTCCCTAACTCACTCTGTGGGACTGGCATCATCCTAACATCAAAATCTGGCAGAGACACAACCAAAAAAAAAAAAAAAAATTCAGGCCAGTATCCTTGATGAACAACAATGCAAAAGTCCTTAAAAAAAAAAAAAGTACTTGCAAGCCAAATCCAGCAGCACATCAAAAAGCTAATCCATCATGACCAAGTAAGCTTTATCCTTGGGATGTAAGGTTGGCTTAACATATGCAAATCAATAAAAGTAATTCATCACATAAACAGAACTAAAAACAAAACCCACATGATTATCTCAATGGATGCAGAAAAGGCTTTTGATTAATTTAACATCCCTTCATATTAAAAACTGTCAACAAACTAGGCATTGAAGGAACAGCCCTCAAAATGGTAAGAACTATCTATGACAGACTCACAGCCAACGTTATACTGGAAGGGCAAAAGCTGGAAGCATTCCCCTTGAAAACTGGCTCAAGACTAGGATGCCCTCTCTCACCACTCCTCTTCACCATAGTACTAGAAGTCCTGGCCAGGGCAATCAGGCAAGAGAAAGAAATAAAAGGCATCCAAGTAGAACGAGAAGTCAAACTATCCCTGTATGCAGAAAATACGATTCTATAGCTAAAAATCCTCATAGTATCTGCCCAAAATCTCCTTGATCTGTTAAACAACTTCAGCAAAGTTTCAGGATACAAAGTCAACGTACAAAAATCAGCACCATTCCTATACACTGACAACATCCAAGCTGAGAACAAATGGAGAACATAATCCCATTCACAATCGCCAATAAAAATAATTCTCTGACCAGTGTCTTTCACACACAGCCCATGCAGACCGTGAGGTCAGAGCTTGTACACACTTTTGTTCTCCCCACTGTATTCCCAGCATTGGGCCCAGCTTTTTGCACAGAGTAGGCTCTCAGCTAGTAACTGCTGAATGAATGAAGGAATTGATAGATGAGTGACGAACTGCTGTTCCAAGGCTTATCGCTTGCCTGCCTTTGCGTCTCTTCTCTTCCCTGGCTCCCAAGCGGCCAAATTACTTACAGTCCCTTGGATCTGCTCTTCCACCTGTTGGAGGCTTTGTCCAAGCTGTCTTCTGTCTAAGTACTCCACAATGGGCCCATCCCTCTAAACAGGCCCACACTGAAAACACAACATTTTCTACTAAGCCTTTCTGTATCCATTCTGGAATATAAACTAGCTGTGATTTGGGTGATTTTTCCTCCATTAGTGACTCAACTCTTTACAGCCACTGCTCCTTTTGAAGGCATCTTGTTTTTCTTCTTTTTAATATCGTGCTTTGTTTTTCCAAGACAGAATAAATTGAACCTACAGGCTTCATCTGTTATTTCAAAGAGAGATTCATACAGCAAACCACTCAGAGAATTTTAAAGTCTGTTATTCCTAATATTGTGCCATGTTTGTAGGGAACTCAAGCAGATCTTTTGTTCTTTTCTTTTCCTTTCCTTTTTCTTTACTTTCAAAGCTTGAACATCATTTTAGAAAAGACAAAGTAAAATAATTGCAAGAAATCTAACCCAGGATGACAACACATGGCAGCAGAAGAGACACAATGCATTTTTACATCCAAACTCTGAGGTAGTAAAATGAGACCAAAGTGCCTGAATTCTGTGTTCTACAGGAGACACGTTCTATAAGCCAGCACTGAACTGTTAGAAATGAGTTGGAATTAGTGCTTTGTGATGGAGGATGAAAGATGAGATCATAAGTTCACTTCTGTGTTTCTGCCAATAAGGAGCAAAGCTGATTAGTAACCCACAGCTGTTCTATTTGCAGGGCTCACAGGGAAAGGAGGATTAACAGAATGAGCAAAAGCAAGAGGAAATAAACATGCTTCCACAATTGCAGGAATTCTGTGCTGCTAGTGGCCATCCTATACCTGAATAGTCATGGGGATTTATCAGTGCAGCAACAAACGCATTTTGCTGAGGCCAGAAAAGGGAGGCTGGGTAATGGGGAGGCTCTAACTTCAGGAAATCTCCTTCTTGGAAAAGGTTTACTCTCATACATTAAGAAGGAATGTGAAGTTTTGTGGCTTTTTTCAAAAGCAAGGTGGAAACAGATGTTTAATTCAAAATATATAAATTCTTCAACCCCATAATCCCATTTATGGAATCCATCCCAGAGAAATTGTATCACTAAGAATGTCAAATGTACAAGATGTAGATGCATTGTTTATATGGATAAGAGCTGCAAATGAAGGGATCATCCATCAGTAGGAGCATGGCTGAATAAAGTAGGCTACATCTCTCCATGAAAAATGATGCAACCCCCAAAAAACTAATTATAGCTACACCATATTTCCTAGAGAGAGTTTCATAAAATATTGTTAAGTGAAGCAAGAAAGTTGTTGAAACATGTGATTAATCAATCTATTCTCATAAAACAAAAATGGACGAATTCCTTTTTGTATGTGTACAAATGCACCTGCGTGTGTATGCAGGTGTGTGTACGTGTGTTTGTATGTTTGTACATGTTTGCACAGTATTCTATATGTGTAGACCAAAACACAGAATGAACACTCAATCATAACATGGGCAATCTTGAGTAGGTTCTGATGTGGGTGAAGGAGTTTGGGAAAAGAGACCAATGAAAAAAGAAAAGAAAACAATTAGATTAAAAATGCATACTTCAACTTCTAGCCTAGAAAGAGTGGTACACACCTGTTTCCCTGATCTTTCCACTTAGCACAACCATAAACCCTGGAAACAAAGCACTAGGCAACCAAAGGATGGCGGTGCTGCATGGTAAGAGGAAAGTGATGTGGTTCGCACTTCCGGGAGTGGAAGAACAGCACAGTGACAAGGTGTCTTGTGACCCCACTCCGCAGAGAAATGGGAGCCAGATTCTGTGTCACCCACCTACAAACCACTAGCTCCCAAAAGAAGGCAACCCTGGTAGGCATATTCCTCCCCTGATCAGTCAGGGGCTCCTCTAGACAACACCAGTGGAGCCCAGTGCCACCTGCAAATGGGATCGATGGCCACTGAAGACAGCGACCATGGAAAGCACTCTCCTTCTCCCTGGGCCTGAAACCCCATCCCCATCCAGAGACACCCAGGATAACTACACCCGTGTTGAAAAAGACGAACAGGGAGGAATCGCTTTACCAATATTCAGACTGACTACATAGCTACAGTAATCCAGACACTGTGATGTTGACAGATGGCTAACCAATAGATCCATGGAACAGGATACAAAACTTAGAGAAAGACCCACAAAATATGCTTGATTTTTGATGACGGTAGAAAAGCAATCAACAGGAGAATATTCTTTTTGTATCAGGCAGTGTTCAACCAAAGAGCAGAAGGAGTAGGAGATATTTAGTAAGCATTTGTTGCTAAGAGTTGGCTTACAGGATTAGGGAGCCAGCTGGTAGAGTCTAAAATCCATAGGTAGGCATAAGCTGGTGCTGGCCCATAAGTGGGGTTTCTTCCTCTCCAGGGAGCCCTCATCTCTGCTTTCAGAGCCTTCAGCTGCTTAAACCAGGTCCACTCAGATTACCTAGGATAATATCTCTTAGTTAAAGCCAAGTAATTATGGACTTTAATCACAAGTAAAAAATCAATACCTTCTAGCACTAAATTAAGGTTTGAGTAAATAACTGAGAACTGCAGAGCATCCAAGTAGAAACATCCAAAAGACCATTGCACTTTTCAACATACAATGTTGGAGCAGTTGAACATCCACAGGCTGCAAACACAAGCCTCAACGTAACTTTGTAACACACAAAATTAACTCAAAAGGGATGATGAACTTAATGTAAGATGGAGAACCAGAAAACGTGCAGAAAACAAAAAGAAGAAACTTCAGGATATAAGACTAGGGAAAAAGTTCTTGGATCTGACACTAAATACGGAATCAATAAAGAAAAATGTTGATAAATGGCTCTTGGTAAGTACTAAAACCATTTGCTCTGTGAAAGCCCATGTGGAGATGATGAAACGAAACACCATAGGCTGCAAGAAAATACCTGCAAACCACCTATCTAGCAAAGGACTAGTCTCTAGAAAAAATTAAGATTGCTCAATCCTTAACAGGAAAAACAAACAATTCAACCAGAAAATAGGCAAGGACACAAACAGACCTTTCACCAGAGGATACACAGGGGGCAAACAACATAAACCATCAGGAAAATGTGTGAGTCCCATGGCACCTTCCCATGCAAGACTCAGTTGACGAAAGGACATTTAAAAATTGAAGAATTTGGGAATGTAAATTAGTTCAACCATTGTGGAAGACAGTGTGATGATTCCCTAAAGATTTAGAACTGGAAATATCATTTGACCCAGTAACCTCATTACTGGGTATGTACCCAAAGGAATGTAAACTATTCTATTATAAAGATACATGCACACATATGTTTATTGCAGCACTATTCACAATAGCAAAGACATGGAATCAACCCAAATGGCCATCAAAGATAGACTGGATAAAGAAAATGTGGTACATGTACACCATGGAATACTATGCAGCCATAAAAAGGAAGAAGATCATGTCCTTTGCAGGGACATTGATGAAGCTGGAAGCCATTATCTTCAGCAAACTAATGAAGGAACAGAAACCCAAATACTACATGTTCTTACTTACAAGTGGGAGCTGAACAATTAGAACACATGGACACAGGGAGGGGAACAGCACACACTGGAGCTTGTCCACAGAGGGTGAGAAGGAGAGCATTAGGAAAAAGAGCTAATGCACACTGGGCTTAATTCCTAGGCGATGGTTTCACAGGTGCAGCAAACCACCATGGCACATTCTTACCTATGTAACAAACCTGCACATCTACATATGTAACCCAGGATTTAAATACTAAAAATATAAAAAAATAAAAAACATTCTGATTGTCTTTCTTTGGTGACTGAGCATTTGGAGAAAGAAAGCATTTGTGTGCCTACACTTGCAGAACATTTTAATCTATATTTAACTCTCTTTCATTGACCTTGGGGTTTGCAGGGAGGTGGAGTGAAAATAAAGAAGACTCCTAGGAAGACAGGACTCACTGCTGCTCACAGCTGCTCCAGGAGATGCTCTGTCAGTCAAGGTAGCTCTCAAGTCATGTGAAAGCATGAAATGAGGGTTCTCTGGATATTTTTCCTTAGCTGAATGCTAAGCAAAAGCTGAAGTGTGGAATTCTATCACCTCCATTTGTTGTTTAACATCCAAGTTACTTGTCTTGGTAACAATTAATGAATGGTCAATTATTGATTGGAGCTGAATCAATAATAATTTAATTGTGCATTTAAAAATAATCAAAAGAGTGTAATTGAATTGTTTGTAACACAAAGAGTAACTGCTTGAGAGAATGGATAACCACTCTCTGTGATGTGATTATTACACGTTGCATGCTCGTATTAAAAATCTCAAGTACCCCATAAATGCATAGACCTACTATGTACCCACAAGAATTAAAATGCAAAAAAAAAAGTGGTTGAAAAAGCAGAGAAGTAACAGTAGCAGGCTGGACACATGCACCCCTGCATAGGGGCAGCTGGGCAGAGCCCGTACATGTCCAGGGGTTTTGAAGTCACATGAACTTTCTCCTGCTACAAAGTCACATCATTTAAATCCTTTTTAGAAAGACTCAACTTCCCAAAAGACCTAACATCATAAAAGAAACTTCTGCATTGGTGCTCATAATGTATTATTCACTATTGTCTTAGGGAAACTTCTCACCTGCCCTTTAAAGAGAGAAGAGGCAATGGATTATGTACGGAAAAATGCACCCATGCTTTAGGTAGAAAGTAATCATTTGATTTTCAATAATAACAATTATTTCTAGTACATTTTTTAGCTTTTTCTAACAAGAACTTATGATTTCTTACTATTGCCCCAAACTATGATGCAGTCAACAATAAAACTGGCCAAACTATTGAGCAGCTAGCAGGTGGCTGTTTGAATGAAGACATGACAAACTGGACATAGCTGCAGCCCAGCAGCCAATTATCCTGAGGGATTTCAAGCAATACCACAGAATAACAGTAGAAGCTGTAAATGCAATTAATTTAAACAATCAACTTATGAAAATGAAGGTTGGAAAGTGGGATAGCCTCTGTTTCAGATGTCCTTGGCAAGAAGCTGTACCGGCCTGAACCTCTCCCATGGAGGTGTAGGGAGTCTTGGTGCCTGGGTCCCAGGCACCACTGAGCAGAGAGAGAAGCTCTGTTCTTGGCAGATGAGAGTTTGGTGTTGACCAATGTCCCTGGTTCTCATCATGTGGGAGATGTGAAGCTGCCCAGATTGCCACTGGGGAGAGGCAAGAAAGTCATTTCCGTGGTTAAGGTTTAAGCCTCAGGTAGTTAAAAGGAAAACGTGACTGAATCATAACCCTGTACCATTCACGGCATCAAGCAGCTCAATTAACATAATAATTTCTTATCTGAATGGGAAATAGGCCATGAGTCTGGGGACCATGCGGATTAAGGAGCATGTCCAGGGATCGTCATCTTTTTAATGCCACAGAGCTTTCAGAACGTGTGATTGGTTGCAGATGTAACACTGGCAAGACTCAGAAATGTCAGGATTCTTCCCTTCAATGTGTTAAGCAATGAAGCTAAAACCCTCAAGTTTTCTCTAATTAAGAAGTATCTGTATTCGATTCTTGACTTTCAGTGTCCAGGGGTTCCCTTTAGGGCTCTTGAATTCCCTGATTCATAAACATGCACAGCTGATCTAAGAAGAGGAGACAGGCATTGGGGTACAGGTGTCGAGGGCTTGGCAAGGCTCCGTCATGAACTCAGGGACCTGCTCTGCGCACACTCCCAGCAGAGAGCATCTCAGCTCTCACTCAGGAAAACTCAAGTTACTATGTGTCTTCAACCTTTTGAGTGCTCTTAAGTGACTAAAACAAGAAATAATAAACATGCACGTGCCAAGAGCTCTATTGAAACTTGACACTGAGTAGAAGAATTGTCTGGTAACACTAAGTCATCAAAATATTCTTCTTTTTCAATAAGAAGCAAGTAAAGAGTCTTATAGCTCAGCAGCATGAGGACTGTCACCCTATCAATGCAGGTGCAGACCTGCATCCACAGCCATCCATGGGGTTCATGCGGAAGGCTTTGGGGCGATGTGTCAACCTAAAGGTTGACTTTTTTCTCATTTACTTCCTATGAGCATCTTGGCAGTAAAAAAAGTGGAAGCATCTAACAGTTTCTGTAAATTCAGAACCAGATACATAGGCAGCCTCCAAAAATGGAAACAAGTTTGTGTTGTTCTTGTTTTTAAGCCGGCAAGTTGACTGCTTGGATTTTGCTATGTGTTTTTTGGGAAACAGAGTCGTCAAGATTCCCATCATGCTACACCTCCCGGGACCCATTCCCCCACTCACTGTGGGTTCTGCATTTCTAGGCTGGCCTAGGGGAACCCAGGGGTGAGCAGAGACCATTTCAATGGCAAAATTTTCAGAAATTATTAAATAAGATATCCTGACAATGAATTCTCAATGCCATGGCGACTGTGGACTCTGCACCATGTCCCTCACAGGTACCAAACAAGACACAGTCCTGGTCATATAAGCTCCCGAGACACAGTAGCTTTCCAGAGACTTTTGCGAGCTCATGGGAGCCAACACCGTGGAAAGCCATGTAGTGCCAGGGAGGAGGAGGGGCGCGGCTTGGTCCAGGGGCCTCAGCTCTTCCTCTAGTAACCCAAAAAGAACGAACTCAAAGTCTGGGGCAGCTCTGGGAACCCGACCTTTTATAACTTGCTGGATTTACACATTTGACTGGAATTGGCTCAAAGCAGAGATGCCGCCAGAAACTCACAGGAGCTGCAATGAACAGGGTGGAGGAAACATTTTTCAGATCTAGCCTCTAGTGCTCTGTGACTTAAGATAATATAAAGTAATGGAGAAAGAGGTACCTGGGGAGTTTTCCGCCTGTTCTCTCTTAAGGCCAGACCATTGTTGGTGGTTAATATTATTTCTTTAAAAGCCCACCTGACAGAGTACTACCTGATATGAAAGCAGGCCTCTCATTCTAATTGCACTGCAGAATTAACCACTGTTTATGTTACAGCGTCCGTGTAAAGCACCTTCCAGCCAGGTGTCAGGGGCAGACACTCCACCACCCCCTCCCCCAGCAGGCCTCTCCTTCTTCCTCCTTCTCTCCTTGCCGCATGGCATCGGTCTCGGTGAGTGTGGGATCTGGGGTGCCAGGAAAAGCTGGCCCTTGCTTGCCATTCTCAGGTTCTTGCTCTCAGCTGTCGACTACCCAAGAATTCAACCCCTGACAATTTAGGGTTAGTCAGTAGACACAGAAGGTATGACTTCTCTCCAGGGAATTTGAGTTTTATTTAAAACTCCTAAGGAGTCCAAAAAGTAGACTCTTGATGTGATGATAGCCAACGGTGTTTGTATTTTGTACGGGAGTTTCAACGACCACCTGCCCAAGTCAGGCGTTTGAGTGGCCTCTCACTGATGACTCCGATTTTTATGCTACTAGATTTTTAACTTGCCAGAGCCTCCTTTTCATCTGAGCATCTGAGATCATTCAGAATGCGCTGTGTGATTGCACATGCTATTGATTACTAATATTCTTACCGCATGTTATTTCTATATCAAATTACCTATTGTAGTAATTTATTAAAACATCATGTATTTTATCGTATGTAATTCTGTAATCCGTTGTATACGATTGATTGTACTGACTACTCTATGTCATTGTTTGGAAGAAACGAGCCTGTGATAAAAGTGGGCAGATTGACTAGGGTCCGGAGCAGCATTTCAGCGGAAGTCAGAACAGTAGAAGCGCGTCAGTGTCACCCGGCTGCTGTGCTTCACTGAACTATAATTACATGAATGAACTAAAACAGCAGAGAACCTGCATGTTTGCAGAGGCATTTGAAAAACTAGCACAGTTTCTAAGACCTTTCAGTCAATTTTTGTGAGTTGAAGTGTCAAGTAGAGAATTATAATTCTAAAAGAACAATGATACCTTATCTTCCAAATTTTTTTAAATGTTAAGAATTTAAAGGCGATTAGAGATAGAGAACATTAGGCGGTAATTACATATAAGTAGCATTAATGTTGCTAATTGAACCTGTAATTACCAAGTGTTTTTCAGATAAGCAACTAACAAGTACGTGGAAAATCACACTGTCTCTGGCTTTAGACCTATGCTGGGGGTTCTCAGACAGCACTGATTGACCTCTTCCTCCTTCAAATGGGGAAATGGAGTGGCAGAAGGGCTGTCGTTTTCCCATGATTGTGGGTATTTTGCTGACTACTGCAGGACCACAATGCAATAATACATATTTAGGAGTCTTTCCTCCAAAGAATTTATACAGGAGTCAAAAAGACCCACTATCCAACACATAGTGACTTAAAAAGAAAATGGTCATGCTCCCCATATAGACTCTGTGGTCAATGATGGACAGTGCATACAATGGTGGCACCATGAGATTACAATAGAGCTGAAAACCTACAGCTTGGTGACATCATAGCTGTTATAACATCATAGCGCAATGCATTGCACATGCAAATATAAGAAAAGTAATAGGCCAGGCACTGCAGCTCACACCTGTAATCCCAGCACTTTGGGAGGCCGAGGCAGGTGGATCACCTGAAGTCAGGAGTTCAAGACCAGCTTGGCCAACATGGCAAAACCCCATCTCTACTAAAAATACAAAAATTAGCCAGGCGTGGTGGCACATGCCTATGATCCTAGCTACTCAGGAGACTGAGGCAGGAGAATTGGTTGAACCCAGGTGGTGGAGGTTGCAGTGAGCCAAGACCATGCCACTGCACTCCAGCTTGGGTGACAGAGCAAGACTCCATCTCAAAAAAAAAAAAAAAAAAAAAGGAAAGAAAGAAAAGACACAAACCAAGCAAACGTACGTTGGTTTGCTGTGGACATATTTCTGAAAAGAGTGATACCTCCTTAGGAGCCTCCTGCAGGTCCTTCAGGAGGTGTCTGGAAGAAGACATTGTATGACAGCTCCACGCATGTTCTTCCCCTTGAAGACCTTCCTGTGGGACAAGATGTGGAGGTGGAAAATGGTGACACTGATGATCCTGACCTGTGTGCATATTTGTCTTTGCTAATGTGTGTATTTGTCTTAGCTTTCAACAACAACAAAAAACCTTAAAAGTAAAAAAATTTTAAAATGGTAAAAAGCTTATAGGTTAAAAATATCAAGAAAATGTATACTGTACAGCTATATAATGTTTGTGTTTTAAGCTATGTTATTACAAGAGAGCCAAAAGTTTTCTAAAAATATTTGTAGTTAGAGAAAAATGAGTTGCATTTATTATTGAAGAAAAAAGCTGTTTTAAATAAATTTAGCATAGCCTAAGAGTACAGTGTTTTTAAAGGCTACAGTCGTGTATTATAATGTCCCAGGCCCTCACAGTCACTCACTTCTCACTTACTGACCCACCCGGAGCAACTTTCAGTCCTGCAAGCTTTATTCACCGTAAGTGCCCTCAGCAGCTGCATCATTTGTTTCTCTCTGACACCACGTTTGTACTGCACCTTTTCTGTGCTTAGATACACAAATACTTACCATTGTGTTACAAGTGCCTACAGCCTTCAGTGTCGTAACATGCCGTTTGTAGCCTAGGAGCAATAGGCTATGCCACATGGCCTACACCGTAGAGGCCACACCAAACAGCATGTATAGTAACATGCTATTTGTAGCAGGCTGTATCATGTAGGCTCACGTGAGCGCACTCTATGGTGTTTGCAGAAAGATGAGATCACACAACAGTGCGCTTCTCAGGACTATGCCTGTTGTTAAGTGGCTCACGACTGTCTTCTGAGTTGTCTCTTCAAGACAGTTTTCTTAGTCCATTTTGTGTAGCTATAAAGGAATACCTGAGGCTGGGTAATTTACAAAAAAAAAAAGAGGAGTTTTTGCGCTTCTACACTGCTGGTATAAATGTAAACTAGTACAACCACTATGGAAAACGGTGTGGATGTTCCTCAAATAACTAAAAGTAGAACTACTGTTTGGTTGTTTTTTTGTTTTGTTTTGTTTTCTTTTCTTTGAAACAGAGTCTTGCTCTGTCGCCCAGGCTGGAGTGCAATGGCACAATCTCAGCTCACTGCAGCCTCCACCTCCCAGGTTCAAGTGATTCTCCTGTCTCAGCCTTCGGAGTAGCTGGGACTACAGGCTTGCACCACCATGCCTGGCTAATTTTTGTATTTTTGGTACAGACCAGGTTTCACCTTGTTGGCCAGGCTGGTCTTCAACTCCTGACCTCCAATGATCCACCCACCTCAGCCTCCCAAAGTGCTGGGATTACAGGTGTGAGCCACAGCACCCAGCCAAAAAGGATAACTACTATTTGATCCAGCAATCCCACTATTGGGTGTCTACCCAGAGGAAAATAAGTCATTATATGAAAAAGATACTTGCACACATGTTTATAGCAGCACAATTTGCAACTGCAAAAAATGTGGATCCAGCTGAAGTGCCCATCAATTAATGAATGGATAAAGAAACTGTGGCATATGT
>NW_022436970.1:22220089-22236170 GCF_009761245.1 Sapajus apella | reverse complement strand
ATGGTATACAAAGAAACTGTGGCATATGTATATGTGTGTGTGTGTGTATATGTGTATATATATATGGTATACAAAGAAACTGTGGTATATGTGTACATATATATATACATACACACATATATGTATATGTGTGTGTGTGTGTGTGTGTGTGTATGATGGAATACTACTCAGCTACAAAAAGGAATAAATTAATGGCATGGCAATTGCAGCGACCTGGATGGGATTGGAGACCATTATTCTAGGTGAAGTAACCCAGGAATGGAAAATCAAGTATCTTATGTTCTCATAAGTAGGAGCTAAGTTAAGAGGATACAAAGGCATCGGAATGACACAGTGGACTTTGGGGTCTCGAGGGGAAAGCGTGGGAAGGGGGTGAGGGATAAAAGACTACAAATTGGGTTCAGTGTGTACTGCTTGGGTGATGGGTACACCAAAATTTCACAAATCACTACTCAGAGAACTTACTCATGTAACCAAATAACACCTGTTCCCCAAAAACCTCTGGAATTAAAAAAAAAATGAAATGACAAAACCAACATAAAAAAAAGGAAAGAGGATTTTTTTGGCTCAGAGATCTGCAGCCTGTGCAAGCAGCATGGTCCGAGGCCTTGGGGAAGCTTATGCTCATGGCAGACAGAGATGGTCAAAGAGAAACAGAGAGAGAAGGGAGGGTGCCATGCTCTTTTAAACAACTAGCTCTCGCATGACCAAGAGCAAGACTGGCTCATTCCTGAGGGGACGGACAGCGTGAAGCCATTCATGAGAGATACACTCCCACGACCAAAACACCTCCCACGAGGCCCCACCTCCACCATGGGGGATCAAATTTCAACATGAGATTTGGAGGGGCCACATATTCAAACTACTGTGAGCAGTGCAAGGTCAGAGATAATCAGGTCTACACACGTTTGTGCGTGTTCACAACGTCAGACTTTCACTGATGTTATTTCATCATAAACGCCATGAGCTTTATGGAGTTTCCAAACAGGAGATTTTCTTTTGTACTTTTTGTTCACTCAGTAGTCAGAGCCACAGCACACAGGCTCATATCCCTCCACAAGCCAGTCAATACTGTAAGCTATATATAATCGTACACTTAGTATATGAATGCCACAGATAAAGCATTTTACACAAAGCAACATGTAACATCAAAAGAAAAGGGACAGAAAACAGGGTTAATGAATCCGTCCAGAGAAAGCAATGTGAGTGAAAGCCATGTCCTGGCCACATACAGGACTCCCCCTTACAAGCCCACCAGTGTCGGTGTCTTGTAAGGAGGAGTCCTGTATGTGGGCAGAACTTTTGATGACAGATGCCACATGCTTTTCACAGGGGACAGCAAGATGACGTCTGTTGGCACAGCCATTTTGAGCTCGGGAAGTCCTGTTCTTTTCATGACCACAGAGCCCTCTGGTGAGGACTGATAGTGTAACAGTGTGTTCTGTTATGTCCTTCCTTGGTTGGATGTAGCCTTTATTGATCAGCAAACCCTCTGGTCCCTGTTGGCAGGACTGCTTTTGAAGTGTAAGATGGAGTCTTTTTTTAAGATGCAGTTACTTATGCCAAGGATGCGCTCTACACAAACTGTATCAACAATCTTTTATTAATGACAAATCCCCTCATCAGTCTAGCATAAAAAGACACAAATTCTACAGGAAGTACCTGCACAAACTCAAAAGAATGGAAAGAAGATTAATATTAAGCTATCACACCTAACCCTGAGCTCACACAGCACCATAATTCTTTCTGTACTTTCAGGGTTAAAATATTTTCTCCAAAAAAAAAAATATTCTCTCCATTATTCTGCAATAGAGAGAAGCCCAGTGACTCCACTGCAGGAGGTGCACTAGCCAGAACAGAGTGGTTGTTTTCCATGGAAGGAAGATCTGGCCTAGGAGGAAAGCTCCTAATGGCATCATAGTTCTTTGCACAAGTGAGTGCTTATAGTGTAAATGAGTCAAGATAAGACAGAGAAAGATACACTCCTAAAATTTACTTTACTTTGCCTCATAAATCTTTGTGTGGCTTTCTTAGTCCAGTTTGCGTTGCTGTAACGTAACACCTGAGACCAGGTAATTTACGAAGAAAAGAGGTTTATTTGGCTCAGTGTTGCAAGCCGGGAAGTTCAAGGGCCTGGCCCTGGCTTCTGGTGAAGGCTTTTGTGATGCACCCTTGATATGGTTTGGCTGTGTCTGCACTCAGATCTCACCTTGAATTGTAATAATCCCAAGATGTCAAGGGCAGGTCGAAGTGGAGATAATTGAACCGTGGGGGTGGGGTCCCCCACGCCGTTCTCGTGGTAATGAATAAGTCTCAGGAGAGCTGATGATTTCGTAAGAGGGAGTTCCCCTGCACATGTGCTCTTGCCTGTTGCGATGTAAGACGTGACTTTGCTCCTCCTTTGCCTTCCACCATGATTGTGAGGCCTCCCCAGCCATGTGGACCTGTGAGTTCATCAAACCTCTTTCCTTTATAAATTACCCAGTCTCAGGTATGTCTTTATTAATGGTGTGCGAACATATTAACACAATCCTACAAGGCAGAGAAGGTCAGAGAGGAGCCAGATACATCTAGAGACATATCCCAAGGGTATCCTGGCCTTGGAACAACCTGCCATCATGGGAACTAATCCATTCTTACCACAACTAATCAACCTCATGAGAGTGAGAACTCACTACCAAGAGAATAGCACCAAGCCATTCACGAGGGCTCCCCATAACCCAAACACCTGCCCCTAGGCCCCACCTCCAATGCCATCCACACGGGAAAAACATCAACATGAGTTTTGGTGGGGACAAACTCAAAACCATAGCAGAATATTATCTCATTAATGGAACATTATCTCATTACTAGACCGACAGAACTGGATGTTAATATTGAGCATGAAATGACATCTTAAGCAATGAAAAACCTGTCCTTAATTTTATTACAGCAATGTTGTTAATGATATTGTTATCATTGTATTAGTATTAGTGTTTTCTAGAACTATCTATTCCAGCTTATTCTTCAAGTTCTTATTCAGCTGGATTGTTTGTGGCTAAGGAATTTTGATCACGATTGCATAATGGTTTTGCTTTAAAATTCTCAAATTCAACTGAAAGTAATTTAATTCCATGTCAGACAAAATGCTACATAAAAACTCATGTTTTGTAGATAGTTGAGAAAGAACCCACGATGGCCAAGTCTGTATGGCATTAGAGGAACTAAGAACAATGTTAACTTATATTCTGTTATCACGAAGTCTGAAATACATTTCTGCCTCTCAGCATAAGAAGAGGGCCATCATGTTTATGCCAATCAGATTAGTGTGTGAGGCCAAGTCCTGTAGTCTTTTCAACACTGCAATGGTTTTCACACTACTAGAGGTAATTTATTACTAGCTTGTGCCTTCAAGATAATGATTTCCAGAAGTGCTGTCTGTACCCAGGCAGGATATATGGTGATCGTCTCCTGCACTTTTACATGTGCACAGTTACCGTTCTCTAGTTATAGGTATAATGGATGGTTAACTTCTGTGTAAGACTTGAATTCCTCTCACTTTTTTCTACCGGCTACCTTTACTCACACCAATTATGATACGCCAACTAGAAACATTCTGCAGAGGCAGTTCATCAGAATTGGGTATCTGCAGTGATAATTCAGAGTACTAGGAGTTTCCACTAATCCTGGTGGATTTGCAGACATGAATACTGAGCTAAAGAATCTAACCTTACACACAAGTGCACCATTAAAGGTGCAGGATTTTTCTAGGATAAAAAGTCCCTTAAAAACATATTATCCGTATTCCACATGCTGTATACTTACGGAAATAGATGAAGTTGAAGAATATCTAGATTCCTGAGAAATTGAAAAGATTGCTTTTTGCACACACTTGGTTTTTTTATACATTGCATTGCTTTTGTAACTACTACCTGAGTATCAGCTGGCATTTTATGATGCATAGAGCTTGGAAGGGTCAGAAGAATGTGGCGTTTGTTCAAACCTAATACATCCGTACAGATTTAACACCAGGAATTTCTTAACATTGCCACCTGTCCAGCATCTCTTTTTTCACACATTTAGCTCCACATGGACCATCAGGTACCTCAGTAATCACTGCCTTTTGTGGAAGTAGTTAATGTTAGTCAATAACTAGACTCAGAATGCTTACTATATTTTATGTATTCTTTATTTCATTTAACTTAGATTTGTGCATTTAGCTCAGATTTACAATCTTAGCAACTCACCTTGGGATCATTTCAATGTCTCTAGGTCCCTCATGGACCAGATTTCACCGTGGCTTACCCTGGGTCATGCTACCAATGTCCATGATCTGTTTTATCACAAATATATTCCCATCTGGTTCATCAGCTTCCACACGGAGCCCTCTGCGGGTGACTTTTGCAAAGTCTGAGTTTCATTTGACAGGACCCTCCTCTGAAATGCTGAGCCAAGGCTGGGTCTGATGTAGACACTCAGTGATTGCTGACTGATGCCTGCAAGAGCAGGAGGCAAAGTGGAGAGCCTTGTCACAGGCTGGAAAGCTCCTTGTTTCTGCCAAATCCTATTGCTTTCCAGCTGAAAACAAGGCGCTTTTTTTGTTTTTTTGTTTTGTTTTGTTTTGTTTTAAAGGGAACATTATAAACGAAATAAGCAGAACAATAAATGAGATGCTGCATAGGTTTGGTGTAACTTGTTTTCCTTGCTGATCTTTACTATAAGTGCAGCCAACAGAGAGTTTAACTGTGCTAAGGTTCTCCGGCAATCAAGAACACTCAGCTACAGTACCTGTGTAAAGTATCCCGGCCTGGGCAGCTGTCATGGTTTTAGAGCAATCAGCTATTATAATGTGTTGCCCAGACACAGTGATGGCCTAGTGAAACACAGCTTAAACGAAAGACAACGAGAAGATTTCATCTAAAATCCTTAACCGGGCTTCTTCACAGGGAGCCTGAAGTCAGCTTCCACACACCTGGCGGCTGGAGGGCTCTACTGAAAGCTGGCATCTCAGAGGTTTCTACTCTGAAGATGTGCAAACCTGGAGGAAAATTAGAGTCACATGCTATTTTAATCAGATGAAAAGTGTTCATAAATATATGCGTCTCTCGCCCTCACTTTCACGTTCATCAGCAAGTCCTGTGGGCTCCCAAACACACCCAGGATCGTTTGCCTCTGTCTTTGTTACCCTAATCTGTCAGTTCTCAGAATGTGGGCTGCAGACTCCTGAGAGTCCCTGGAGGGGACTTGTGAGTCCACAAGAGCAAAACCATTTTCATCAGACTATTAAGATGCTATTTATCCTTCTCATTGTGTTGATATTTGTACTAATGTTTCCAAAGAAAGGACAGGTAGAATTGCTCATTCTTGAGCGTGATACAAAGCGTGGCACTGGCCTGCAGCAGTGACCACTGTCCTCTTGACCCCCGCAGACCTACCTGTGAAAGAAGTGCCACTTTTGTTAAAGACTGTCCCTGAAGAAGCAGCTTAAACTGTGAATTGTATTAAGCCTCAGTTCCCCAATGCATGTTTTTCCAAAACTCTTTACCACAAACGGGAAGGGCACAGACAGCATGTCTGCTGCAGATGGAAGTTTGTGGTCGTCTCAAAGAAAAGCTTTACTCATGGGATGGTTTTTACTTGAAAGAAAGATAGCAGGCAAACTAAGGGAATTCAGACTTGAGTTTGTGGCTGGTATTTTCTCAGAAATGAATGAAGGGAGCCTATCACCTCAAGGAATACAACTGACACTGTCTCTTACCAAGAGCACAATTCGAGGTCTAGAGTGAAAATTTGAATTTTGGAAAATGTATATCTTCCACTGAGCACCTAACAGATTTCAGACACTTAACGTGTTTTGTGATAAAAATCAATGGGCATATTAGGGAGTGTGACTTTTTAATGATAAAAATTCATGATATATGTCAATATTTGGAAGATCTGCACAACTCACTGGAATGAATTTTCTAAATGACAGATGCTTGATGTTACAAATTGTGCAGGAGGACAAGATGAATTCAAAGAGTAAGAATGACAAATGAATTTTAATATAAAAGAGTTTGAAAAGTTTATTAATATGGTTTCAGATTTCATGTTGTAATTAATCATTAAGAAGCTGTCACTTGTCTGGTTTTGGTACAGATAAGAAAAACATCCTCAATCATAGGAAAAGGTTTAACTCTTCCTTGTCTAGCTACTCATCTATATGGGGGTGAATTTTTTCCATATATTTCAGCCAGAACAGCATATCATAGCAGATTGAAGGCGGAGGCAGACAGAAGAACCCAGCGGTCTCTGTTAAGCTAGATATCATAAAAATGTAATAGTCACTCATCACTAATTGCTTTTGTTTCCAAAGATATAATTATTTTTCATAGAAATAGATATTATTAATGTTTACATGTGACAGGCTTATAATTATTATTTTTAAATATATTAATCAATTTTCCTGTTTTAATTTCTGAGAAAACAATTCCTAACTCAGTCAGTGTGGGTAGATATCACTCACATAATCTCATTAAATTCTCATCACAACCCTATAAACCAAATACTATTATATCCAATTTATATCCTACAAGAGTAAGGGGGCCCATTATTAATATAATTAGGATAAATTTGCTACTAAAATTAAATATGTTGATTGTAAAGACAAGGGTTGACCTGCCCTGATAAGATTTTCTCCTAAAACCACCTGCCTGCCTTGGTGCCAGTTGAATGTTCAACAGGCAACCTTCTCCTCTACTCAGAAGCAGCCCCCACACAAGCAGCTGACCTTGGGCAGCTGGCACAAAGATTCAGATTCCCTACAGAGCAAGCGCTCTTCTTTTCAGTCCAAAAAGGTCTCTTGAGTAAAACCACCATAGCAACAACACATGAGGCTTGGCGGATTCTGACTTAGCATCTGACCCTAATCCTGCAGATGAGAGCTTTGTGTCGTTCAGTTTCTGAGCCTTGCACTCAGTGAAGCAATAAATTGGACTGCTGGGTAACAGAAGGATCCCTGGTGAATTACGCTCGTTCACCAGAACCAGGTGAATGATCCACCCTTCCTTATGAAGCAAGAAATCCCTCTCACTGTGGCAAAACTCCATCTCTACAAATAAAAAATTAAAACATTAGTTGGACCTGGTGGATTGCACCTGTTGTCCTAGCTACTCAGGAGGCTGAGGTGGGAGGATTGCTTGAGCCTGGGAGGTTGAGGCTGCAGTGAACTGAGATTGAGCGACTGCACTCCAGCCCAGGCAACACAGTGAGACCCTGTTGCGACTGAAAAAAGAAAGAAAAAGAAAATCCCTCTTTCAAACCCACAAGGCTGAGAACAAAGCTGTAGCTTCTGTAGGAAGCAGCAACACAGCACGACCACGTGTCCGGGGTTGTTTCAGGCAGTGATTCTCAACTTGGGGCAACCTCGTCCGCACGGGCCATTTTGCCAGCCTGGACACCCTGGCAATTTTCATGATGGGTGTGGGTGTGGACGCTACTGACACCTGGTGGGTGGAGGTCAGGGTTGCAGCTGCATGTCCTGCAAGGAGCAGGACCCTGCCCACACCACACACACAGAGGTTGCAGCCCTGTGTCAGAAGAACAAGGGTGAGGCACCCCCTTCCAGGACTGCACTGCTCTTCAGACACCCCTCTCTGCAGCCACTCCTGCTGTGGGCATGGCACCCACCTCAGGAGTCCACTCATCAGGTCCCAGAGAATGCCTTTGGGGTCTGTATCTTCCAAGTATATGGAGTCTTGTATAATTGCTAGTCGCTGCTAATCCAACATGCAACACAATGCCTTGTCCAGAATGAGTATTTGATAAATATAAATAGTGGCTTAATAAGCATTATTATATCATCTACACCTCTAGTGTCAATTATCTTATGAGGAAATTGACCCAGTGATAAGTTAGAGCCACTGGATCCAATGATAAGTTGGCATGTCCACTCCAGGTATACCAGAAGTAGTATCAGGATTAAAATGTGAATATCCCTACCCCCCAAAATAGGAGTTTATCTCTTACATAAGGCATCTTTTTTAATTAAAAAAAATCTCAAAGTAACCCAAATAATAATCATTAAAACGATAAACCTGAGTCTTTGAAACATTGCCAAGGATTTCTTCCCTTAAGTAGAAGGAGACCCACACGATGACGATCTCTCTCAACAGCCTGCCGCTGGTCACTCTCACTCACCCACCTCTCTGCACATCTGACCATTTTCCATGAATTCCCACACACACAGCTGTTGAATGCCTACTATAATTGCCAACTGTGCTAGAAACTGGGGATTTGAAAGGTAAAAGACAGCGCAGCCCTCCCAGAGCTCACAGTCAGATTGGATGTGAAGAGATATATTCCCAGTGGGAAAGGTGCTGTAGACTCCAGCGAACATGTGCCCGACCACCGTGTGAGCTCGATGATCTCGTTTCCTTCTAAGGCAGGGGCAGTGAGGCGGGAGACCCGGGAGGCTGTGGGAAACCACGGTGCTTCGAAGAGATGGTGGCAGAAGCCAGGACGATGAGAAACACTCAGAGCTGAGCCTATTTCAAAGCCATGGTTTTATGGCTGTGGCTCCTCGGAGTGCAGGGCCCTTGAGAGAGGGGCTTCACTCTCCCTGAAACCAGGCTCCTCCTGCAGTGCGGGGCCAAATGCTAGGCCTTGGCAAAGCCCCCTGGCCATGACTGCCCGTCAGGCCTGGCAGGTGTCGGCCGGCAGCCTCCCTCCTCATGCACGGCTGGAGCACTGTTCAGGGCTTCTCAACATTCATGTTCCCAAGGGCAGCAAGAAGCTCAGGTGACAGTCACCTGACCCCACAATGGCCTTTGCTCCGCCGTCTACTGTGGGGTATGGAATAACAGCAGGGAGCATCAGGCCAGCCACCCCCGCTGCAAATCCTGGCTCCCCTTCCACCAGCGTGGAGCATGGGCCTGGTGCCCAGCCCCTCTCAGCCTCCAAGGCCTCATCTGTAAAGTCGGCAGCAGAAAACTCACTCTCAGGATCATCTGACAGGCAGACAGACAGACAGCATATAAAGTACTCAGTGTGCGCAGACAGTGCACAATCCTACTCACGTCTCTTCTCCCCTCCGGTGCTGTGACAAGAAAACCACCTGCTTTGGCAGCACAGGAGGCCCCACTGTCTGTGAGCAGCTGGCCGCTTAACTCTGGGCCTCCAGAGCCTCGGCTCTTGTGACCACCCCAAATGTAGGCAGTGCTATCTCCTGCCCAGAGCACTAAATGAGGCATAAGTACAGTCCCTGACACTAAGGAAAGGATGCACGTGATGGTTGTTAATATCTTATGAGCAAGACACATCTACCAACTCTGTCACCAGCAGGTTCAAACACAGCCATGCCATCAGCATTTATTTATCACATTCTGACAGTGGTGGGGCTGGGGAGGGGGTAAGGGGGCAGGTGGTGCTGGTATAAATCAGTAAATGAGAAGGCTAAACACAGCCCTTAAGGAAACACACAAAATAGAAATTAAGATAGGTTACCTCAATTTAACACAAGCAAACTATGAAATGGAAGTTGAAAAAAAAAATGTTAAAAAAAAAAAAAGCAGCAAAATGGAGCATCTGAGCCACAGAATAAAGGGCCCAAAAATGAGAGAGAATAATATCTGAAGAGTCCCATGACTCAGATCTTAGATTACCAAATTAATGATTGGTGAATCAGACAAGAAAATTGCAAGACCATTTGTTCTATCACCTGTGACTCAATAATTTGAGTTTGAAACTCAATAAAAGTTTCCAGTAACTTTTCATTCCAATCACTCAACAACAATGAATGTGATTCATTATTTGGAGAGGTTTTGATCAAATTAACATTAAGACCCACAGGAGAAAGCCAAACTGTAATGATGTCACTGAAAAGTACCAGCGCACTTTGGGGGAGACCCAGTTACAGATCAGGAAAACAGACACAGAATTTTAAGCGGTAGAGGCTGCAGGATGGCTTGGAAAGAGCCGGGGAGAGCTGGGTTAAGACTGAATGCTTCATCGTCCAGCGGAGACATGAGGGGTGTCCGGCCATCAATGAGAAAGACAGAAATCAGTTACAATGCCCCCCTCAACTATGGCCCAGGCCTTATAAACCCAGAAGAGAACATCTTGTAAATACCAGAAAATGTCCCCTTTCAGAGGTAAGAGAGACCCAAGAGGGGGGATAGGGTAGCAATTTGGTTCTTTACCGTTTCTAACAAACACAACTGGGTGGAATCAGGAAAGAGAACCCTTGGGATCCAAAAAGAAATGTCACGGAAGAGATGCTGGCTTAGGGCACCTGTGGAGAGTGATTCGGTTTGCTGCGTCCCCACCCAAGTCTCAACTTGAATTGTTGTTCCCATAATCCCCACGTGTCACAGGAGGGACCCAGTGGGGGTAACTGAGTCATGGGGGCAGTTAAGTCCATGCTGTTTTCATGGTACAGCAGGTACCATGAAAGGTGTACAGCAGGTATACCCTTCACCTCTCATTTAAGGGTGTGCATGAGCTGAGCATTTTGCCAACCTACCTAGTGTATTAGTCAGGGTTCTCTAGAGGGACAGAACCCATAGGATACATGCGTCTATGAAAAAGCAGTTTACTGAGGAGAACTGACTTACGCCGAGAGTGGTTGCCAGGGCTCTGTGGTTTGGCCACAGACTGAAGGCTGCCCTGTCTACTTCCCTACTTTTGAGGTTTTAGAACTCGGACTGAGCCACTACTGGCTTCCCCGCTCCTCAACTTGGAGACAGCCTTTCGTGGGACTTCATCTTGTGATCACGAGTCAATTCTCCTTTAATAAACTCCCTTTCCTATACACATATATCCTATTAGTTCTGAGGAAGAGTAGAGGTCTCAGTCAACTCAGAACACCTTTTGTCATTTTCCAGTAGGCAAAACGTTGTGGGGACTTCGCAAACCCTGTTATCATGTGGGAGAACAGGTCTCAGGTATAATTCAACATTATCTGAGTGAAGAAAGAAATTCACTATGGCTTTGATGATCAAACTTGAGCAAATAAGTCAGCTGAGATGAAGACAGTGCTGAACGTTGTACATGGAAATGCGGAAGTCTTCACTGACTTCAGAAACACTGGTTCTGATGCACAGGTGAGGCTAATATCTCTAATTGTCAATTGTACATAATAACTGATAACTTAGCTTTCCCTCAACCTTTTAAAGTCTGGAGTTTGGGATGCTATGCCATTCTTATATATTGCCAATACTTACAACGCAAAGAAAGTTAGCATGTTTTTAACAAATAACCACTATTGTTATACTGCCAATACTTACAAGGCAAAGATATTTAGCATGGTTTAACAAATAACCACTATTTGTTATACATGTTTTTAGCAAGTAACCACTATAACAAATAACCACTATAAATAGAATTCAAGTCTTTTTCTAATCCAATGTAGAAAAAAAAATGTATTTATGTCATGGATTTCACAATTTTTCATCTTTAAACTATTTCAATTTCTCAATTTGTATTCACTTGTTCTGGCCACAGAACCAGCCAACCATTCCGATGCTGGACACGTTATTTGAATGCATGATTTTCTGTGGTGTTTGGATGGGATTTACTTTCTATTATTAGTCTATTATTTCTAAGTGAAGAACATCCTAAAAATGCCTCTGAAATCCGTAATATAATTCATCATCCTCCTGGTGTCTGACTTTGTAGTCATACGATTAAAGGAAGATCATTTTGAAATATTGAGATTTGCACGTTAAAAGGGACTGCCTGAACAGAGGAAGCACTTTTCTCAGGAGACCGTAATTGCACAACAGAATAAGAAAGTGGTGATCACAGAGCCCTGCATCTAAACACGGCCTTCTTCAGAATCGTAAATGCTCGAGCATCCAGAGCTGAAAAGGACCCTGCAGAGAGAAAATCAAATTCGAGCCTGTCGTGTAAATGATGGGAACCTGAGGCACACACACGAGGAAATTAAGCGACTTTCACAGGTTAACTTTACCCAGTGATGACTGGGAATGCCTAAAATAAGTGACTTCCCATGAGTCCTTGTGTGAAGATTCTGGGTGACGGGAGAAAAGTGTGAGAAACGGGTAAATATTCATGCATCCCAGGTGCATAGCGACAGAATCCTAGGTTGGAATTCCTGCCTCTTTGCAAACGCTGAGGCTGATCCCACTGCAATACTGATGCGCTGATCAGGTCTCATCCGGATTCACCATCACATTTTCTAAAACTCAGTCTTAAATATCCTCTTCTAGTCACCTCGGGATGTGAAGATTTAAGAACAGACACTTTGTATGTCTTTGTTCATCACAATTTTGGGAATATGCAAGGCATATGGAATAAAGAGTATCCGTAAATGGTTCAATGCCACAAGTACCCTTTAAAAATAGAATCGGACCCCACTGGAAGACGTTAGTAAACCCAGCTGCCAGAAAACGTTTAAATACAGGACAAATAAGCAAAGGCCTCCTCTATCAATCTCTGTTTTCAAACCTTTGTCTAAGTGCACTCTGGCCGCCAGAGCAAAGTATGGTAAACTGGACTGCATATGAATAGCATAAATAAATTTCTCATGGTGCGGGAGGCTGGGAAGTCCAACACAAAAGCGATTCTGTGTGCTGGTTCATGAACAGCATCTTCCTGCTGCATCCCCACCTGGTGGAAGCGGCAGGGCAGCTTTCTGGGACCTCTTTCATAAGAGCACTTGTCCCGTTCATGAGGGCTCCACCCTCCTGAATCTAATCCCATTGCAACCCGCCTCCTACTACCATCCGTTTGAGGGTTAGGACTTTAACATGAGTTAGGGGGAAATACAGATATTCAGACCACAGCAGATATTTACCACAATAATAGGCTTTTAACCATGTCTGTCATATAATATAGTAGATCGAATGATCAAAAAATTAGTGTTATTCATACAAAAATATATGTACACTCTAATTGTGAATAAACAAAAAAAAAGCACAAATTCTGTCATAAAACAGCAGGGATGTATTCCCTTACAGTTCCGGAGGCCCGAGGTCTGAGGTCAGGTGTAAGGGCTGCCTTCCCCCTGGAGGCTCTGCAGCAGGACCTGTCCTTCCTCCACAGCTCCAGGGTGCCTGCGTTCCTTTGTTAGTGATGGCATCACTCCCACCTCTGCCTCCATCCACACGTGGTATCCTGAGCTATGTGTGTCTGTGACACACTTCCCCCAGTCTGTGAAGACACCAGCCATTGCCTTGGGGCCCGTCCTAATCCAGGATGACCTTGTCCTGGTTAATTACACCTATTTCCAGGTAAGGTAATATTCCGAGGTTCCAGGTGAACATGGATTTTTGGAGGCCACCTTTCAGCCCAGTACATGGACATTCTACAAAATAACCTGTTGCTCTTATATTTAAGAGCACTCCTGAATTCTTCGAAGCCCCCCATGGCCCTGGGGGTGAGCCCCTTCCTTGTTCCTGCTCACCCTGCACCACCCCACCCCACAGCACCCACTTCCTCAGCCCAAGACACTCGTCTCCCTGCCATGCCCACATCTGTGCCGTGGAAAGTGCCTGCTGATCTTTTGCATGACTACTCATTCAGCAGAATACTTTAACAGATACAATTGCTGATATGCACAAAAGGGCATGAGCACTCCCAGCTGTCGTCCCAGGAAGTTGTCCCCACTGACTCGAGAAGTTACATGCTTACAATATTGCTCACCACATGCAGACACTCCTTTTTGGGAATTGTCTTTGAAAACAGCTAAAGACGAAACTACACTCTTTTTAGTTCAAAATAATATCAGTATCTCCACGGTTCTGCTTGTTTCTCAGAAGATGAATATTCACCACTGTCCAGGACAGTCATGAGATTGGACATCACAACTGAAAATTTTGAGTGTTCAAGAAAAGAGTAAGATCTCCCATAAGCAACGTAAAAAAGACAAACTGAGAACCAACTTGTTCAACTCAAGTCACAAATGACCATAAAAAAGTGTCTACAAAGTATTAAGAAGACCAAGAGACCCATAAGCAGAAACGGCTGAAGGCCATGAACAGAAAGCTCACATAGAAAGAACTAATAGTGTGAAAAGAAGATTAACGTCACTCGTTATAAAAACTGTACCAAGATAACTTATCACCTCTCAGATCAGCAATCTGAAAAATTTGATAGCACACCGCAGGACAGATTTTGGGAGGGTGATTTGGCATTAATTATCAATATAATGTGTATAACCTTTGACCCAGCAACTACCTCTACAAATACATTTACATGTGTGTTAAGTGATGTAGTGTAAACTATTTCTTTACATCATTAGTTGTTATAAACATCAGAAATAACCTAAGTATCTCTCACTAACTCAGATATTTAGTATCTGAGTATTTCTTTACTCTGGGTAAATAAATTATATCACATTCATAAAATAAAATTCTATACAAATGCTTAGAAGTGAGTATGTTTCTTATCTTAGTCCTATCAGGCTGCTACAATAAAATGCCATAAACTGCGTGGCTTTTCACCACAGAAATTTATTTCACGCAATTTTGGAGCCTGGGAAGTCCAAGACTCATGTCTGGTAAAGACCAGATTTCTGTTCCTAACTGGCACCTTCCGGCTGTGTTCTCAACGGTGGGAGGGGTGAGCCAGCCCTCTGGGGCTTCCTCCATAAGGGCAAGAATCCCATTGGCAAGGGCTCCACCCTCATGACCTCATCACGTCCCCAAAGGAGATCCCCAGGGATTCAAATGGTAACATGCATTTGGAGGGGATGCAAACACTCAGACCATAGCATTCCTCCAGTGCTAATATATTATTAAGTGTAAAAAAAACTGTAACAACTTACAAACTTTATGTATATAAACTTTGTATCATACAGTGCCTTAAGGGTTGAGAAAGGGAAAAGTGCCTATGTATGGTCTGTATTTTAGCTACGTTTGTTTCTCTATGCATATGTATTTCTGGAAGGATACACCAGGAACTGATGATATGTCTGTTATGTCTGCGCTGGGGAGATGAGAGATGGCTTCAGATCTGAGAGCCCAGCACTGGGCTCTGGGCGTTCTCTTCTGTAACCCAGGCGACAGTGGAGGCAGGCTTTCCAAATGATGAGTAATAAAAAATGCTTTCGATAGTTCCACAACTTTTTGAATATTTACATGGTCTCTGTAGGTGGCTAAAGGGAACATCTACAAGTTTTGCATTTTTTAAACATATTCGGTTACTTTACTCTCCCCCTGCATAAATCTAAAAATCACTGACGGGAAAAGTCTTACTTAGTTCCTCCACTGTCAATTTGGCTCCCAACTGTCAATGGAACAAATGACTACGATATTATCTTTCAGGTTATTTTTCATAATGACAGGATGAAACTCAAAACAATTTAAAAAATATAACTAACCACAAAACATTCCCCATGCTTTCACATCACGCTCAAAGGTTCGGGATATTTTATGATACACTTTTTGTGTGATGACAGCTTTTTATGATTTTTCTATCTATATTCCAAATTCTGTTACTGTAGGCAAACATTCTTTCAAATCCTTTTCAAAATATAAAATTAGTAAATTAAGGTACAATAAAATAGATTCATTCAGCCAACAAACACTTATTAATGCCTGCTACACAAAATTAAGTCTCCTCTTAGACCTATTCTATTAAAATAAATAAATATCAAAATAAAATGTTTAAAATTTTAATTTTTATTTCTATTAAAATAAATTAAAATTTATTTATGATATTTAATAATGAAAATGAAGAAAGAGAAGTATAGGCCTGGTGCAGTGGCTCACGCCTATATCCCAGCATTTTGGGAGGCGGAGGCGGGTGGATCACAAGGTCAGGAGTTTGAGACCAGCCTGGCCAACATAATGAAACCCCGTCTCTACTAATAGTACAAAAAATTAGCCTGGCGTGGTGGTGGGCACCTGTAATCCCAGCTACTCAGGAGGCTGAGGCAGGAGAATAGCTTGAACTCAGGAGGCGGAGGTTACAGTAAGCTGAGATCGCGCCATTGCACGCCAGCCTGGGCAACAGTGTGAGACTCTGACAAAAAGGGAAGGAAAGAAAGAAGGAAGGAAGGAAGGAAGGAAGGAAGGAAGGAAGGAAGGAAGGAAGGAAGGAAGGAAGGAAGGAAGGAAGGAAAGAAAGAAGGAAGGAAGGAAGGGAGGGAGGGAGGGAG
>NW_022436970.1:22215291-22219989 GCF_009761245.1 Sapajus apella | reverse complement strand
GGGAGGGAAGTATAAATAAACTAAAATTAGAAAGATTAATAACAAATTCTCAATAATAATGTAACCTCATAGTGGGCCTGATTAGAAAAAGCACTTCCCCATCGTCCGTCCTGTGTTAAAACGCTCCCTATCCCGTGGGGAGCTGCTCTCAGGGCCATTTGACTTGTGAAGGACGGTGGGGAAGGAAGAATCAGAAGGCCACACAAATTAGCGCCAGTGAAGCCGGGTTTCTGAACACATGGAGAGGCAGTGCATACAAACATGTTCCGTGGCACAGCTGGACCCTACAGGCAGGGGATATTTCTAGCTTGTGTCTGTTTTCCCTCACTCTGAGTCAGACATCAGCTCCTTCCCTAGCCAAGACACCTGGATCTCTCTCATCTCCACTTCTCTTCTCTCTGCAGACCCACTTTCTCTGCCGGTTCTTAATTTCTGCTTTCACTGCGGGTGACTCCACTGGGGTGCTACCTCCACATAGCCCCTTTCACCACCAGAGCCCTTCATCATGCGACTGCTGTCGAAGGAGAGAGACCGAGGGAACGCAGCTTCGCCTAGACCATGGGCGCCCTACACCTGGGTTGGAGCCCCACCTCTCCCACCTTCTCACTACGGTCAGCAAGCTCAGACACCCCTATATTCCAGGTGTGATGGCTGGTAAGGCAGGTGAGAAGGGAGCTCAAGCGTCGCATGCAAATCAACCAACATCTGCTGCAAGATCCAAGGTACCCAGGAGATTGTTCCAGAGTTGGTTTTATGTAAGTATTTAAAATGTATTGCACACTTTCTTGCAAATATGATCTCGTCCTACTCACCCACTTACAACTTTACAACTTTTTAATGACACCATTATCCTCAGTGCAAAGCTCAGAGTTCTCAAAATTAAGCATCTTCCCTCTCCTCACCTCTCCCCTCCTAACCTCTCCTAACCTACCTTATTTCATAATCCTCCTCTCCTCACTAAACCTTCTCCCTTACTTTCAGACTTTTGCATGTCCTGTAATTCTTCTTGGAATTATTAGCACTTCATGCTATATAAATGATACTGAAACCTTTAATTTTGTTTTTGGATTTTGAAAAACATTTGCAATCGGGTCTGTTCTGGATAAAAGTGGGAATGGGAGGCATGAATAAAAAGGGCATGCAGTATTTTCATCTCCCAGTGAAGCCCACCTCCTTGCCAACATGCCCACCAAGAGCTCGGTTCACTTGTGATCTTCCCTCCACCCTAGTGAAATCAAATCAGGGAAGATCCAAAATTCACTCATCCAAAATGAAACCAGCTCATAGTTTCCATTTCATTTACCACTCCCGGTGCTATTTGCATTGTGTCATGAATCAAAATTTTTAAACGAAGTCATAATGTTAGAATGTTATGCTGTCCATCTTCAGCCAGGAGAAAACTGACATTAGTTTCCATTTGAAAGGCAGGTGGAGTCTTTCCGATGCCTGTGAGTTCAGTTTTCTGCCATTGCATAAGGCAGAGCTCGGCTGCACTTTCCTTGTCATGAAAGTACGTATTGCTTGGATGAATAAACGGAATTTTTCATAAAACTGTCTGTGATTGCATCTGCCAAGGCTGGCCTGCAGAGCTGCACGTCAGCACAATAGCTTGTATGAATTTCCACAATAGGCCAGAAATGATTAAATAATTTTTGTAGAACAGCATTTGAAATTTTGCTTCTGTCTCTATTTTTCATAATAGTCAGCAGAGAACTGATTGCATCCCTCCAAGAAATGAATAATTTGGCATTTTAAAAAGGTTCAGAGGCACACACATTAGCACAGAAAACCCATTACGAGCCCGTGTGTCAGGCGCACACATCTCGAAGGCCTTTTCAAGCACTTTATCTTTCAACTCTTCCAAATGCTATTTTTTAAAAGCATCCAGATTTCTATCCTAGAGGCAACTATTTTCTTAAAGTTCATAAAGGGTAGGAAACAAATGAAAAATGCATTTTAGCACGTGTGTGTGTGTCCCCCAGCAATAACATCTAAATAGTTCATTGAACTGCAACTCTAAGAGCTGTGAGGAAAGAGGGCTTGTGTAATTCTAGTCCATTGTATTAAGAAATCCATGAGCTGGTCTAAAACCATTTTATGTCCATACAAACAAAGGTTGCACACATTCCCGAATATTCTTATGAAACTTTGTCCGTGCCTTCTGTGATGGACAGATTTTGTGTGTGAACTTGTCTAGGTTACAGTACCCAGTTATTCAGTTAAATGCTAATCTGGGGCTGCTGCAAAGATATTTTATAGATGTGGTTCATATCTACCATCAGGTGACTTTAAGTAAAAAATGATTAGATGAGCTCCACTCACATACTCTTGACTATGTGAGTGGACCTCATCTAATCAACCGGAGACCTTAAGAGCAAAACCTGAGGCTTCCTGGAGAAGAGAAGGCCTGCTACAAGACTGAGCATCAGCTCCTGACCACGTTTCCAGGATGCTCACCTGCCCCTCGGATTTCAGAATTACCAGTCCTACAATCATGTGAACAAATTTCTTGAAATAAATCTCTTGATAGATAGATACACAGACAGACAGGCAGACAGACAGAGAGGGGTAGAGAGAGAGAGTTAGATGGATAGATGATAGACAGATGATAGAGACAGTCAGACAGATAGCTATCTTCTGTTGGTTCTGTTTCTCTAGAGAACCCTGACTGATACCTTGTCCCATATGATAATACTTATTAACATACATATCACACCTGATAGTTTTTTCAAGGGGAAATACTCTGTGAATATATTAATGATATGAAACCCTGTGAATGTGTTGTCTATGTGAATAAATTTTTTGGTGGCATTAAATCAGCTTTTCAAGTCGCAATCCCAGTTAGCTAAACAAGTTGCCTGAGTTACTCCCATGACCAGAAAAATCAAGACCACTTCCAAATTACGTCTTATGATTTCCAGGATGTAACCTTAAGGAGCTGACTGACTGTTGTTATTGTGCTGTTCTAATTGAGAAAGTTAGAACCAGGCAAATGGAATTGATGTACTACAAACCTAACACAAAGGTGGGAGGTTAGCTTGTGGGTTCTTTGATATTCTCGAGGAATAATGGGGCATACACCTCTCACTTAACCAGATTTAACTGCTATTTTTCTGCTGACTTAATGATTACATTTCTGTCTTATTTTCTGGTGTAGAGGATCAAATTTAAAGTCAGATACGCCAATGAAAGAGCCTCACTCATTCTTCAGTAGAGCTCCTCTTAAAGTCCCCACAAGTTCTTTCTAGTCAAAGTCCATAAATGCTGGAAACAAAAAGTGGAAGCTGTGGACCATCTCCAAGGAATTAACCCTGCCTTTCCTGGAAGACAGGCACACCCCACATTCTGACAAGGATATACACTGAAACAGGTGACACACGGCTTCTCCCCCCCCCCACTCCTCTCCTGCATACAGTGACATGTGACAAGTCACTAGATCTTCTGAGCCCAAATAGCTGGTATCTGTGATTTTATAACAGCAGGTGGGAATTATAGACACTCACTTAAAATGAATCAGGGGACCTTGCACTTCAAAGGAATCTCACAGTTTTTAAATTCTCTTTGTAAATATGGACTCTTTTTTAGAGATGGGATCTCACTCTGTCACCCAGGCTGCAATGCAGTGGCGCTGTCACAGCTCACTGAAGCCTCAACCTCCTGGGCTCAAGCAATGCTCTCAACTCAGCCTCTTGAGTAGCTGAGACCACAGGTGTGAGCCACCACGCCTGGCTAATTATGAACTTTTGCACACTGGCTTTGCTGAAAGCGAGAAACAGGTCTATTCTGCTAGAATGTGGGCTGAGTTTACTCTATCAGCCCACTGGTATTTCATTCAAGTTAATCGATAAACCTCACAATATGCATTTCATAATTATTGCCAAAATTGCCATTTATCTGTGTAGAGGTTATGTTTCACCTGGGCCTCCAGTAGATTAAATAACGCAGCTCTAGACTTTATTTATTTATTTATTTATTTATTTTGAGACAGAGTCTCACTTTTGTCGCCCAGGCTGGAGTGCAGTGGCGTGATCTTGGCTCACTGCAAACTCCGCCTCCCAGGTTCAAGTGATTCTCCTGCCTCAGCCTCCCAAGTAGCTGGGATCACGGGCTACTTAGGCACCACTACACACGGCTAAGGTTTGTATTTTTAGTAGAGATAGGATTTCACCATGTGACCAAGCTGGTCTCAAACTCCTGACCTCAGATTTGCCCGCCTTGGCCTCCCAAAGTGCTGGGATTACAGACAGCTCTAGACTTGATGATGATGAGGATGACAATGATTTAACATAAATGCCATAATTCTATTTAGTTCTTCAAATGTTTATTATGCTTTCACATGCATATCTTACTTAATACTCCCGACATTTCATTTTACTTTACAGATGAGGACATTTGGCCTTAAAGGGAGCAAGTGAGTCACCCAAGAGTAAGTGACAAAGCAAAGGAGAGTTGGCAGCAGGGCTCCACGCCCAGCCCATGTGCTTCCAGCCGGACATCTTTCCAAGCTCTTCCCAGACACGCACCAGCGGGTCTGAGTCCCTTCCCACTGAGGACCTCTGTGTGTGAACGCCTCCTGTTCTGAGAACTCTTTCTCTGTGGGGACAGTGGGGACAGTGGGGACAGTGGAGACAGTGGAGACAGTGGGGACAGTGGAGATAGTGGAGGCAGTGGGGACAGTGGAGATAGTGGAGGCAGTAG
>NW_022436970.1:22188749-22214891 GCF_009761245.1 Sapajus apella | reverse complement strand
GACAGTGGGGACAGGGGGGACAGTGGGGACAGGGGGGACAAGGGGGACAGGGCCTGCACACACAGGTTGTCTTCTGTTTGGTTTTCCAGGCGTGGCTCTGGGAACCAGCGCTGTCTAGCATACATTCGGAATACCATGATACCAGACAGAGGAAGGAGAGACCAGCAATGTGAGTGACCCAGGACTCTCCAGTTCTAAACACACATAAAAGCGGGCTCCACAGCAAGATGAATGGAAACCAATCATCAGCCAGTCCAAAAGAACACGGTTGCTTTTATCAAGGATGCCGATACCTATTCTGTGACTTGGGAAGATGCTTCTGATGCTCTGCTCAGTGGAAAGCATGCTACAAAAAAATTACAGCACGATTATAGTTTTATACATAAAAGAGTGACAAGTGAAAGCTCATACCATGCTCAGATAATTGTTTCTCAGTAGTATAATTTGGAGCTTTTTGTGTTTAAAAATGTTTTTCTTCATTTTCTAACTTTTAACCATAAGTAGGCAGTGCTCAAATAACATAAGGTTTAAAAGACAGTACAAAGCTAATGGCTAGCCGTTTATGAGTAGGCTACTCACTTACCAGGCACTCTTATACCAAAGACCTCTCCCATCTTCTGCCTGGTTCTCTCCAGAACAGCCTGGGGGTCTGGGCAGGCAGTGGGCAGAGCCAGCACCGATGCCCAGGCTCAGCAGGGATGAGGCGGCCACTGGGCCCCCATCCCAGGGTTGGTAGCAAGCTGCTTCTCTCCTCTGCTTATACAGCCACTCCAATTTGCAGAAGAGTCATCTTGTGACCGTTTCAGGACCTGGAATGAATGAGTCGAGGAGCTAACCGTGTGTCACTCTCTGTTGCCTACAGCGGCATGACCACTGTGCAAGCATCAGCCGGGTCTCCCCATCTCATGGGAATGCCCAGCACTCAGGCCCAACCCCAAGACGGGCCGGGTGTCTGCAGGTACAACGGGCCCAGAACGTATCTGGGAAGGCAGGGCTGAGTCAGTTACATCTTCTGCTAGGTTTTAGAACTGTATTTCTTTCTTTATCCAGGGGTTGGACCTTGTCTGATTGGCACTCGATGTTGTCTGGCCCTGGAGGAGGTCTGCACAGGAAAAGGGAGGAAAACCTGTGTGCTGTCTCCTGTCCCTGCATGCTCCATCCCACACCATCTGCAGCTGACGTCCACAGGTCCCCTCCACGGCGTGGCTCAGGTGAAGTGAGCACCCACGCTGTGTTGCCAGGTGGCTCTGATGGAGAGGCTGAACCCCGGCTGCCAGGAGCTAACAGCATCCACTCTCCTCTTTCCCTTTAAGCCCACGTCTCTTCAGATGCCACCAGTTCTGAATCCTGTGCTAATAGTGTGCATGTTTCAAAGAGGACACGCAGCCTACTGAAGAGAATCAGCTTCTTCAGCGCCCTCCGGTGCTCATGCAATTACCCACTAGGTCATGAGAAGTCATTATTGTGTTTGCTCTTCATGTTTATAAATAATGGAGCCCTTCCCCTGTGGCCTCTGTTGAGCTGTAATTTATTAGCCTAGCTGCGATTCCTCTGGGCTCTTGAAACTAATAATGTTTACTTTCTTTAACAACGAGAAATACGTGGATGCATAGCAAATGCTTATTAGTCTTCAATCTGTGCCAGGTCCTTCTGAAGAATCTCACACAGACTTGCTCATTTCATCCTCAGGACAATGCCTGGGACATGGACAGGATGGTCACCGTCACCATTTACCGGGGAGACACTGAGGAAAACAGTCTGGGCCCCTCCCTAGGGTCGCACAGCCAGCAAGTTGCAGAGGCTGAGCCCAAGGTGCCTGGCCGTCACACGGGCCCCTGAGTGTCATGATACGTGGCACTTCTGCGCAGGTAATGACAAAAATTACTCTCACCCAAGTGTCCATGTGTGACCGTGAGTCTGAGCTTCCGAGAAAGCTGCCCCCACACCAGGAGGGCTCACAGAACTCCTGCTGTGACCAGGCTAGCTCCGTCCCTTCTCACAATGCCATTCTTGATTAGGTGATGGCCACAGCCTGAGCTGACCGCCTCTGAGGGAAGCCCCAGGGCTTCATTTGAAGGCTAAGTATGAACAAGGCACCCAGGGCTGCTGGTAGCAGTGGGCCATGAGAGAACCCTGCCAAACCTGGAGCACACTCTGAGGAGGCAGGACAGGTGGAGAGAAGGATGGTGTCTCTATCCCATCACAGGAACTGCCAAAGTCAGTGCATCCTTCAGAACCTGCTAGTGATGCAACACAGTGGATTCCTCTTACTGCCTGCATCCTCATTAATGTTGGCTTTCTTCTTGGGACTTGCAACCAGTAAACAATGTGCTCAGGAGAGGAATGTTCTTGCCAACAGCCATTCAAACATGGCATTGCCTGCCTGGAGCCATAGAAGGGGCAGCCGTTGGCCATCCTTGATATTCTAAAATTAAACATCCAGCTACATTATCTGTGTGTGGAGCTGGCACTTGTGTGATGTGATGCTGCAGAACTAAGGGACCACAGAATTCAAAATGTGAAGAGTGAGGCCCAATCAAGAAAGAGAGGCTTGCTTTGGAAGCAGCCACCTGTGATGCAGAGAAGAAATGGGTATGGCTTGGTGAGCAGATGTGTTCCTGTTTATCTGACCTTCTGCGGCCAAGAGGCTTGCAGGATTCTCCACGCACAGGCCAAGGTATTACCAGCAGCACCAGGAAACGGGGATTTAGCAGGACCATGGACAGAGGTCAGGAGATGTCAGATTCTCATGCCGCCTCCACGCATTTCCCATTAGGCTTTCTTTTCTTGAAAGTCATTCTTTCTGGAGAGGCTCAGGTGGTGGGCAGCCAGAGCTTTGCTCCCACCAACAGACATGGTTTGGAATGTTCCTGAGGCAGAAGCCACTAAATGCAATGTGAACTGGGAGAAAGCTTTTGCCAGGATGCAGAGGTTCCCTCCCAATTCTGAGCTCAAACTCATTGGCTAGGTGAGATCTCTGGTTTGGGTTGCTGAACAATCGAAACCAAACAAACAGGGCAGAAATCTAAATATCAAGGACTTGCATTGTCAAAGGAATGCTAAAACTGAGCCAAGGGTCACCAAGGCAAATACGCAGGACCCCACATCTCTCCCATAAGAAAGCCTTAGAAAATGTGGAGCCACTTGAGGCGTCACCCCAGGGCCTTTCCAGAGTGTATTAGTCCATTTTCACACTGCTGTTGAAGACACACCCAAAACTGAGCAATGACAAAAGAAAGAGATTTGTTGGACTTACAGTTCTGCATGGCTGGGGAGGCCTCACAACCATGGTGGAAGGTAAAAGACACATCTCACATGGTGGCAGACAAGAGAATAGAGCTTATGCAGGGAAACTCCCATTTTTAAATCTGTCACATCTCATTCACTATCATAAGAACAATGCAAGAAAGACCTGCCCCCATCATTCATTCATCTCCCACAGGTTTCCTCCCACAACACCTGGGAATTGTGGAAGTTACATTTCAAGATGAGATTTGGGTGGGGACACAGCCAAACCATATCATTCCATCCATGGCTCCTCCCAAATCTCATGTCCTCACATTTCAAAACCAGTCATGCCTTCCCAACAGTCCCCAAAGTCCTCACTTCAAAAGTCCACAGTCCAAAGTCTCATATGAGACAAGTCCCTTCCACCCATGAGCCTGTAAAATCAAAAGCAAGTTAGTTATTTTAGATACATTGGGAGTACATGCATTTGGTAAATACAGCCATTCCAAATGGGAGTAATCAGCCAAAATAAAGGAGTTACAGACCCCACACAAGTCTGAAATTCAGCCAGGCAGTCAAATCCTAAAAGCTCCAAAATGATCTCCCTTGACTCCATGTCCCATAGCCACATCATGCTGATGCAAGAGGTGGGCTTCTATGGTATTGGGTAGCTCTGCCCCTGTGGCTTTCCAGGGTACAGCCCCCCTCCTGGCTGCTTTCTAGGGTTGGCATTGTCTGTGGCTTTTCCAGGTGCATGGTGCCAGCTGTCAGTAAATCTACCATTCTGGGGTCTGGGGGATGGTGGCCCTCTTCTCACAGCTCCACTAGGCAGTGCCCCAGTAGGACCTCTGTGTAGGGGCTCCAAAGTCACATTTCCCTTCTGCACTGCCTTAGGAGAGATTCTCCATGAGGGCCCCGTCCCTGCAGCAAACTTCTGCCTGGGCATCCAGGCATTTCCATACATTTTGTGAAATCTAGCAGAAGTTCCCAAACCTCAATTCTTGACTTCTGTGCACCTACAGGCTCAACACCACATGGAAGCTGCCAAGGCTTGGGTTTCCACCCTCTGAAGCTACAGCCAGAGCTGTACCTTGGCCCCCTTTAGTCACAGCTGGAGCAGCTGGGACACAGGACACCAAGACCCTAGACTGCACACAGCAGAGGGGACTCTGAGCCTAGACCATACATTCATTTTTCCTCCCAAACCTCTGGGCCTGTGATGGGAGGGGCTGCCATGAAGATCTCTGACATGCCCTGGAGACATTTTTCCCATTGTCTTGGGGCTTAACATTTGGCTCCTCATTACTTATGCCAATTTCTGCAGCCAGCTTAAATTTCTCCTCAGAAAATGGGAGTTTCTTTTCTATCACATTGTCAGGCTGTAAATTTTCAAAACGTTTACACTCAGCTTCCTTTATAAAACTGAATGCTTTTAACAGCACCCAAGTCACCTCTTGAATGCTTTGCTGCTTAGAAATTTCTTCTGCCAGATACCCTAAATCATCTCTCTTACGTTCAAAGCTCAACAAATCTCTAGGGCAGGGGTAAAATGCCACCAGTCTCTTTACTAAAACATAACAAGAGTCACCTTTGCTCAGGTTCCCAACAAGTTCCTTATCTCCATCTGAGACCACCTCAGCCTGGATTTCATTGTCCTTATCATTATCAACATTTTGGTCAAATCCATGCAACAAGTTTCGAGGGCGTTCCAAACTTTCCCACATTTTCCTGTCTTTTTCTGAGCCCTCAAACTGTTCCAACCTCTGCCTGTTGGTTCCAAAGTCACTTCCACACTTTGAGGTATCTGTTCAGCAGCACCCCACTCTTCTGGTATCAATTTATTGTATTTGTCCATTTTCACACTGCTAATAAAGACATACTCAAGACTGGGCAATTTACAAAAGAAAGAGGTTTATTGAGCTTGTGATTTTACATGGCTGGGGTGGACTCACAATTATGGTGGAAGGTGAAAGGCATATCTCACATGGCAGTGGACCAAAGAAGAGAGCTTGTACAGGGAAACTCCTGTTTTTAAAACCAACAGATTTTGTGAGACTCACTCACTATCGCAACAGCAGTGGAGGACTGATTCACCCCCGTCATTCAATCACCTCCCACTGGGTTCCTCCAAGAACACGTGGGAATTGTGGGGAATTACAATTCAAGATGAGATTTGGATGAGGACACAGCCAAGCCATACCACAGAGAGACAAAGAGTCAGGGACACGGCCACCAGGTCCTTGCGTGGACCACAGTCGCCCGTGGCTTCCCTTCCTCCTTCTCTCTGTGGCAGTCCACTCACACTTACTCTGTAGCTCCCTCCACCATCCCACCTCCAAACCAAGAGCCACACCCAGGCGAATGCAGAGAGCTTCACCTGGCCAGATATCCTGGGCTCCGAGCTGATGGCCTCAGGGGATGGCACTTGGTTTAATGCCATTGTGAGGGGAGGGGCAGGAGGGATTTCTGGTCTCTGATTTTTTTTTTTTTTTTTTTTTTTTGACGGGCATCTTCCTCTACTGCCCTCTACTGGCTGGAACGCAGTGGCGCGATCTCAGCTCACTGCGGCCTCTGCCTCCTGTGTTCAAGGGATTCTCCTGCTCCAGCTTCCCCAGTAAGCTGGGACTGCAGGTGCCTGCCACCACGCCCAGCTAATTTTTGTATTTTTTTTTTAGTAGAGACAGGGGTTTCACCGTGATGTCCAGCCGATTTCAAACTCCTAACCTCAAGTAATTTGCCCACCCCCACCTCCCAAAGTGTTGGGATTACAGGCATGAGCCACCATGCCCAGCCAAGATTTCTGGTGATTTTGAGAAGTAATTGTATGTGAGGAAGATCCCCCCCACCATGTCCCTGAGTGGATGCTCACCCTCTCAGGGCTGTGAACCTGGCCCCGTGTCCCTGAGTGGACGCTCACCCTCTCAGGGCTGTGGACCTGGCCCCGTGTCCCTGAGTGGACGCTCACCCTCTCAGGGCTGTGGACCTGGCCCCGTGTCCCTGAGTGGATGCTCACCCTCTCAAAGCTGTGGATCTGACCCTGTGTCCCTGAGTGGACACTCACCCTCTAGGGCTGTGGACCTGGCCCTGTGTCCCCGAGCATCATGTTGTGAGGATAAAATTGTGGAAGTCTCTAAAACACTTACAACATAGTAAGTGCCGTGTGTTATTCAACTATTTTGACTTTGGCTTCCATTTGCTGCAAAGAAAATGATGAAAAGGATTCAATTAAACATAAGAGGAGAGTGTTTTGGGGAGACAGCATCCTCTGTGTTAATGGGAGCAGCAGAGCTGAGGGAGAGGGTGGTTCGTGCAGCCTGTGGGTGTTAGAGACATGCTCCCCTCTCTCCCATACTTTCAGAGAGATATCAGGTCATTTACAGTCTCTTGCAATTCCCTTTAGCTGATAAACTGTGCTTCTCTGAGCCAGACTGGGTCACATGGGGCCTTACCATCGCTCGGGTGCTGGACTGAAGCCCTACTACAGGCCCGCCTGCCACAGGGGTTGACAAGGCAGACGTCAGCAAGAAGGGGGAGGCCCCTGCCTGTGTGGAGCTCATGTGCTAATGCGGGAGGAGGGAGTGTGGAGCACAGCCAGAAACAAGCAGGAAGGTGCCAGGTCATGTTGTCAGCACAGCGCAGAGATGACACAGCAATGGGGAAGCACTGATGGGACGGCTGCCTCCAAGTGGGAGGCCAGGAAAGCTCTCGCTAGGAGAGGATGGTTTTTGATCGTGGTGAAGTACACATACTATGAAATTAATCATCTGAAGCATGTTTAGGTGCACAGCTGAGTGATGTTAGCAATTTCACATCTTCCTGCAGCCGTCACCACTTCCCACCCCCAGAGTCCTCTTTGTCTTACAAAAGAGAAACTCTGTGCCCCTTGAAGGATGAGGGGGCTTCTACGTGGAGGTCTAAATGACTAGAAAAATGGCCTTGCTGCGGGGGCTTGTGGAGAAGAGAAATCAGCTCAGCAGAAACCGGGGAGGCAGAAACATGGGAGGCAGGCATGAGACACGGAGGGTGCACTGGAGGGGGCTCTGAGGGGCACAGCCAAGCAGAGGAAGGGTGTGGGTTTTATCCTAAAGGCCATGGTGCATGAGACACAGAGGGTGCACTGGAGGGGGCTCTGAGGGGCACAGCCAAGCAGGGGATGGGTGTGGGTTTTGTCCTGAAGGCCATGGTGCATTAGTCTGTTCTCACCCAAGACGAGGTAATTTGTAGAGCAAAGAGGTTTAATAGGCTTATGGACTCACAATCACATGGCTGGGGTGGCCTCCCAATCATGTCGGAAGGCAAAAGAGAAGCAAAGGTAAGTCTTACATGGAGGCAGGCAAGAGCGCGTGTGCAGGGGAGCTGGCCTTTATAAACCATCAGATCTCATGAGACTTATTCACTACCATGAGAACAGGATGGGGGAACCGCCCCTGTGATTCAATTCTCTCCACCTGGTCCTGCCCTTGACACAGGAATTTTAACATTCAAGGTGAGATTTGGGTGGGGACACAGCCAAACCACATCACATGGGAAACACTGCAGGACTTCACATGAGGGAAGTGGTGTGGCCGGTGTACGGCCCATCTCTCCATGGTGTGGCTGAAGAAGCCACCGCAGCCTGGGGAGCCTCAGGGCAGCTTGGGCGAGGTGAAGAACGGACATGCAGTGAACAGGGAAGTTTGGGGACAGAGTGGCGGGACGTGCCAACAGGTTAGGTATGTGGGGTGTAAAGCATCTGGGACAATTTCTACGTTCAGGGCTTGAGCCCTTGATGGTCAGGGAGATCATTCCTGGAGACAGCAAGAATGCTGGCCCAGAGAAGGCAGAGAGGCAGGCCAGGAAAGATGGATCTCCATCCTGCCTGGGAGGCACGGCTTCTCGGTGAACTGCAATGTCAGACCTAGGATACTGTGTCATGGAGAAACTTAACATTAAAACACACACACACACACACAGTGTAGACTGCCTTTCTCCATGTAAACCTGACCACACATTATATTACCATAAAGTTAAAATTGGCCAAGTGCAGTGGCTCACACCTGTAATCCCAGCACTTTGGAGGCCAATGCGAGTGATCACTTGAGGTCAGGAGTTTGAGACCAGCCATGACAACATGGTGAAACCCCATCTCTACTAAAAAGAAAATGCAAAAATTAGTCAGGCATGATAGCACAGGCTGTAGTCCCAGCTACTCCAGAGCTGAGGCACGAGAATTGCTTAAGCCCAGGAGGTGGAGGTTGCAGTGAGCCGAACTCACACCACTGTACTCCAGCAAAAAAAAAAGGAATAGTTATAAAAAAAAAAAAAAAAAAAAAAAAAAAGCTAAAATCACTGATTATATCATATAATCCATGCTCAATGAGGCTGTATGTTAATTTGCATTTATTTGAATAACCTGTGGCATACATCCTTTTGCAAATAGAGAAACAACAAATTTATTTTCCTAACCCAGATTAATCTCTGAAATTTTGGTTTTGGTTGCCATAAGAATAGTTACATATAAATGTTCAGTCCCAGAAACATTAATATAAAGAATAACTGAAAAGCATCCCGGCATCTTTCACTGGCACCAGTTAGCATCGGATACTTTCATAGACAATACAGTAAAAAGCAAGAGTTTTAAACACTAAGTCATTTTCTCATAATTCGTGATTACAAAACACACTTGAAATGTTATTGTGTCCTCAAGGCTTATGCTATTTGCTAACTGTCAAATCATCACCCAACCCCATTTCACTTGAGCTATGGAGTAACAAAGTCACAGAAATACGAAATGCTTTATCCAGGGAGAGACATAAAAATACAACCAGTATGGACCAACAGGAGGAGCTCGGTCTCCTAACCCTTTTTTTGGGACTGAGTCTGGCGTGCAGCCAAACTGCCTGCTGCCCATGCCCAACTCTAGCCCTTTCTTGCAACAAATCCGGCAAATATTTATCGAGGGCCTCCCGAGGGCCTCCTGTGTGCCAGGCACTCTTCTGAGTGCTTGAATTACCTGAGCGATGGCCCCATGCCTATCCTGGAGGAGCCCGCAGTGCAGCTGGCAACCCTGCCGCAGAAGGGAGAATCTGTGAGCCCCTCTGAAGGCCGCTCCCTGTGAGGACTTCACAGCTCATGAAACAGTGCAGGGAATGAGGGAAGCACTGCTGAGTCTCACTAGTGACCGCGTGTTTCCCTAGCGCTTTCTCTGCTGGAATCTCTCCCACCAGTCTTCTCTGCTCTCCCCAGACCTGCCCACGTCCTCTGATTAGCGCCCTCCTTGGCCTCAAACCTCTCCTTCCTCCAGGGCAGCCCTGCAGCTCCTTGGCAGAGCCCGCTCCAGAGTGGCCTGGCCCCAGCTGCTGTCTCCAGCTCCTGTTCCATCTCTGATGTTCTCTGGCATTCAGTCTCTCTCTGTCACACGCTTTATCCTACAGAAATCCCCGTGGCTCCCCAGCCCGTCATGCTTCTGAGCCTTTGCTAGCTGGTACCTCCACCTGGCACACCTTCAATATCCCTCCTGCCCCTCTCCAGTGGGCATCTCCCCCAGGACACCTAGAAAGACCCCTCAGGGTCTCCCTGACTTCCTGGCAGGGCTCACAGGCCACCCTCTGGGTTTTCCAGGCTCCACAAACTGCTTTGTTGTCAGTCTTTATAACTGGCCTTCAGATGACCACTGGCCCGAATGTCTCTGTGACCAGCCTCTGGGCCCCCAAGGCCCAGTGCCAGGCCTATGCCAGGAGTGTAGCACACACTCACAAGGCACTGAATGACAAGACTGGGGCCGAGGTCTCCCGGGAAGGAAACAGCAGATGACACCCGCTCAGGCTCTGTGAGGAAGAACCAGGCACAGGCAGCACGGGGTGGGTCCAGTCTCTCCTGCCGGGTGGCCTGAGACCGTCCCCCAGGGCTTGTGAACCTGGAGGGTACTAGGAGCCTGAAGGGGGCAGAGGAGGCTAGGTATTGCCCTGGGTTGCCTGGGCACAGCTTCAGAGAGGAGGTTTGTGTGGTTGGGGCCATGGACGGGAACAAGCAGAGACCCTGACTTCTGACCCTTGACCTCACTCCCCACAGTAGCTCCCAGGGCCTTGCCCTCTGGTCCTCCTGAGTCCACCCTGCTCACTTTCCTCCCACACCTCGTGTCTTTCATGGCTGGGTTGCTTGATTTCCACTTGACCTAAAGTCTTCGTAGAGTGAACGCGCAGACACCTGCTTTTCTCCCTGGAGGGACTGCTCCTGTCGCCTGGCCCTGCTGTAACAGAAAGTCACCTTCTGGGGAGCTTCACAACAGAAATGTAGCTTCTCAGTCTGGAGGCCAGGAGTGTGGGATCCACGTGTGGTCCCAGCCGCGCTCCCGCCATGGCTCCAGGGGAGGGTCCCTCCTTGCCTCTCCCAGCTTCTACAACCCCCACGTCCCTCAGCTCGGGGCTGCATGGCTGTCACCTCTGCCTCCCTCTCACATGGCCTTCTTCCCTCTGAATGCCCCCTCTCCTTACAAGGACAGTCAGTGCACCGCAGCCCCCCAAGACCTCGTCTCTGCCTGACGACCCAGCAAAGGCTATTTCCAAGCACGGTCACGTCCCCAGGTACTGGGCGGGCAGGACTTCGAGTTCTTTCTTCGGGGACACAATTCAGCCTCTAACAGTGAACTTTCTTTGTAGAAGCCCAGTTTTTCCACCTTTGAGGACAAACTCCAGAGAAAGTAAGCCTGGTGCGGGAAGAACGAGGCATTATGGACAAGGTTGAGGCAGCTCTGGGTCAGAGGCGGAGGCCAAGGTAGAAATGCAGGCCCTCGAAGCCAGGCCCCAGGCCCCTGGTGAGCCCCTGGGCTCACCCCGCCTCTGAGCACCACCAGGGCCGTCTCCCTCCCTCAGAGCTGGCTTCTGACCCTGCCCCTGCAACAGGGCTGCTCCGTCCTCAGAGCCTTTCCTGGCTCCCTCTGAGGTCTCCCATGGCTCCCATGCACATTCACACTGGGCATGCTCTGGACTTCCCACCAACCTTCCCTTCCTCTCAGGCTGCTTCCCAGGGCTGGTTGTTAAGAGGTCACATTTAATTGCCTTGTTGCAGAAATGTCAAATGTATCACACAGTCCAGCACACACGCAACCCCCATCCATCCCGCACACCTGGCTAAGGCTCTCATATCCCTCCCTCTATTACTGCCTAGTCTTGCTCCTTCCCAGCTCCTGGGAGGCTGGCACCCGTTCCACCACCCCGCAGGGAACTCTGTTGACTGGACTAGAAGCTGAGTATTCCCTTTTTTTCCTACGTATTCATCTAACCCTCTACTAGGACTGCATGTCTGTCCCCCCAAAATTTATGTTAAAGCCCCAGCCCCCAAGGAGTGGTATTTGGAATGGGGTCTTTGGAAGGTAGTTCAGCTTGGATTGAAACTTCGAGGGTGGCCTCATAATGAGATTAGTGTCTTTATAAGGAAAAGAGGCCAGAGCCCAGACTCCTCCTCTTCCTCTTTTTCTCCCTCTACCAGCCACACACAGAGAGAAGGTGCCGTTTATGAGCCAACAAGCAAGCCCTCACCCAACGCCAGGCCTGCCAGCACCTTTGTCTTAGACTTCCAGACTCCAGAGCTAGAATAACGTCTGCTGCTTAAGCCACCCAGTCTGTGATATTTTGTTATGCAGTTCAGCTGACGAATATACCCTCAAGTGGGAATGAAGCCCCACTGGCTAGGTCACGTATTTCTGCAACAGAGGGAATATGTGGAATGTCTGAACAACCAGGCCAGAATTCCTCTGAAATACAGCTTGTCTGGAATCAACTTTGATCAATCTCTGGTTGAATAAGGGAGACCTCAACACCTGGGTATCCACCGATCCTGGGCTGCAGGAACAGAGCATTCAGCTCTGATGTAAGGACAGCTATTACCTCCCCACTACAGATGAAGAAACTGAGGCTCAGAGAAGTTTAGACCAGGTCTGAAAATAACGTCCAGTCCTGGTCAGGCGTGATGGCTCATGCCTGTAATCCCAGCATTTTGGGAGGCTGAGGCAGGCGGATCGCCTGAGGTCAGGAATTCAAGAATAGCCTGGTCAACATGGCAAAACCCCACCCCTACTAAATATACAAAAGTTAGCTGCGCGTGGTGGTGGGTGCCGGTAATCCCTGCTACTCAGGAGACTGAGACAGGAGAATTGCTTGAATCCGGAAGACGAGGTTGCAGTGAGCTGAGATTGCGCCATTGCACTCCAGCCTGGGCGACAGAGCGAGACACTGTGTCAAAAAAAAAAAAAAAGTTCGGTTCTTTCCTAAGCAAAACGTTGTAACAAAGACAAATCTGTTGATGAGGAAACTGAAGAAAGGCGAAGTTCCTGCAGTCTGAAGTCTGTTGGAAACTATTTAGATTCATTTACTTCCTTTAGCTTGGGTAATTTGGAGTTTAACTCAACAAACATTTATTGAGTGTATTTCATGAATAAAACATTTTGCTATTTGCTGCCCTATGAGACGCTGGATAGGTCAAACCTTCTGCTCCCTGGTACCTTGTGAAAGATGGGGGTAACTGCAATGTGATTTTCTTAGAAACGTCAAAGACACAAAGAGGCTTTGATGTGTCACTTGTCAAAAGATGCCTTCCCATTTTATTCAGCACAACGAATCTCCGTACTTTGCTGAGGGCTGCACGGACATCTTCATGTGAAAGTTTGTCTCTCCATGGTGAAATGCCAACCTCTGTTTCTTCCATCCACTGTCCTCCACCTGGGGTCCTTTTGCTAACCAGGAGGGCAGGAAAGCCCCGGAGACAGGACCTATTGATCCAAACGTGGATCCATTGTTTCATTAAATACTATTAGCCATGTATGTTTTCTTTGAAGACTCCATGAATTTTTAAAACTGCCGGGCTGCCCATCTGCGTGGACACTCTATCCCAACAAAATATGCACGGTGCAATTTTATAACTACTTTAAAAAGACCTTTAACTGGAACGTGTGGAGCCTGCCGTTTGCAGGGCTGTTGGCATATGTAATGTTTCAGGAAACCGCTGAAACCCCAGCAGAAGGAGAGAAGAACAGAAAGCCGCCTGCTGCTGCTGTCACTGTGGTCTGAGGGACGCTCCGGAGCCCAGAGCCCGGCTGCAGGGACATCTGCTGGCAGGAAGGTGGCCCGCCCTGTGGAGTCACGGAGATAAAGCCAAGGGATATTTTGGGGAAGAAAAGCTGTTTCTGATGTTAAAACAGGTATCCAAAATAGGACCCAGTGTTCCAGCTTCCTGGCCTGGGCTTTAGTGACTTGAGCTGGGACCGGGGTGCACCTGCGTTCACTGTCACCACCCGTGCTCCTAGGGCAGCTGTTCAGCCTCCCACACCCACTCGCTCATCCTTGACTTAAAGTGACGTTGTGGGGCAGAAAAATCGGAGAAGCACACTTTATCTCTGGCACCCTTTTCCCCGCCCCTTCTCACCTTAGGCCTCAAATTCCCAGAACCCTCCTGCCCTCTCCACTTGAAAATCTCTCCTGAGGAAAGGCCCACACGATGATACTTTTGTGTCATCGTCTAAATATTTCTCTTCATTTACCACCATTTGAACACAGCTGCTAATCTTCCACGTCTTCTGGGGATGGTTTTAGGCCGCAACCCCGACCCCACGCTGAAGCCGCCTCCCAGCGCGGGCCAGGGCAGCGCTCAGCCCTCTCCCTCACCTCCTGACAAACTGCGTGGGTCCCAGGCTGCCTCCGGAAGGCCCGGGTCCATATCCCTGACTGGGGGTGCAGGTCAGGAGGAACGCGGGGGCTCATTCAGGGACTCCCCCACCTCCTCCTCTTCCACCATCAGGAGACCGAGAATCCAGGGAAAGATCTCTCTGACCACTAGATCTGTGTGCAGGTGAGTCACGGCCCAACAGCAGGCTTTTTCTGTTTAACAGGAGAGTGACGAAGACCATGACGCCTCCGCTCCGCGGGATCAGGCGGCTTCCTCGCACCTGGCGCGTTTGGCTCTCTTTTCCACGCGGACTTCCTGCGCCCCTTCTGCAGGCCTGAAGGTGCGCTCCCAGCGCCCAGCGGAGCACCTGCCGGCCGCACGCGGGCCTGGGCGGGGTTGCAGGGGAGGGAGGCCGCGCCTGGGAGGACCTGCCCGCTCCTCCCGCCTCCAGGGCGGGCTGACCCTCCTCCGGCAGGCTCGGGGCCGCGCCAAGTCCTTCAGCAGCTTCTGGGGTTTCCAGCCCGTGAGGACACGGGGAGATGCGGCCTCGCGCGCCTCCCCCGAGGTCGAGATCGGGTTGGGGGTGAGTTCGGAGGCCGAGCCACGGGGGAAGGGTCTCGGGCGAGGCTCCAGGCCGCCCCTTCTCCAAGGCCCGACCCTGCGCGTGGATCCCGTGCGCCCCCGGAACTCCGCTAGGGCAAAGCGGGCCCGGGGGTCCTCGGAGCTCCCGGGGCGGCCGCGTCAGGTGGGGCGGGCCCGGCGGGCTGGGCCTGTGTTTACCTGGCGCGCAGGAAGCCCGAGGAGGCGGGGCTGGGAGCGGGGTGCGCGCCCGTCCCTCGGAGCCGCCTTCAGTCTCTGCCGCCGCGCGCCCGCGAGAAGCAGCCTCCCACCCCGGCGGCCTCGGGCTCCCGACACCGGAAGGCGGTGCAGGCTGCCCCGGGACCCCGCGAGCCGGCGCTTGAAGCCGGGAACTGCCCGCCCGGGCCTGGGACCCCGTGGCACCCCTCGGCCTCGGAGCAGCGAGCGCAGCGCCGGTGAGTGACCCTCGGGGGCGGGTGGGGGGCGGCTCTGGCGCCTTTGTCTCCGCGCCCCTCCAAGCCGGGACTGCGGAGACCTGGGCGGGACCCCGGGGCCGAGCCCCGCGGGAGCCGTGAACTGAGGGTCGGGAACAGGAGCTGTCCCGGCGCCCGGACTCCGAGTCCCTTTCTCGGCCGAGAACGCGCAGGGGGAACCTGGGCAGCAGCGCAGGTGGCCGGGCAGGTGGCAGCCGGGGGCCCCTGACCCGAACCTACGGCCCTGTCACCGTCCCCGATCTCTACTGCGAGGGGGTGGGCGCAGGCGTAGACTCGGGTTTACTGCGCCGGGGCCGGCCTCTGACAGGTGTCCAGGGTGGTCTCCAGCCAGGCCCGGCGTCCCGGGGTCACAGAAACCGCTCGGCCTTGGGCCCCGGGACTGAGGGGAGGAGTCTAGGGTGGGAGGGACGGCGGACAGAAGCGGCCAGTCAGGGCGGGTCAGAAGAGGGTGCCGGCGGCGAGGGCGCGCTGGGGGGGTCCTCCCCGGACCTGCCAATCACGTCCCGAGGGCCCCGCGCGCGTTCACTCCCCTGCCGCTCCCCCCGAGGTGAAGTGCAGTTTTCCTCTGAACTCCGAGGGCAGCGAGAGTCTGGGTCCGGGCTTCCGCCTTCTCAGGGCCTGTCTCGGGCTCCTCGGCCGACCAGTCGCTGCGCCCACCTGGGCCCACGTGCGCGCCCGCAGCTGCCCGCCCTCCCTCGCGACGCTGAGCGCCTGGCCCCCGGGGCCCGAGTCTCCCCGGCTGCCCCTCCCGGGCGGGACGGTCTGTTCTGGGGTCGTGGGCTGCGGGGTGCCCCCGAGGCTGGCGTGTGTGACCCGCGCGCGGTCATTTGCCGCCACCCTAGGTCTTCCCGGGCGCCCGGGGCAGCGTCTGTGCCCTTTCGCGTCCACCTGAACCCCCTGTTTCGGGAGGTGGAGTGGCGCTCGGGAAGGGGTTCGAGTGTCTTTAGGGATCTCCATGCGACTCTGCCTGGAAACAGGCGCGTTCTGGTTCCTGGTTCCGTTTTCCGATTGCAACAACGTGAGAGTCAACAAGTGCTCGGCTGCTCTGCGGGTGGGTGAGGGGCGCGTGGCTCGCCCGGCTTTGGGAGGGCGTGGACTTCGTTCCAGGGAGGTCTCTGCCTCATCTTGACCACAGAACGTCCCGCCTGGAAAGAGAGCTTTGCAGAGGAAGGAAAGGTCAGGGAACAGCCAGTGTGTGTTTTGGACACTTTATCTGGCGAAGCTCCGGGGGACGAGTTAAGGAGCGTCACGCTCAAGTCAGGGACCACACCGATGGAGCAGGGTCCTGCACTGAGCTCCCTGGCGGCCACCTCCAGCGATGGGCGCCTCCTTAGCGGTTGGGATCCCGGGCTGTGGATACGGCCGAGAGCCTGGAACCCAGCTGCCCTTCAGTAGAGGAAGGAAGGCCATGACCTGAAACCAGGCCGGCAGCCAGGGAGGGGATGCTCCCACCAGCCAAGGCAAAGGGCACTGCGCCAGAGGATTTTTTTTTTTTTTCAAGTGGGATAAGCAGAAACCTGAGGGAAAAGAATCCAGTTAAAAATGGTTGTAAACGCTGGAATAACTCTCAGGGAGTTAACTGTTCTGAAACAACCACCTCTGTTAACTCCGGGTTAAACAAAGCCATTCTGTTCTAATCTTTGAAAACTCTCCAGAAGTATCACAGTTCTGCCCAGAGATAAGGAAGTGTGACATGCGTCACTTGATTTAGATCTGGTATCTCACGGCTCCAGCATGATTTGAAACATCCGCTTTGAGTGTGGTCAGTCCCGGTCCCGGCTGCGGGCACTGATGACAGGTAGCCACCAAACGCTGGGGGAAAAAGAGAGCAGCCTTTCTTGTGATGTTTCTATTTCTGCCTGAACTTGTAAATGTTAATTGTAAGTTATTTTGTTTGAATTTTACCCCCAAGTTCTTTAAAAATATGACGTGCTGTACTAAAAATACAAAAATTATCTGGGCGTGGTGGCAGGTGCCTTAATCCCAGCTACTTGGGAGGCTGAGGCAGGAGAATCTCTCGAACTTGGGATGTGGAGGCTGCAGTGAGCCGATACCATGACATTGCACTCCAGCCTGTGCAAACAAGAGCAAAACTCTGTCTCAAAAAAAAAAAAAAAAATGACATGCTTAAGATTAGCAGCTGCCTCTGTGCCGTTTCTGTCCCAGGGAGTGTTTGTTTATCGAGCACTTGCACATTGCCAGGCTCTCTTCTGAGGGCTGTTTGTCACCTCAGTTAACAGTTGTGATGGCCCTAAATGCCCTCATTAAAGGTTGCCATGCTTTTCATATCTTCATTTTGACTGATGAAGAAACAAGGCCCAGAGAGGTTAAGTTACTCTAAGGGCACCCAGGAAGAGGCAGGATTCTGTCCAGGGAGTCTGCCCCGGCGCCTCACTGCTGCTCTGCCCCGCTGTGGTGAACAGGATGCCTTGCAAAGGTGCTCCTCATTCCCCCTTTTAAACTTCCACCCCTAGTGATGAGTGGCATGCACCCAGAGATGTTTCCTTTCAAGAATGATTTGACCAAAAGGCACCTGTCATCCGTCTTTGTTCATCATCCTCTCTTTAGCTTTCTTAGTTGCCAGTAAAAAAGAAAATATTCTAATTACTAATCATTTTTTTTTTTTTTTTTTGGACAGAGTCTTGCTCTGTCGCCCAGGCTGGAGTGCGGTGGTGCAGTCTCAGCTCACTGCAACCTCCACCTCCCAGGTCCAGGTGATTTTCCTGCCTCAGCCTCCTGAGGAGCTGGGACAGGTGTGCACCACCACATCTGGCTAATTTTTTTATTTTTTGTTGTCTGTTTGTTTAGTAGAGACAGGGTCTCACCATGTTGGCCAGGCTTGTCTCAAACTCCTGACCTCAAGTGATCTGCCCACCTTGACCTCCCAGAGTGCTGGGATTACAGGCGTGAGCCACCGCGCCAGCCTCTAATTACTCTTGGGATAATTTTAAATAAATGGCCACTAAGCAGGAAGACACTTGGTTGACCCATTGGAGCCCCTGAAGGAAGCTCCGGAGCTCTGTAAGGGAAGAGTGCTCACGCCACAGGCCCTGATGCCAGGTGAGCCACCAGAATAGTCCCCAGAGATTTTACATCTGTCAAAACCTGTAGTGAGCAGGCTTCCTCCAGAGAAACAGAAGGCGATGGAGAAACATATTAGACTCCTGAAGGAATTGTGTATGCAGAGGTAGGCTGGCCAGGTTTGTGGGCCGTTCGTAGGACAGGCCGACCCGAAGGGCAGCTGATCTCTCCAGTGGGTGCTGAAGCTGCCTTCCACAGCAACAGCTTCTGCAGTGCCAGCGACAACTGTGAGTGCGTGTTCCAACACTACTGGCAATGTCTCAGACTCAATGGCCATTAGAGCACAGAAGTGTCATCCTGAATGTTCTTTTGTTCTGGGCTCTGTGAACAGCACTGCATTGGTCTGAGTCGCCATTGTGAAAAACAGGTGGATGTCAAAAGGTGAGGAAAAGCAGACCTATGTGAGGCTAGGATCTGGAACACATGAAAAGTTCTAAAATTCAGTAATTTGAAACAAGCCATTCAAGATCAGAATATGAGCCTGAAGAGAAAACCCGGATGGAGAGATAAAATACGAAAAGAACTTTAACCCTCTGGGAGTCAGGGAATTCAAAATTAAAATGGCAAAAGTTTTGTTTTGTTTTGTTTTGTTTTACATTTGTTGTACTGGAAAAAAAATTCCAATTGTGACTATACCAAATATTAGAGAAAGAGTAGAAAAATTAGACCTCACATGAGTTTGAGTGGACCATAAGGAACAAAGATGTTACAGAATAATCTAGAAAAACTGAAGGTGGGTATATCCTAAGATCTAACAATTTCACTTCTTGGGAAAACAGGGTCCGTGTGCATAAGACACACACAATGGATATTCGCTGAAGCAATTTTTTAACTTGTTTTGAGACAATTACAGATTCACATGCAATTCCCTTCACCGGTTTCCCCAACAATAACATCTTAGAAACCATAGTACGATGCCACAGCCAGAAAATTAACACTGATACAACCCGTTAACTTTGTTGACATTTCAGATTCCACCAGTTGACATGTACTCACTTTATAGTGTGTGTGTGCGCGCGTGCGCATGCCTGTGCACTTAGTTGTGTGTAATTTTAACACCCATGTATAACTGTGTGAGCACCAACACATCAGGGGACAGGACAGTTTCATCACAGGATCCTTGATGCTCCCCTTACAGCCAAGCCCACTTCCTCCTTCCCCTCCCTGAGCCTCGCAACCACAGGACGCTTCCCCTTTTCTATAATTGTGTCATTTTAACAATGCCCTGTAAATGGAATCCTACACTATGCAGCCTTTTGAGACAGACTTTTTCCACTAAAGGCAATCCCCCTGAGATGCATCCAGGTTGGTGAGCGTGTCCATAGGTGTTTCTTTTTAATTGCTCAGTGGTGTTCCCTCGTCTGGATGCACCACCGTGTGTTCAACCGTTCACCCAGGAAGGGCACTTGGATTATTTCCAGTTTTTGGTTATTGCAAATAGGGCTGCTGTGAACATTCATGTACAGGTTTTTGTGTGAACACAGTTTTCATTTCTCTGGGATACGTGCCCAGGACTGCAATTGCTGAGTCATATGGTTAGCACATGTCTAATTTTATAAGAAACTGCTAACTCTTTTCCAGAATGGCTGCACCGTTTTGCGTTTTCACCAGTGGTGTGTGAGTGATCCAGGACCTTCCCAGCCTGCGCGGCATGTCGTATTGCCACTATTTTTGTTTTTATTATTTTAGCTGTTCTAATACGTGTGTAGTGATATTTCCTGATGGTTTAATTTGCATTGCCCTGATGGGTAATGTCATCAAGACTTTTTTATGTACTTACGGCCATCTGTGTATCCTCCTCAGTGAAAAGTCTGTTCATGTCTTTTGCCCATTTTTTAATTGGATTGTTTGGTTTTAACAATTGAGTTTTCGTCGTTCTTTATATTTTCTGAATACTGTCCCTATCACGCTGCGATTATTTCCTACCAGTTTATCTTGTTCTTTCATCTTCTTCACAGAGTCTTTTGCAGAAAGTTTTATATTTTGATGAATTCAAGTTTATTAATTTTACCTTTTTTGCATTTTGATTTTTGGCATGAAGTCTAAGTCTTCACCTAGCCTGAGGTCCTGAAGATTTTCTCCTTTTTTCCCTACAAATTTTATAGTTTCGCATTTTACACTTAAGTCTATTTTCCATTTTGAGTTAATTTTTGTATGAGCTGTGAGGCTTAGGTTGAGGGTTATTTGGTTCGGTTTGGGTTTTGCCAATGAATGTCCAATTGCTCTGTGACTGTTGAAAAGATGATCCTTCTTCCATTAAATTGCTTTTGCACCATCATTAAAAATGGCTTCCACTTGTTGCTGTGGGTCTATTTCTGGGTTCTGTATTCTGTTCCATTAATCTATATGCCTGTCCCTCTGCCAGCAGCAGGCTGTCTTGATTACCGTAGTTGCATAGTAAACTTTAATCAGGTGGAGTGACCTCCTCTCACTGTATTCTTCTTTATGAAAAATATGTTATCTGTTGTAGGTTCTGGGCCTTTCCATATGAGTTTCAGAATAGCTTGTTTATGGTTACAAAAACCTTGCTGGGCTTTTGATAGGAATTTCTTTAAACCTAGAGATGAGTTTGGGGAGAATTAACAGTTTTACTATGTTGAGTCTTCCAGTCCGTGATGACAGGTTCTCTCTCTCTGGTTATTTAGGTCTTCTTTAATTTCTTTCATCAGTGTTTTATAATTTTCAGTGTACATATTCTGAATCTGTAATTTTTTTTACAGTCTACATAAGTGTTTTTTTCCTTTGGGGCATTTCTAAATGGCATTGTGTTTTTAACTTCAGTTTCCACATTTATTGTGGAGTATATAGAACTGTGAGTAATTTTTATGTGTCAATATGTATTCTGAAACCTTACTGAACTGGCTTATTAGATCTACGAGGAATTTTTTTTTTTTTTGGTAGATTTCCTGGAATTGTCTATGCAGATCATCATGTTATCTGCAAATTGGATAGTTTTATTTCTTCTTTCCAATTTATATCCTTTTTATTTTTCTTATTGTACTGGTTAGAATTTCCAGTGCTATATTTAATAAGATTTGCAAAAACTTGCCTTATTTCTGATCTAAAGGATAAAGCATTTTTTACCACTAAATACAATGTAGCTATAGGGTTTTAAAGATGTTCTTTGTCAAGTTGAGGTAGTCCATGTCTATTCATGAATATGTGTTGTATTTTGTCAAATATTTTTTTCTGGGACAATTTATATATTCATGAGATTTTTCTTCTTTTACTTCATGGTATGATGGACGGTATTGATTGACTTTCTAATGCTGACCCACCCTTGAGCATCTGGTATATATTCCACTTGGCCATGTATATAATTTTTTTATATGTTGCTAGATTTCACTTTACTAATGTTTTGTTGAGGACTTTTGCCTCTAAGTGTTCTTGAGATGTTGATTGATCTGTGGTTCTCATTCTTCGTATCATCTTTGCTAGTTTCAGTATCAGGATAACTGGCCTCATAAAATGAGTTAGAAAGTGTTCCTACTTGTTCTAACTTTTGGAAGAGAGTGTATGAAATTGCCCTAAATTTCTCCTTAGCTGTTTTAGTAGAAATTTCCAGTGAAACCACATGGACCTAGGGATTTTTTTCTCGAGTATTTCCTGTTTTCCACTTTCTTTGTATAAATTTAGCTTGTTTGTTTGTTTCTTGAATTAGAACTTGATTATTAATTTGAGACTTTTCCTGTTTTCTAATATAAGTCTTTCAGGCTACAAATTCCCTCTTAGCACTACTAAACTAGGTGTACATATTTTGTTGGGTAAAGGTTTTGATACCAAAAAAAGAGGGAAACACACTAATCCCCCATGAGTAGGGCTACAGATTTATACTATGATTTATTCACAACAGTTAAAATAAACTGCCCCAACTTTGTGTATCTACATGGACAAAATTCTAAATAACAGTGCTGAATGGAAAGCAGCACACTGCAAATGAATACATATTATAATATTATTCTATTTATTTAAAATTTTCAGAATATGTGAAAGTCATGCCAGGTAATGTTATCTTCTAACCTCAGGGAGGGGAGGGTATTGGCTGTCTCTATATGGTTTCATTTCCTCTATTTATTTATTATACTTTAAGTTCTGGGGTACATGTGCAGATTGTGCAGGTTCGTTACATAGGTATACATGTGCCATGGCGGTGGTTTGTTGCATCTGTTGCCCCATCATCTACATTAGGTATTTCTCCTAATGCTGTCCCTCCCCAATCTCCTCACCCCCTGCCATTTCTCCCCTAGCCCCCACCCCCCAGGCCCCAGTGTGATGTTTTCCTCCCTATGTCTGCATGTTCTTGTTGTTCAACACCCACTTATAAGTGAGAACATGTGGTATTTAGTTTTCTGTTCTTGTATCCATTTGCTCAAGATGATGGTTTCCAGTTTCATCCATGTCCCTGCAAAGGACATGAACTCATCCCTTTTTATGGCTGCATAGTATTCCATGGTGTGTATGTGACACATTTCATTTATCCATTCTATCATTGATGGGCATTTGGGTTGGTTCCAAGTCTTTGTTGTGAACAGTGCTGCAGTAAACATATGTGTGCATATGTCTTTATAATAGAATGGTTTATAATATTTTGGGTATATACCTAGTAATGGGATTGTTGGATCAAGTGGTATTTCTATTTCTAGATCCTTCAGGAATTGCCACACTGTCTTCCACAATGGTTGAATTAATTTACACTCCCACCAACAGTGTAGAAGCATTCCTATTTCTCCACATCCTCTCCAGCATCTGTTGTCTCCAGATTTTTTAATGATCACCATTCTAACTGGCATGAGACGGTATCTCAATGTGGTTTTGATTTGCATTTCTCTACTGACCGATGATGATGAGTTTTTTTTTTCATATATTTGTTGACTGCATAAATGTCTTCTTTTGAAAAATGTCTGCTCATATCCTTAGCCCACTTTTTGATGGGGTTGTTTTTTTCTTGTAAATCTGTTTCAGTTCTTTGTAGAGTCTGGATATTAACCCTTTGTCAGATGGGTGGATCGTGAAAATTTTTTCCCATTCTGTTGGTTGCCAATTCAGTCTGATGACTGTTTCTTTTGCTGTACGGAAGCCATGGAGTTTGATTAGGTCCCATTTGTCTATTTTGGCTTTTGTTGCCAATGCTTTTGGTGTTTTAGTCATGAAGTCCTTGCCTACACCTATGTCCTGAATGGCTTTGTCTAGGTTTTCTTCTAGGGTTTTTATGATGTTAGCCCTTCTGTTTAAGTCTTTAATCCATCTGGAGTTAATTTTAGTGTAAGGTGTCAGGAAGAGGTCCAGTTTCTGTTTTCTGCACACAACTAGCCAGTTTTCCCAACACCATTTATTAAATAGGGAATCCTTCCCCCATTGCTTGTTTTTGTCAGGTTTGTGAAAGATCAGTTGGTTGTAGATGTGTGGCGTTCTTTCTGAGGCCTCTGTTCTGTTCCATTGGACTATATCTCTGTTTTGGTACCAGTACCATGCTGTTTTGATTACAGTAGCCTTGCAATATAGTTTGAAGTCCGGTAGTGTGATGCCTCCAGCTTTGTTTTTGTTTTTGTTTTTGCTTGGCTATGCGGGCTCTCCTTTGGTTCCATATGAAGTTTAAGGTGGTTTTTTCCCAATTCTGTGAAGAAGGTCAGTGGTAGCTTGATGCGGATAGTATTGAATCTATAAATTACCCTGGGCAGTATGGCCATTTTCACAATATTGGTTCTTCCTAACCATGAGCATGGAATGTTTTTCCATCTGTTTGTGTCCTCTCTTATTTCCTTGAGCAGTGGTTTGTAGTTCTCCTTGAAGAGGCCCTTCACATCCTTGGTTGTGTTCCTAGGTATTTTATTCTCTTTGTAGCAATTGTGAATAGGAGTCCACTCATGATTTGGCTTTCTGTTTATTTTGATATTTTATACAAATAAGAGAATGTGTCACTTTTTTGATGAAAAGGATACACCAGTTGTCTTATAATCTATTATCTGTGCTTTTGAATATGTTTGAACTAATTAGTAATTTTTATTAGCAATAAATAAATAAATAAATGTAAAGTTTGGGGGGAAATGACACCAATGATAATGAGAAGTGTTAGGGAGGAAGATGAGAAGGCCTCACAAAGGAATCTGAAAGTAGGTGCGGAGGCAAAATTACTGAAATTTGGTAAGAGCACGACAGTGGCAAGGAAGGAGGAGAGGAAGAAGGAAGCAGAAGAGACGGTCTCTGTCCCCCTCGTTAGTCTCTTATTCAAGTAGTATAAATGCAGAAAAGGGGGATGAAGAGATTGATCTGAAAAGAGAAGTGTGCCGAAATGGGCAGGAGCTAGGACCTCGGAGGAGTGGGCTGGATTCAGCACAAGCCTGGGGATTAACTGGATGTTTGTAAACTCACTCTTGAGCCAATGCCTTTTAAAAAAAACATGAGAATCTAGCTAAATCTGAAGAGATTTAAGGAACAAAGTTGTTATGGACTCTTTTTCCTTCTTGGCTGCCAGGATTTGTAATGAGCTGGGCCTCTAAGTGCAGTCTAGCATGATTCAGAGGCCAGCAAGCCAGGGCCCCACTTCCTGTCACTCTCCAGGCTACCTGGTTCAGAGACTCTGCAGGTGCAGCTCGGCTGCCCACTCAGCAGTCTCAGGAAGTCCCCAAAGCCCTATCTCCTATCTCCTGTGGGTGGGCTCTCCCCCACTGGCCCGAGGGAGCCTTTGCTCCTTTCCTCTCCCGTTCCCTCTGAACTCATCTGAGGCAGGCACCCAGGCCAGTGTGGCTCCAGGTGTCCAGTGTCCAACCCCCACTTCCAGGGGTACTGCTGGGGAGGATGGTGCAGGCAGCGATCACAGCAGTTACCGAGCCCCAAGAAAGGACACTAGCATAGTGGGGAGTGGGAGGATGCGGCCAGAAGAGTTATTCTAGCAATTTCTGCTTACATCGGTTCACTTTCTTTAAGAGTAAAGGAATTGGCATTCAGCTCACCAATTTTCCAAAGATCAAGAAGGAAAATGAAGTTTTATTCACAGTACGTGACTAACCAAATTACCTGTTTAATTTTGCATTAGAGACCACATACAAAATATATGAAAAGGCAAGAAACGAGGAGAGAGAATATGGAAAGAAAGAACCAGGAGGCAGAGATGAGGGGCAGGCAGGAGGCTGGAGAGGGGGAGGTTTCTCGGGGGCTCAGGGGATTGTTGGTGTGGCCCCCTTTGGGGGCATCCACTCCTTCTAGGTAGGAAGGTGTGCCCGTGCTGCCCTGCAGGCAGGAGCAAAATGCCCCATCCAGGGAAGGGGTGGAGCTCAGGGCGGCTACACCAGCAGACACCGTGCAAGTGCGCTTCCGCTAACCACCAACCCAGAGAGACAGAGAAATGCTCCACTCAGATCTGCTTTTCACCTGGAGTCTGATCAAGAAACCTAACGTTTCAGAGGTCAACACACGCAGAAAACCAAACAAAAGTACCTGGATCCATTTGGAGTCCTAGCAGGGAAAAATTGGTTTGGTGGCTGAACACACAACTCCCAAGCCAAGCATCTGCCGTGACCGCATTGCCTGCCCACCTGGGGAGGGGACACGCTGGCGCCTGTGGTCTGCAACCACCTACCCACATTGCGCTGAGAATTCAAATTAAATGCAGAGTCCTAGGCCCACCCTGGCATACCACCCTGCCGTCTTGGGGATGGGCCCAGGAATATGTATTGTAATGAGTTCCCAGTTAACTCAGGATCACTGCTGTTAAGTGAAGGAAGGAGACGGTGAATGCCTTAGTACTTCTAGGTCTACACAGCTCATCCAAGTGGACACACAGGCTCTCCAATGTGTGCTTTAGAGAGTGAGCGGGTCAGTGCTCCCAGGTCTACACAGCTCATCCAAGTGGACACACAGGCTCTCCAATGTGTGCTTTAGAGAGTGAGTGAATTAGTGCTCCCAGGTCTACACAGCTCATCCAGGTGGACACACAGGCTCTCCAATGTGTGCTTTAGAGAGTGAGCGGGTCAGTGCTCCCAGGTCTACACAGCTCATCCAAGTGGACACACAGGCTCTCCAATGTGTGCTTTAGAGAGTGAGTGGGTCAGTGCTCCCAGGTCTACACAGCTCATCCGAGTGGACACACAGGCTCTCCAATGTGTGCTTTAGAGAGTGAGCGGGT
>NW_022436970.1:22183694-22188649 GCF_009761245.1 Sapajus apella | reverse complement strand
GTGGACACACAGGCTCTCCAATGTGTGCTTTAGAGAGTGAGTGAATCAGTGCTCCCAGGTCTACACAGCTCATCCAAGTGGACACACAGGCTCTCCAATGTGTGCTTTAGAGAGTGAGCTGGTCAGTGCTCCCAGGTCTACACAGCTCATCCAAGTGGACACACAGGCTCTCCAATGTGTGCTTTAGAGAGTGAGCGGGTCAGTGCTCCCAGGTCTACACAGCTCATCCGAGTGGACACACAGGCTTTCCAGTGCGTGCTTTAGACAGTGAGCGGGTCAGTGCTCCCAGGCCTACACAGCTCATCCGAGTGGACACTCAGGCTCTACAGTGTGTGCTTTCCTGTGATCGGGAAGTTCTTTATGTTCACTGATAAATTGAATTTGCATTGGAAAGAATAACTCGTTGATGCTGGCGTGTTTTGTTGACAGTTTATTTTTATTTGCATCATGTATTTTTGATACTTTCTCCACATTTAGAGAATCACGTTTTATGTCCTGCATGTGAGCACTACTTCATCTGATGAGGAGGGTTTACGGATACTCATTTTCCTCGTCTTTCTTGTATAGTTGAAAGCTAACATGTTTGCTAAACTTGCTATCAAAGCAAAAAGTGATAGAGCTATGTTGCCAGCTCCCCCATACAGCAAATGTACCGTCACTTTTTAAAAATTCCTTGGTGCCTGTGTACAAAAATACTATGCTATGCATTTCAGGGTACATTAAGAGAAAATAGATGTCACTCTTGTCCTTGAAGTGCTTATAGTTTTGTTAGGAAACTTAGAAGCTCTCAAGTAAGTTTCCCAAGGCAAAATGTTTGCTCAGTACCCTGCCATGTGTGCAAAATGCTGCAGGGCTTCTTAAGAAGGGGGCTGTGCTCAGTAGAGGAGTGGAGTGGACTGGATGATGACGAGTAGAATTGGCAGAATTATGTTGAATGGAAAATACACTGGCCAGACACAGTGGCTCACGCCTGTAATCCTAACACTTTGGGAGGCCGAGACGGGTGGATCACCTGAGGTCAGGAGTTTGAGACCAGCCTGGCCAACATGGCAAAACCCCGTCTGTACTAAAAATACAAAACTTAGCTAGGCATGGTGGTGGGCACCTCTAATCCCAGCTACTCGGGAGGCTGAGGCAGGAGAATCACAGAAGGCAAAGGTTGCAGTGAGCCGAGATCATGCCACTGCACTCCACCCTCACTCTCAGTTGGCCTCCACGGTCCCGGGAGCTCCCTGAGCTTCTCCCAGCAACCCCGTCTAGGAGACTTCTCGGGACTCTGGCTGAGACTTTAGCTGGGTTCCCAGCTCATCGTCGGTGTAGCTGGCTCCTTTCTGGAGTCGCCCCTTACCTTGTTTCTCGCCGTCTCCTTCCTTCCTTGCACAGCTTCCAGAAAGGATGGCTCTCTTCTCCAGTTTTGGCAGCATTTTGTTTACAAGGGGCTGAAATGCTGCATTGCAAACGTATGTTCTGGAAAACTGTTAAAATACATTTTAGCCCCCACTGATGTCTGCCATCGTGCACAGTCCTAATACTTGTTCCGTAAACAGAGAGGCGGATCCTGCCAGTTCTACTTTTCTTCATCCAATTGATACACAGCAAGAGCCTGAATTTTGCAGATGGCATGTGTCTAAATCTGTTCTCCACCAATCAGAAGCTAAAGACCTGGGCATGATTTATTCAGCTTAAATTGTTGCCTGAAAATACCAAATAAATTAACTCAGTAATTTGACCCAAAAAAAAAAAAAAGAAAAGAAAGACTCTCACGTATTTTAGGAGCTAGGCTTCTCTTACTTACATGGGGTTGTGGCAGGCAGGCAGGATGTTTTAGTTGTTTTATTATTATTATTTTTTTTTTGGCTATCTGAAAATGTAATAACCTTGGGATAGCTTGAGAGGAAGATTTATGAAATGTAAGCACCAGCTACAGTTGTCTTCCTAGAAATATAAAGAGGATAAATTGTATTTCAGAAACAGGCATAGTATGTCTATGGACAGCTTCAATATTATCATTTTAGATTGCTGTATGAAAGATGTGATTTTAAAAGGGAGATGATGATTCTTTTATTCTGTCATTATTTTCCTATGTCAGGACATATTTGAAGAGAGGAAGGTTTAAGCAAAATATTACAAGCTCGCCTTATTCATTTCAGACTACACTTGGTGCACACAGGGCAGGAGAACTCAGAAGACCAGAGGCTGGCAGCAGCCTTCCTGAACACACGTTTAAATGGATGTAAGGGTTAAAGCCTCATTAGGAAATAGTCCTAGTACTAAATGAACAGACAGCTCGATAAGCAACACCAAAATAAATTGTACTATAGGGTCTTAAAGTAAAATCTTTTTTTTTTTTTTTTTTTTCTTTTTTTTTTTTTTTTTTGAGACAGTCTCCCTCTGTCACCCAGGCTGGAGTGCAGTGGCGCAATCATGGCTCACTGACCCCTCAATCTCCGGGGCTCAAACGACCCTCCGACCTTAATCTCCCTGAGTACCTGGGAGCACAGACAAACACACACTGCCACACCGGACTAATTTTTATATTTTTAATTTTTTGTGGAGACAGGGTCTCTCCATGTTGCCCCAGCTTGTCTCAAACCCCTGGGTTCGAGGGACCCTCCCGCTTGTTCTGCTAAAGTGCTGAGATTGCAGGCGTGAGCCACCATGCCCAACCTTACATTTTAATGGGAGGTAGATTAAAACATGGACGTTTCACACAATTTCAAAACTGAAACAAAACTACTACATTTGCTCCAGAAGCTAGAAAAAGTTCCCAGAGGTATTTTTGTACAGGTTCATCTGATACAGTCATCTCACAAGAGTCCTAAATCTCGTAGATGCAACGTCATTTTACAACATGCGTAGAGGAATTTGAACATTTTACCCTGATTCCACACAGCGGTTTATTCCTGACCTCTTTCAGTGGAATGCCACTGAATCACCACAATGCCTGTGCCCAGAAGGCAGCTCCGAAGGTCGGTAACGTGGTTTTCCAAATCCCGGTATTTCCCCATCCTTTTCTTAGGCAGACTTTCTTGCCACTCTCTCTCTGGAATTTTCTGCTGTTGATGTGATGGACCTTGTGACTAACAAAGCATTTTGTAAGATACTCTGGAGGCCCAGAGAAAGCCAAATATAAAAACCAGGAGGCAGAAGCCAGGCAGAGCAGCATTCATTCATTCATTCATTCATTCCTCCCTCCAAGCAGGCCTAGCTCAGGCCCAAATCGGCACCTGGGGGGCTTCCAGAAAGGAAGAAAACACCCCACGCCAAGGCCTTGTCCTGTGTCAGTGCAGGTCTGAGTGCCCAAGTGCTTCTGGGTGTCACAGCCCATGTTGCAGCTGCCCCTCTGCAGCCTCCCAGGTGTGGGAAGCGCGTCTGAGGTCACCTGCTGTGCCAGTCACAGCTGCACCGGATGCTGGGGGCTGACCCGATTTTAGAGGTTTCTGTTTCACTAGCGTTGGGAGGAAGCTTACAGGAGCGTGTGTTCCCTGCATGAGGACTTCGAAGCCTGCAGTGGATTCACAGAAGAACACACAAAGTAATAGTGAACGCTTTAGCATGCCTCACCCGATTCAGGTGGAATTCATGCTTTGGGGGCTGAGCACAGCTGTGCTCTTCCTGAATTGCAGGTCCTGCCCTGTCTCTGGAGATGCTGGGGGTCTATCCCACCCTGTTAGCGTCCCCATCTGCCCTGGAGGAGGCTCACCTGGGGGGGCCTGGGCCGCTGCAGCTGCTCCCACTGCACCCAGGCCTCTCCCATGCCCACCCCAGGGCCCTGTCTGTCTCCTGGGGGCTTCGCCTCTGAGGCTTCAGCCTCGAGCTCAGGGAAGGCAGCTGGGTCCACAGCCACAACCACCGTGACCTTCTCTACGTTCCTTCTTCCCACGCACCCCGACTTTCGTGCCAAGCCCCATTTCCTCAGGAAGCTTGCCCACACTTCCCTTGGGGTGTCCCTCATTCCTCAAGAATCAAGGCTTTGGTTTTCCAGGAGGAGCCTTCAGTCCTGGCTCCTGCGCTCGCTCAGCTTCCTGGGGCTCAGCAGATGGTCTCTGATCTCCAGTGGAGGGTGCTGAGCTGTGTGTGCGCGGCTTGGGTAAGAGGGAAGAGCCGGGCTTCCCCTCTCATCTTCTCATCCTCCTGACAAGCATTTGTCAAGCACTTGCTGTGTGCCTACTGTGTGCTGTGTGCCTGCTGCGTATTGTGTGCCTGCTGTGTGCCTCCTGTGTACCTGCTGTGTGCTGTGGACTGTGCCAGGTCCTGGGGACACCATGGTGAAGAGACAGAGGCCCGGCTGGCGTCATCTCCTGTGGTGGGGGTGGTGATTGAGCACATGCGGGGACGGGGTAGCAGAACGCCCAGGCAGTGACTCAGCCGGCCCTTCCCAGCACCCCACAGGGGCCTGGTGGCTTCCAGGACACCTGGGGCCCTCTCCTCAGGCTTCCAGGTCCTCTAGCCCCTACCTGTCCTCGGTTGGGGCAGGTGACACCTCCACTGCCCAGCTCCAAGCCACAGCTGCCACAGCTCCAGCTCAGGGACCTGCGGGACCAACTGTGGGCTTCGCTTTCCTCTGCCAGCTGCCCTTGCAGAGGGTCCAAGGGAAAGTGTGTCCACCGGGCAGCATCTCACAGCCAAGGGTGGCATGAGTGTGTCTTTTCAGCACCCTGGGACAGCAGGGAGGAGCACCACACACGCACACACACCACATACACACACACACCACACACATCCTTCACAGACCCCACACACACACACACACGCACACCACACACACACGCACACCACACACACACGCGCACACACCACACAGATACCACACACGCACACCACACACACGAGCGCACACACACACACATACACACCACACACATCCTCCACAGACACCACACACGCACACACATGCACACATCCTCCACAGACACCACACACACATGCACACATACGCACACACACCACACACA
>NW_022436970.1:22180134-22183594 GCF_009761245.1 Sapajus apella | reverse complement strand
ACACCACACACACACCCCACACACATCCTCCACAGACACCACGCACACACACCCCACACACATCCTCCACAGACACCACACACACACACCCCACACATCCTCCACAGACACCACACACACATCACATACACAAACCACACACATCCTTCACAGACACCACACACACACATCGCACACACACATCCTCCAGAGACACCACACACAGACACATACCACAGACAGTCACCACACACACCACACTCCCATGTGCACACACACTACAACTTTTGAAAGGTGAAAGTATACTGATCTTTTTAGTCCCAAAAATACGATGTAGAAATTTAATGGCATGCAGAAAACACTCGAAAAGTTCAAGTTCAAAATGCAAGCTCAGGGCGTCTTCCGTTCCTAGCATGTGCTGTGCGCTCTAGGTGTTTGTTCCTGAATTATTGATTTAAATGCATTTCTAATAACAGAGTTTTGAAAGATACTTCACTTAATGACAGATTCCTGTAGTGTTTCGTAACTGTTGCCCTGTGATAGTTTTCATGTAGAAGGAACTGAGTTATGGAGTTGTTAATATATTTTGCGTCTTCAGAGCATGCATGGGACATGAAGGAGAAACCACCTCTGTAGCCTTTTGATGGAGGCCTTTTCCGTGATAAATCCAGGACCGTATGTATCAAGAAACCAAAGGCAGGTCGTCAGGTCAGTGGAGTCACAAACCACGTAGCAGCCAGGAGCACAGCTCAGCTCCAGCCTATCAGTGTTGGTGTCAGGCCCTGCTGTGTGGACGTGTGTTACTTGGCTGGAGTGCAGTGGCGTTAGCTCAGCTCACTACAACCTCTGCCTCCTGGGTTCCAGCGATTCTCCTGCCTCAGCTTCCCGAGTAGCTGGGATTATAGGCATGCACCAACATGCCTGGCTAAGTTTTGTGTTTTTAGTAGAGATGGGGTTTCGCCACATTGGCCAGGCTGGTCAGGCATTACCGGGGCTTTCTGAACCTCATGAGTTTCAACGTGGGGAGCGTAATTATAGCACTTGCCTCCTCATGCAGTAGAGAGGACTAAGAAGCTCTATTTCCAACCTGCTCCATGAGCACCTGGCCCCAGTAAGCACCCCTCAGTGGTGCTATCCAAGGTTTCCGGAGCCCAAATCCAGCTCTGCTCAGTGCATCATTCTGTCTCGTGCTGTGTCTCCCACTCTTTTCTTTAAATATAATTGTCATTTGCTAGCATCTTTTGTCTTTATAATGTGTTTTGTGAAGTTAAGGACTCAACCAATAAAATGCTGCATGCCCATGTGAAGACACGGGGCCCCTGAGGAGATCAGCTCAGAGTGAGGTCTTCTGTGAGACCGTGGTGAGGTTAATGACCACACATTGCATTCTCTTCTATTAGAATCTGGAATGCTCTGGAAAGTTCCAGAAGGTTCTGAAAGGCAGTTGCCCAGTGAGGTGCTGCACACCCGTGTGAAGACGTGGCATCCCTCAGGAGACACCTCAGAGACAAGTCTCCTGTGGGACCACAGTGAGGTTAATGATCGCACATTGCATTCTTTCTCTTGATTAGAATCTGGAAGGCTCTGGAAAATTCCAAAAGGTTCTGAAAGGCAATTGCCCAGTAAAATTCTACATGCCCATATGAAGACATGGGAGCCCCTCAGGAGATCAGCTCAGAGCCAGTTCTTCTGTGGGACCATGGTGAGGTTAATGACCACATATTGCATTCTTTTCCTTGATTAGAACCTGGAAGGCTCTGGAAAGTTCCAGAAGGTTCTGAAAGGCAGTCACTCAGTAAAATGCTGCACACTCATGAGAAGGCATAGCACTGGGTAGAAGGTGGGCTCTGAGCCAGGTTTTCTGTGAGACCATGGTGGGGTCTGTGGCCACACCACAGCATTCTTCTCCTTGATTAGAATCTGGAGACTTCAGATCTACCATTCTACCTCCCTGTGACAGCAGCAAAGCTGAACACCTGTCCTGTCTTGAACTCCGTGATAGGAATCTGTGTTTTCAGGAAGACTCAGTTTATTTTAGCCAAGACCCAGATGGCACCTCTTATGTTATATGCATGGCCTGAGCATGGGGCCAACACATTTGTTCCCTGCACACAGACTCTCAAGAGCCATCATGCCTGGTGGCAAGGAATGTGTGAACTCCTCTGCAGGTGAATTAAAACATTGTTCTGTTATCATCAGCCTGGCTGTGAGCAGTGCCTGAAGTCTATGTGTTTCCTCTAGTTACTAAGGCCAGGGCCCAGGGTTATGTTGACCCTGTGGACGGTGGTGTTGGCAAAGGCGTGACTCCCTGCCATGCTCAGGAGGGACACATGGGTGGCCATAGAGGAGCAGCTGGTGCCGGGGTGTAGTGTTCCTCTGACTTGACGGTTTGCAACCCAGGAACCTGTAAAATATTAACCAGCAGTTTCCACAGCAGCTTGGGGAAGCAGCATCCACCATCAGGGCGTTACAGATAAGGAGGACAGGGCCCACATCCTCAGAGCAGGCAGGGAGAGCAGGAACAGGAAGGCCCTGGCCAGGCACGTCTGCCCCAGGCCTTCCCGCTTCCTCCCTGCAGCCCATGGCGCGCCCTGTCCCAGCTGCCCGCCCCTGGGTTGGGCAGCTTGCTCACAGCACACTTGGAAAGGAGGCTTGGCCAGACCTGACCTATGTTCCTGTGACTAAGCCCCACGTGACTGCAAAGCCACCAGAGATGCCCCCAGCCGCACAGCAAGGGTGTACCATGTGTACCTGCGTGACTCTGCCCGCCCCGTGCCATCCAAAGTCCAATCCCAGCGTGACAATGTTGGTGTGGCTTGTCAGGACTTAGGTGGCAAGAGTGGCTTCCTCATGACCTCACTATTTTTACACAGAGAATTTTGTAACTTTCCATAATGCTGCTAAAGCTGAACACCATACCTGTCTCAGACGTGGATACATTCACAAGAAATTTCAAATGCTAATCTCACTGACACATGGTTGAGCTGCTCTTTGACCTGCCTTTCTTTTTTCTTCAACAAAATGCTTTGTTTTGGCTTAGACAGGCGATGCTGGAGCAAGCTGGGAACTCCAGAGCCAGTAATTTGCCGCTTGATTCTGATCATGGCTTTATCTCCAAAGTCAGCTGATCCTGCAAGCAGTGATTTCAAGGGACCACAATCAGATTTCTGATAAACTCCACTTTTCTACAATTCCATCGTTTTCTTTTAAAATGATTTTGATAACTTTAAGGCCGTGATCTACAGTGCCATAGATCTACTTGAATCTGCTAGGGCAGAAGAAAATGAAGAATGGTGATGACTATCTTGTGAATGATATTATCTGATACCTCAGAGCAGAAGCCCCCATGCCAGGAAATAGAGAAGCTACTTCCTTATCAGGCACTTCTTACATGGGTGGATGCAGATTGGGTTTTTGGAGCTTTTTTCGTTTGCAAGTACTGTGGAGGCCCTATTCCCTCTTCTGCCCTAGCAGATTCAAG
>NW_022436970.1:22152874-22180034 GCF_009761245.1 Sapajus apella | reverse complement strand
GGGGGCCCCAACACTCTGGAAGACTTGCTCATTGGCAGAATTGACTCACTGTTCAGAACGGGCGGAGAGCATTGCCTGTGTCCTGTGGTATAAGTCACTCCCCTGCCCTCTGTGGGTGCATGAGGGGACCCCATGCGTTTGTGGATTCTGTTCTATTGGGTCGACCTGTGCCACACTGAAACTCCACTCACAGCCTCTGTGCAGCAGGGCGTTTGCACAGCCATGCCCTCTGCCCAGAACACTGTGTCCCTCCCCAGACTTTCGCCTGCACCTTCTGCACCCTGGGAGCCTCCACTTACCTCCCACCTCCCTGCACGTTACTCTCAGGGCTGCTGCGAGGCGGCACCACAGGTGGGCATCCTAAACAGTGGAAGCAGCCCCCGCAGCCCTGGAGGCCAGAAGTGCAAAGTCAGGGCGTTGGCAGAGCGCTCATTTTTTTGGCTTTTGGTGATGGTGGTTGCTGTATGCTATGCGCTGAACACACTGTGTTACAATAATACTTTTGGTCTGAGAAATAAAAGTGATTGTCTACAGAACACAGGCTTCAATGCTTGGGTATTGATAGAATATCAGAGGAAGAGGAATGGAGGGAGGGACGTGGGTGGAGAGAGAAAGGGGACCAGGATAGTGAAAGAAGAGAAGCCCCGTCACTTGGTTTCATTGATTTTCTTTCAGATAGTTTTTGTTTTGTTTTATATATGAGTTTCTTGTTCTTTGACATTTGTGCTCTGGGATTCTTTTTCAGAAGTCAGAGAAGCAGAGTTGTAGTCTCGCCTGGCCCTCTGACTTGAGGCTGCCACTGTCCCGGTCTAGAGGGAGGGGCTTGTTTCCTCCCTGCAGGGAGGGTGGCAGTGTCTACCCTCGTGCCAAGCCTGCCAAGCCAGGCATGGTCTCCCAGGCAGTTACCTGCAGCTGGGGATCACCCGGGCTCAGCATGTCGGTTGCGGCCCTGATGAGTCCCGCCCTGGGTGCTGGAGAGGAGGCAGAGGCCCCACCAGACTGCCCAGGGCTCACAGGACCCCAGGGCCCTCCCGTGGGGGTCTCCTTCCTGCCGCCCACATCTTTCTGCTGATCACCCTGCCTGGCCTTTAGTGTCTCTGCAAAGGGCATGACAACCCTTTGGAATTTCTGTAGTTCCACTCTTTATTCAGGTTTTTCTCATTCCTGGGATGCCAGGTCTGCACCTCTCTCTGTTGATCTGGATTCTGCTCCATCCATAGTTAACACACAGTTCAGGGGTCAGAGAAGGCTTTTCTAATGTGCGCAGGTCCACAATACCGTTTCCCTTAGTTGCATTCTTCAAGAAGGGGTGGTTATGGCACCTCTAAAATACAGAGCCATGCCCACAAGTGCTGGGCTCCTCAGGGGATGCTGGGTGATGGGGTGTTTCATTCAACAGACCCACAGAGTGGTGTCTTCAGTGTGCGCCTATGGAGCTTCTCCTCCCAGCCAAGCGTGACCTGGCCTTCTGAAGAGGCGCTGAGGACCCTGAGACCCAGCGAGCGATCTCGCACAGGATTAGCGCAGCCACGAGGCAAAACAGCCAGCTCGCCTTTCAGGTCCAGTACACAGCGAAGACTCCAAAGCACATGGGATGTTGAAAACATCACTCCTGGGATTTTAAAAAGCAGAGAAAGCAGAAAAGGTGCCATCATGGTGGGCTTTTTAAACTCTGCCAGCCTAAGTACAAGTTAAGACTCTTCCTTCTGGGAATGACAATAAGTGGATTCTGCTGGGTAGATTTTATTAAATTAACCATAATTTCTGTTTTATAATATATCCTTATGTGTCTGTTTAGGTAAAACATGTTACAGTTTCCAAATACAGGAAAAAAAATATTCTCTAATGTATTTGCTGCCTAGGGAAGCAGTCTTCGAACAAAACTTCCACACACTCTTGTGGGATAGAGAAAGGCTGCAAGGGCTGCTGGGAAATGTGGCTCCTGCCCAGCAGCCAGGTGGCCAGTGCAAGGTGGGTGGTGTGGGGAGGGGGGTAATTCTCTCACTACCTGAAGAAGGAAAGGTGGAGGAGTGGGAGAAGGTCCTTGTGACACAAGTATGGGAAACCTCTATTCTGAAAAAAAAATCACGTCATAGATTTTTCACCCTGATCTATATGAAGAAGGTTCTAAAACACAAATCACCTGTAGGGCTTCTGAAAGCAGAGTCGAAGCCCGAGAATGTGTGTTTCTAAAAAGCTCTCCGGTGCTGCTGGCCGGTCCCCACACCACGTCACGCTGCCTCATGTCCGCTTCTGAGACCTTCACCACTGCATGCTTCTCTTATTGTATTGATTAATAATTGAGGAACGTAGAATGTCTTCAGCCTACTCTGATACTTTCCACATGGGATATTCAGAATGTAAACAACATCCAGCTAACTCTGTTCATAACTAAAATACATTCCTAGAGGCATTCTCATAGCTAGATTCAGTCTTCTCAACTTTCGCAAATGTAACATGGGAATGAAGCTTACAGGGTTATTCCTATAATTATCTAACTTAGCTTGATAGAAACGTGAGGGATAAAGCAAATCGTTGTAAAATAAATCCCGTTATCTCCATAGAAACATTTACTTTAGGATTCATTTCTTGAACGTGGACTCAAAAAAAAAAAAAGTGCAATCAAAAGCATGTTATGAAAACAACGCCAACAGAATCCCAAGTCTAAAAGCAACACACGTGTGATCTGTGTCCTACAATATGGGTGTTCCCTGTAGCTCTGTACTATACAAATATTTTGCTAATAAGCCTAAACACGCAATGATGTGCAAAGAACATGTTACGCATCCCACACCATCATGAATTTGACCTTGCATGCTTGTCAGCTAAACCCCCAGCAGTGACGGTGTTTGCTCCTTGTATTTTCGCAGCTTTGGGAGTGGGAGTGAGATGATCTGGGTAACCAGGCGCCTGCTCTCTAGGAGACTTGCGTTGAGGTCTTGCCTGTCTCACGGTTCATTTATTTAAACAAGGGATTTCACAGTAATCTCATTGCTTGTAAAATCGCACTCGAAATTATTTCAAAAATCACCAATTTCTCATCTTAATATTTGAATGCTTCTCTGACGTCTGGGGAATGGCTGTCTCTTGGATGTCCTCTTCAGTCTTTTCCCTCTTTCCTTACCTCCTGCACCCCAGGGCGCTTTGTGGAGTCTTAAAGCAGCAGCCGCTGCCTTTCCCCGGCTTTAGTGTGTGTGTCGGATCAAGAGCTTTGTTGACAGCCGTTACAGGATGGAACTCCCAGGCTTCTAAAGGCACCTGGTGTTTTTAGCCCTTTTTCTCCCTTTGACCATGTCAGTTTAGGAGTGGATGCATCTAGATGTGGGAAGTCATACAGAGGTCTCTGACCATGTGTGATAGTAAATAGGCAGTGATGTTTCTGCAGCTGCTCGCCACTCACCCAGGGAACCCAGGACCTGGTGGAGGGACGAGGAAGGCAGAAAGCAAGCAACGCTTCAGCACACCCCAATCCTCACCTCAGCCCTGCCCAGCCCTGCAGCTCATGTGGGCTTCATTCACACACCAGCGCAGAAAGGCAGGTTTTATTACCTCCACTTTATGGGAAACTGAGGCTCAGAAAAGCGGAGTCTTGTTCAGTCACCCAGACGGAAACTGTATTGAGACACAGGTCTTACCTGCGTGACTTGCACTGTAAAAAGTCAGAACTCCCTGGTGAATGAAATCAGCAAAATACCCAGGAGCAAGTCATTTGATCCCCAGCATTTTGGCTGGGAGCTATTTCCCTGCACTGATAGGCTAGCTAGCTTTATCTATGCTGAGTTCTCCTATGGCGCCATCAAGGTGACATGTAGTCTTAAGCTGCTTTAGGTGCATTTTATTAAAAAAAATTGTTGCTAACAGTAAACAACAGTGGACTGCTTCCTAGTAAATCTGGATGACTGACTGTGCATATCCCCAATGTTAGCCCTTGAGGTAATAGTAAGTGTTGATAATCACAGAAACATTATCAAAATGTCCAGTAATCCCAGTGGCTGGAATCAGATCTAGAAGTGAAGTCCAGTCTAGAAATCTCGGCGGCCACGATGGAATCTGAAGTTCTGTCCCTGCCATATAGCTCTTGCTCAGTTCTTCCTCCCTCTCGTCCTTTTCTATTATTTTACAGAAGGCTTCATTAATTACCCAAGAGATGCTTCAGAGTCAGCTGGTTTTCCTTGCAGCATTTCACATGTTTACCCAATTTTTCTCTGGCTCTCTCAATTTTGATCAATTGCAAAAATGAAGTAAAAAAGATTTCCTCCAAGCATGCAGCTGCTTTTGTGTGCAGATGGATCTTTTCAGCACATTACAGAAACCAGCTGCCGGGCTGAGCTCTTGGCTCTGTGGTAGTGAGGTCTTCATTCTTCTCTAGCTCTTCTCTAAAAGGCAGACTGGGACAGAGCGCCAGAAGCTCATAAGGCAGACTGCCAGTCACTCATGATTATCAGCCACAAGCTCTGTGGTTCTCTCCATAGTGCACTGAGACACGTCTCGCTTACCAATGCTCAGAAGCCGTTTACACCGAGGGTTCTGATGGAGGCTCCCACACATCAAGTTCTGGTGTTGTTCCTCTTGTCTTTCTTTTCCTGCTAGTATATGAATTTTGCATTTAAGGCTAGAATTAACCAATCCTCGATGCATATAAATACATTTTCTTTATATTAGTCCTAGAGATCAGTCAAAGGCAAGTAAGTAGGCTTGTCTAACTAGCTAGTCAAATCCAACTAGATGTATTCAAAAGGCTGGACTTGAGTTATTTTCACCAATTCTGTGTCCAGTATTCTTGCATTTTCCAAATCGTGATTAAGATCAGTCATCCCAAGCGTAACCTAGAAGTGTGCTATGAAGTATGATAAAGTTTCATCACAGCAGACTGACGTGGCAGAAACACAGCCCTCTCCAGGCAGCAGTTCAGCACCTTGTGGGTAGATTTCAGCTGCGTTCAAGAGCCCTTTGTCCAAAAATAGCTCTCTGTGTCTATCAGCATGTCCCCAAATATTTACATGTCCCACACTATTCTGATTTGCTACAAATCCTTGGAGCTTTGTTTTCTGGAAGGAGTGAGTATTGCATTTGGGTTTGCCTAGTCCCAGCATGAGGAGGAAGGAGGAGGAAGGTGAAAATGGATGGGGCCGGGGAACAGGAAGGGGCCTGGGTGGGGAGGGCTCCCAGGAGGCAGAGGTGAGGTGATGCCTGGGCCAGGAATAGGCTCTTGGAGAACACAGCTTGTGAGAGGAGGTTCCTTGTGTCTGGACGGACAAAATGCCTGAGAAGGTCCAAGTTGTCCACCTTCACTGAAGGAGGTTACCTGTTTTTACCTGTGTTTAGCTTTGAATAAACCACTTCTCATTTCTTAAACAGAAAAATGGGTTGACAGATATTTGACATGCTTTATTCTATAAAATATGCCTATCCTGCAAGCTCTTAATATTTAATTCCAACAACAGCATGTGGAATTAGAGAGCCGTCAGACTTGAGAATGACAGCCCCCGTGTACCCAGGGTTCAGAGCAGCACCTCACAAGGGACACACTCATTCATGCTTAGACCCCAGAAGGGCACAGTGAATTTGGTCTTTCCCTTTGTTAACCCATTCTTACCCAGGAAGGCCCCACTCATGCACCAGGCCTTCATTTCCCAATGAGAAGTTTGCCTCTGCGAGGCTTTTTTGGTTGTCCAACTTAAATAAATTGAGAAGATAGACTTGCACTGGATGCTGACATCATCCGCGAAGGTAGCCTTGCGGTTTTCAAATCAGACGTATCAAACTCTGATGGCTTTTTTCACTCTCATGCCACGAAGCACGGGGTTCATGCAGCCAGTTGTGTTCATATCATCATTAGAACCGCATCTGTGACTTACCAGAGCATCATCCATGGGCACTTTGACCTGAGTTGCTTGAAGTCCAGCCTGTTTTCAACCTCCCTGCATGAGGCCCTCACGGGAAGTCTTAGGGCAGGCCCCCGTTTGCATTCACACGTGATGAAGGTGGGTGGGTCTTCACCCTGCGGTGGCCAGCTGTGAGTCACCCCGACGCCCGTGAACGGGGTGGGGCCTGGGAGTGGCTGCTGTGCTGTCGTTGGCTTCTCTTCTCAGCAGCCCTTCCAGCAGCTGTGCGGTGATGGGGGTGCCTGCCTGCGGAAAAGTGTCCTCAGCTAGTCCTTCCTGAGCCACCAAAAAGGGACCCGGGAATGTGGGAGACGGAAAAGCTTGGCTGTCAGGCAATTCTCTTTTCTAAAGAGTGACTTTTGAGGAACACAATTCGCCTTGTGTTTGGGCGTCTCTAGTATTTTGGGGAGTCCCCCCTCCCCATGTTCAGGAGATGGTTCATCTGGTTCCCTCACAAGGAAAGCTCTTCCTGGGTTCTCATCCATCAAGGATGAGAACTTTTTTACATCCATCAAGGAAAACATGTCATTGTCCTTAAACACTCTGAGCACCTGCACCCAGGCTGGGGCTGATGGTTCCAGTGGCCCTCAGCTGATCAGCCCCAAGGCCAGGGCAGGTCCCGCAGGCAGGCTGGGAGGAGCAGTTTGCTTGGAATGAGTATGGCTCAGTGCTTCCCTTCTTTGCATGTCTTGGGGAAAAATCATAAATGTGCTGCTAAGGTTGGGGTTAGAAACTAAAAATGAGGAGTGGCATGCTTTTTCCATCTAACGTTCCCTACAAATTCTGCAGATTCTTTGGACACTTGTCTGTTAAGCAATCCTTGATCTGATGTTGGCTCTTTCTGTGCTCACATGGTTTTTTTTTTAAAGCAACGAGCATGAATATCTTCTTACTACCTTTTAGTTGTAGAAGAGTGTCAGCACTTTTCTGACATCTCAGCTCATTACAGTACACCCAAGTGTGGGATGTAATTCTCTGTGTACATATGCATGTGTGGATAGATAGATTATTTCTGTACATATACACAAATCTGCAAGATTTCTTGAGACAGGTTGAAGTGTGTTACTGAACAGGATCTGGAAGGTGGTGCGGTTCTGTTTTCGAGCTCTTGGCATGGGTTCAAAAGATAGAATTTGTTAATAAGATGACCTGGGCGTGTTTCTCAGTTCTCAGAGCTTTGGTGTCCTCTTCTCAAAAGTGGGCATCATATATCTCACAGGATTGTCTTTCTAATTGAAAAACAACATAGAACACTAAGAATACTAGACTTAAGGCTAACCCTTTCTCTTTCTCTTTTAGCCTCTGAAGAGCTGATCTATTCAGGATGGGAAACCACGCAGGCAAACGAGAATTAAACACCGAGAAGACCAACACGGTAAGACATGAGCTGATCCTAAAAATGCGCGTGTCGTTTTGTTATTAAACACAAATCCCCTTGGTGAGTCGGAGGCTGAGGGCATGGGCTCTTGCTGCTACAGTCTTCCCTGACAGCTGGGTGGAAGCCTGGTCCTTGTTGATAGGATTCATTGTTACTCATTTATTAAGGAGGATTGCATGGCAATAGGTAGGTCCTGACCTTGCAAAGAAATAGAGGAATGAAGAAAGGGAAGGAGTTAGGAAGGAGAAAGAAAGGGAGGAAAAAGAGACACAGAGAAGAAGAGAGAGGGAAACGAGGAAAGGCAGACGAAGCACGTTTTGCTGTGTGATTGGTCCTAGAAGGCTCAGGAGGTTCTCGGAGAGGAAAGAGATTGTGAAAATCCCTTTGTTCTCATGCAAAAATACCTTCGATTTTTTAACATTTTTATTTTTTAGATAAAGATATTTCCAAACTGCATTCTATCTAATTAGCTGCTGGTTTGAAAGAGCATAAACATTTATACCAGTTCACGAATGGTGAAACACATCAGATTTTCTTTTTGCTCAAAAACCTAATTCCATCTACTAAAGTCCCACTCCTTTCTTCTCACCCACCATGGAGTGTGCCTCTGACTTTTCCCTCTAGTCTGGCTCTGGAAGAACTCACTCTGAATCCCGGAGGTCTGGAGAAAGGATGGGAAATGCTCAGGCTGTTCCCCTGGACCTCTCCTAAATCCATAACCTGCTTTCTCCTGTGTGCAGCTGCTTGGGTCCTCACCAGCAGTCCTTCTCTGGGGTCCTGCTCTGGCCTGACTGCACATTGGAATCTTCCAGAGAGTTTTCAGATCTGCCAGGGTCTTTGCCCACCTTAGATCCCGATGCAGACGTGGGCATTTTTCAAAGCTCTCCAGGCTCGAGAGCCAAGGCTCCAGGCTCCTCCCGCTCCCATGTGTCTTGTATTTTGGCTGCCAGGATTTCCCTCTATCAGTTGGGTTGTCACCCCCCCTGTCCCCAGAACTTCCAGGAAGTCCTTAGCTCAGACTACAGTCCAAGGTTCTCGGCCTCTGGCTCCAGCCCTTCTTCACCCTCACTGTGACTGGCCCTTCCAGTGGCGGCTCCTGCACAGCCCATTCCTAACCCTTACCACAAAACATTTGGAAAATACAGTTAATCAAACAGGAAACTGCAAATTAAAAATCATTCAAATCCTTCCCGCTACTAAGAATTCATCTGCTTTGTATTTCTAGCATGGCATTCACCATTGTCTGCCTTATTTGAAGGCACTGGCTTCTTTTGTCCGATTTGGATTCTCTGCATTGCCATTGATTCCCCTGTAGTGTCCTGAGTCAGGGCTCTGGACCCTTTTCCCACTGAGATGCTCAGGACAGATGATGCAAAGATGTTGACAAGGACCACAGATGCCCAGGGGTCCTCGCCATCTGTCTTTCTGCCCACCCTTCTCTCTAGACCAGAGAATCGTTTCTGATTATGAGGAATAAGCCTGCCATTGTGCACAAAACTGTAAACCCACCCTAATTTGTATGGGGGGCCCTCGCTTTTGGTCCATGCTGTGTGATTGGTCCTAAAGGTATCAGGAGGTTCTCGGAGAGGAAAGAGATGATAAAATTCCTTTGCTCTGATGAAAAATACTTTTCATTTTTCAACATTTTTTATGTTTTAAACATGTATATTTTTTCCCTTGAGGGAAGTTATTCCATTTCCTTAGTACTTTAATCCAACATAAAATTATGCATGCTCCAACTCAAGGGAGATGGTGGTGCACTAGAATGTCTGGCTGCTGAAGATGGGCTAGCGTTAGGGTCGGGGTCACCCCCGGCTTACACCCAGCATGCTTTAGAAAGGTCCACGGAACTGAACTGAATTCAATGTCAGTCTTCAGACCTCTTTACCGTGGTCCGTAGTGCGTTTTTATTTAATAATAAACTTGGAAGAAATGGGACATTCTCTGATTTGGACTTGGACTCAGCCTCTGTATCAGCCACACAGGTAATTCTCCACGATTTGCTTTCAGATCATCTGTGGAAAGCGAATAGGTGACTGCATACTGTTCCTGTTTACATTTTATCTCAAAGTGATGAGCAGTCGTTTCTTACCTAATGATTTAGAAAGACCAATTATATAAATATGTGAATAGTTCTAGTCAATGTTGAATGGGGGGTCGCTCATTTTATTCAGCCCATACTTAAACTGCATTCCTGGTAATGTCATTTTATAATTAACAATATCATTTAACCATAAATGTATCAAGTTACTAATTTATTAAGAACATGGCTTGGATACAATATCCACACCAGGAGGACTGTTTCAGCTAAAAATGAAAGTGGAAAAAACAGCTCTGCTCAGAGGTCCCCACGCTGCTAACACTGATGGTATTTTAAGTCTTAGAATAACTGATTTGCAGCTCCAGTTTCTACAAAACTCGGTGTGGCTTTCAGTTTCTTTCCTGTTGTTTGATACTGTAAAACACCCACATGTATTTTCGATTCGTTTAATGTTGTCAGAGTCAGATTCTTGAGCCCTAGCAAAGCCCACACTTAGGATTTTGTTTTCTGAAATCTCACGTTTAAAGTTCTAATCATTTAAAAACCTCAAAAATGGGAAATTTTAAAACAATGGTTTCTGTAGGTAGTTTAAGAAGAGCTTTTCTTTTCTTTAAACCTGATGGGAAACATTTTTGTGCCTTTCCAAGTACGTGCTCTGCGATGCTGCATGACTTAGTGGAGTGTTTAAATTTGAACCACAAAAGAAAAGTGCCACCTACCGCTCTGTACATTTCTGTGTGTGACTCTGGGAGGCATTTATTTTTCCCCTTAGGAGAAAATCAAGGGAAGCTTCTGTCAGTTTCAGGGGCTGGAGACTGATCTGCAGCAGGGAAGGCAGCAGTGGGGGCCGCCCCGTCCACCCTGCACACGGCCTCTGCGGGGCCGCCCCGTCCACCCTGCACACGGCCTCTGCGGAGACGCCCCAGTTCCCGACCCAGGCTGCTCGGGGCCCCTCCCTCCCGCCCTGCTGCCATCTTCTCCACCCGTCCCCACCCACACTCAACGCCTCTTTCCTCCGCCGTCATAGAGCCCGCGGCCGAGTGTCTGATACAGATGGTAGTGATTTGCTTATCATCCGGCTAATTCCCCTCCAACATCCAGGAGGGAACTTTCCTCTCTTGCCTCCATCTCAGCCTGGAGCAGCCCCAGCACGTAACTGGCTCACAGATGTTTCAAAGAGTAAATGAATCATACCTATTTCCTAACTTCTTTTTCACATAAAAGCTGTTTCCTGAGCAGGCTCTGGGGACCGCTGGCTGCTGGGGAGGTGGTGGCGAGGCCTGGTCATTGCCTGCAGGAGCTTCCAATCTCCTTTGCGAGTTTTGCCCTCAGTGACTCAGGGCCTTGAAATCTGCTGCTCTCTCATCCTGAATAAGCCACATCAGGATCTAAGAGGAAGGGGGACTAACTAAAGGGTTAACTGTGGAATTTCTCTGAGTCGCAGTGTTAGTCCAGTCATGTGGTGCGCAGTTCCCAGGTGACCAGTGGTTGAGGCACCTTCCCGGGCCAGTTGGGGGTCAGAACGGTCAGAACGGGGAGAAGCACGCCTCAGAGGATCGAGGAGGCTGCACTCCTGACGCTGACTCAGTGTGGATGGAGCATGACTTCCTCCAGGCGGGCACAGGTTCTGCGCAGGGCTCTCCTTCTCAGAAGTGAAGAAACCCCTGTTCTGCCTTTCACTCCCTATGTCTTTTTAAGTGGCAGGGAAATTTGGTTTCCAAATGGCCCTGCCTCACTATTTTACTAGCTTTTTATCAATCTGCCCATTTTGTATTTGGTTCTCTGTCTTGCAACAGAGCTTGGCAGAACCCAAGAAGGAAAGGGTGCCAGAAGGAAAGGGTGACAGCTGCCTTGGAGAACCCAGGAACGTGCCTCGGCACCAGGAGGGGGACAGGGGCAAGACCCACCCACAGAGGGACACCCTGTCTTGGGCAGTCTTTGCCTGCCTGGCAGTCCTTGGTCCTTAGGACAGAAGACGTTTGGCTTCACTGGCCACTGGAGGAACTCATTACCTTTTGGCAGTGTGAATCAAGGAGGTTGGGTGATTGCCTTTGGAGGATCAACAAGTGCTCAGAACACTGCCTGTGTCCTTAGCCAGGCTGCTTGTGGCTTTTCCCCCTCGGCTTTCTCTGAATGCTGTGGATCTGATGACCTGTGGGCTTGCTCTTTGGGGTTCTCTGGTGATAGCTAAGCTTCCTGGGGATGATTGACTACGTGTTAAAAACACCAAACAAGGCTGGGTGCAGTGGCCCATGCCTGGAATCTCAACACTGTGGGAGGCTGAAGCAGGTGGATCGCTTAAGCCCAGGAGCTCGAGAGCAGCCTAGACAAAAAAGTGAGACCCTGTCTCCACAAAAAAATCAAAAAATTAGCCAGGCATGGTGGTGTGTGCCTACAGTCTCAGCTACTCAGGAGGCTGAGGTGGGAGGATCGCCTGAGCCTGGAGAAGTCAAGGCTGCCGTGAGTCATGATCACACCACCGCACTCCAACTTGGGCAACAAAGTGAAACCCTGTCTCAAAAAAACAAAAACAACACACACACACGCACACGCACACGCACACCACATCTATCAGGGCCAGCACTAACGCTGTGTGGGTGCCCCTGTGAGCCAGGGACTTTGCAGACGTTGTCTGCGTTGTGTGTTGCATCAGTTCTTGGGGCTTCCACAACAAATAGCACAGACTGGGTGGCTTCAGCCACAGATGTGTTTTCTGCCAGAGTCCTGAAGACTGGAAATCCCACATCAAGATGCCAAGGGCTGGTTCTCTCAGCGGCCTCTCCTTGGCTTGTAGGCGGCATTCCCTCTCTACATCCTCCAGTGGCTGTCCCGTCTGTGTCCTAATCTCTGCTTAGAAGGACACCCTCATGTTGGGTCAGGGCCACCCTACTCCAGCGGGACCTCATCTTCATGTCATGACCTCTTCAAAGGCAGCATCTCCAGATGCAGTCGCATGGCGAGGCAGTGAGGGCGGGGACATCAGCGTGTGGATTTGGGAGGCGCACGGCTAAGCTTGTCACATGTGTTACCCGATACACCAAGCAGCGTCTGCACAGTTCGAGAGAGTGGAGGAGGAGAGAGCTGGGACTGGCATTTGCTGCATGCCTGGCGCCTCCTGGGGAAGGGACTCCGTGCAGCAGCCACATGCTGCCTCTGCCCTGTCCTCAGAGACAGCAGAGCTGGTGTCTCTTCTGTGGACTTGGGTCGGGCGCTTCCTGTGCAAGCTTCCTTCTTCCTGCCTCCTGCCATGGGCCCCTCCCAGGGCAGGCGGGCACCTGCACAGCGCTCATCTCCCCGGGGTTAATCATGGCTTTGCGCAGCCCTGCCGTACTTAGGACCCTCCAAGGATCATCTTCATTCTCCCAGGGACTGAGACTCAGAGCTGGGCTGGGCCTGCCTGAGGCCAGGTAGCAAATGGAGGGGAAGCCAGAGAGCAAAGCCAGGCCTGGAGCCCCAGGTCACACAGCCACACGGAAACAATGCCCACATGGGAGTTTATGTCTTCTAGTGGACACAGAACATGTAGGAGGAGACAGGCAAAATCATTTTAATGTCATGTCTTTTCTTTAACCTAAGAAACCCCAGATGTCATGTAAGCACAGAATCCACATAAAAACTGTTCATGAAATGGTTTATAATTCTTCTTCTCTTATGAAGTCCCCACACTCTGAGATATATTTTAACTCATGGTGCAGTGTGGCCTGGCCACGTCTTAGGTGTTGGGTGGACACGTGGATGGGACCCCAGGTCTTGGCTGCCCAGCTCTACCCCTGGCTGTGCCCACAAACCCTGCCATCTAGCCGGACAGAATACGCTGAGACCCCCCCCATATGGTGTACACCACCCAGTTCACCATCCCCTTTGTGCATGGTACCCATTGGTTGATAAATAAACACTTTCTAAAGAAGTCAGAAAAAATTGTAAATTGCCCATATTTTTCCCTGAGAGATGCTTACAGGTCCAGTTTTTCACACACTCCACCTCCCCTTGTATGAAATGAGTTATAAAGACGAGGAGGAGGGGAAGAGGGTGTGGGGGAGGATGGAGTGGAGGGGAGAGAAGAGGAGGAGAGGGAGGGGAAAGGAGGGGGAGAAGGAAGAGGAGGAGGGAAGAGGAAGAGGGGGAGGAGCGGGGGAATGGGCCTGGCCAGTAAACGCAGTCCAAAGGGCTGCCGTGGATTAAAATGCAGCGCAGAGGAGGAGCCAGGAACGCCCGTTTAAATCTGCCCAGACTCAGGGGCAGTTTTGGGCCAGTGCGAGTGATGTTTGCCAAAGTGCGCCCAGTCCCAGGTCCCGCTCTGCCCTTCCTTGGCGGTGCCTCAGAGCCCTCCAAGCCCATATGGCAATGCAGAGGGACCTCAGCCCAAGCTCTGAACCAAGAGCCATGGCTGAGCCCTGCAGGTGTCATGATATTTATTAAGTTGTCTTGCCCCGAATTTTCTCTCACGGCAGACAGCCTGTTTCTGATTCATGAGTGGATGGATTGTGCTCTTTACCAGTGCAGGTGAAAATTTGCTGTTTAGGACTAAAAGGAATGTTATAAATGTTGGTTTGTTCATTCCTGCATTCATCCATCCCTACACATACACATTATAAATACTTTTTATTAAATGCCTGCTCTGCACAGGACACTGTGATAAACTTTGTAAATGAAAACTTTGGCTTCACCACCAGCTAGTCAGGTGATCTTGGGCAAGTTATTTTCTCTCTGCTTACTTAAGATCATACATGGTAGGATGATAACACCATGTAAAGTGAGTCCACGTGTGTGGTGCACTTAGAACAGCCCCTTGTACAGAGCAAGTGGTATGTGCTGTTACTAATTTTCTTATTGCTATTATTGTGAAAGAAAAGAAAGTGCCTGTATCTGTGCTCAGAATAGCTCACAGTCTAATCAGGAGACCAACAAAATCACAAAACCACATTCAGAGCCATGATGGGTATGCAGGATGGAAGCCGGGCTCCCTGGGGCTGTGGAGCCCACAGGCCAGCAGGAGAAGCTGCGGGAAGGGCTCACATCAGAGGGAGAGACGGGGGTGTCCGTCCCCATTTCCCAGGGTTGAGACAAGCATAAGCAAATCTTTAAATTCTGTATTTATTTTAAAGATTTGATCTGGGACACCTGCTGCAAACCTCTCCCACTCAGGATCATCAAGGTGGTAGGGTCTGGGTGTCCCCCGACACCAGCTCCACCCAGTCCAGCTTTACCCCAGAAGAGCTCTGCCTTCCAAAAGGCCTGGCTCTGCAGACCCATCCAAATGCAGTGCACAGAGCGATTGCTGGGAGACAGCCACCCTCTGCGATGAATCCACATCACCATGTGAGTGGCTGGCAGCTCCTTATGCATCCCATCGAGATCTCAATTTCTAAGAGGATGCCCGCTGGGCGAGGCTGCAATTTATTAACACAGGTTGGAATCGTCTCAGGCTGTGTAGAGGACGTCTGGCTCTGCAGATGGCCCTGGCTGAGACTCTGTCTCCCGAGGGTAGCTGCTCTCCTGGTGAATCCTGGAAGCGCTAAGCTCCCTGCTTCCCTAGAGCATTGCGCAGAGCAGCACTGTCCTGCGTACAAGAGCGTCAGTGGCATCTTCTGTTATGTAGAAGAGATGGAGTCCTCCCTCCCTCCCAGGTGACTGGTAGCTGAGAGGTAGGGAGACCATCAGGAGAGCCAAGCAGGGAGAAGGGTCCCAGGAGGAGAAAACTGTCCACAACAGCTAGCAGAGGGCTCCCCTCTGCCCAGCCCCTCCAGACCCCATCTTCACAGGGCGGAGAGCTGGGGTCCTGGCATCTGTGAGCCATGACCTTTGGGAATTCACCTGAAGGATTACCCAAAGGATCTGGAGGATCCCCTGCCCCGAGCTGGCCGCAGTGGGGCTCACTCATGTTACCCAGTTGGGGGATGTCAGTGAAGGTTCCGAAACATGCCTGGTCTCTGGGGACACTGTACCCTTCCCCAGCGCTCTCTGCTCCCCCACTTCCCAACAACCCAAAGGAGTGGGGTGTGTAGTTGCCTTGAGTTATTTGTCAACATTTGAATTCTTTCACTTTGGTTTTGTGAACACTGTCTCAGCTCACAGGGGAATGAACTTGAAGAAGAGAGGTCTAAAAAACCTTATCATTTCTTTTTCTCATATGAAACTCACAAGGCTTGCTAATTACAAACAATAAACCCGGAACCTTAAAAAATGAAGACAACCTGTAGTTTATCTTCACACACTTTTACATTGTCCAAAATGGGTGAAATCAATTGGTAAGCTCCTAAAACATTCCAAAACCTAACAAGCAATAATAACTGAAAACCTGCTTTTCATCTGTGGGTGGGCTAAGAAAAGGTAGCCTCTGGGCTTTCCCTAGTAATAATATCTGGCTCAAAAAGGTTCTACAAAAATGCCTAACCATGTTTCTGGATTTCTCTATTTAATCTGCTTAAGAAAAAAGATGCCATACTGAAAAATAAGATCTGAGAGCTGGCAAAATCATATCTAAATTTTACAGTGGAGAGTAGCTGATTGTTCTGTTTGGTGTTCCAAATTAAACTGATTTTTTTTATTTAAGCTGCACATCAAATCCAAGTACAGGCAGGAGCAAGGAAGCACAGGCTCTGTACCTCTCCAGGGATCATCACGCCCCCTGCAGAATCTGCTCTGTATTTAATTGTCACCAAAACCCAACTCTTTCTTGATGACATTCTCCAGATACTATTAAAATGACATTCTGAGAAATGAGACATTCAGTTTGCAAATATACACAAAGGCATTGAAGCAATTCAGCTCCTTCCATCAACATGTAAATAGCATCTTTCACTTTGACTGGAAAAACACTTTTCCTTTAAAACTACTGACAGCCCAGCTGTGAGATGTCACTGACTTTTTACAACTAGGAGTTATTTTCTCACGGCCATTCCTTTATGGAATCATAAATCCTGCAGCATTGTATCCTATGTGCAGGAGATTGTTAGGGTATTGAACATCTTTAGGGAGTTCTGTTCTGGTCATACCATCCTCAGGAATGAAAGATGATTATGCTGTAAGCCATCACTAGCTCACAGCTGCGTTATGCAATCATCCCTCTCCATGGTAAAATTAAGTCCAGTGAGTGTGAACTTCGTTTTTGCTGATGGAGGTATCCTCAGGCCCAAGTAGTGCGCACACATAGGGGCTGCTGACGGTGAGGACTCTCATTAAAGGAATGAATCCTAACCACCCAGGGTGTCTACGGAACATCTCCAGACATTGTCCTGCCCAGAGGCAGGTCTGCTATCCACGAGACTGGGTGACATCTGAGGACACACTGTGAAGGGGGCAGGAAGCTGTCCATCCTCCCTGGAGAAGGGCAGAGGCGGAACTGAAGATCAGACCCTTCAAACCTCCAACTCCAATGTACCATTTTTCCCTCCCTCACACTTCCTCTGCAATTACGTGCTGAAACCGACCCCTGTCACCATAACCGTTTCACAGAAAGGGAAGCCAAATCACTCAGAAAGTCACTTCCTCCCAGTCACCCGAACCCACGCCTGGATCGCTGTGACACAGCTGTCAAGCCGTCGAGCGCCACGCTCCCTGGGAAGCCCTGCCTTTCTCCTCTGACTGCAGCGTGCTGCCAATTGTCAGGTCTATGCGTGTGGAACTTCTATTTCATAGTAAGTCACGTCAGCAGATTTTTTGAGAACTCGTGTAATTCTTAAATTAGTCGTTTAATATATGTTTTAAAAGCTTAGGGAGCTGAAAAGTAGGGGTAAAGACACTCACCAATCCAGTCTGACCCTTGGATACGTGGAAGTAGTGAGCAATGCCTAGAAAATTCTTAGACTATGTGGGTGCGGCAGGCTTTTTATTGTACCTTATCTTCAGCAGAGTTTAGAGCACTTTCACATACACGACAAACCTCTAGAAAACTCACCTTGAACTCAACGGCAGAACATTAGACGATCTCTTAGTAGGTAGACAGCGCATTAAAACGGCCACACCACGTAGTAACAGCTCCCACCTGCCGGCAGCCTGCCATCCAGACGCTCAGCTGTAGCACCGGCCAGTGGGACTTTCTGCAGTGATGGGAATGTTCTGTATCTGTGCCGCCTGGAGACACGTTAGCCTGTAGACGCCTGTGGCGCACTGCACATGAGATGAGACCCGTCCAGCTCAAAGACTGCTTCTAATGTCCTTTATTTTTAAGTAATTTAGATGGAGGCAGCCACAGTTGCGAGCAGCTCCCCGTGCGACAGCAGAGCTCTCCCGTGTGCTGGCTGTGTGACCCCTTATTCTCCCACGGCCCTACTAGATCAGTGTTAGCTCCGTCTGTCAGTGAGAAAAACTGGGGTGTTTCCCAAAATCACATGAAAGTTAATTTTGAGTTCAGAGGTAAAGCTCTCTGAAAAACACAATCACACTTACAAATACCCCAAATTGAAACAAACAGCGCTGATGTGCTGTGGACCATGGCACAAGTATAAACGTGAGCTCTCCTGTGCTCACCTCGATGTGGGGGAGCCGGGCAGTCCTCATCAAACACAGCGCGCCACTGAAGCGCCACTAAGACATGCCTCCTGCAGAGTCCAGAAACCTGCCCTTAACAGCAACAGAACTTGAGGGGCTGCCTCTGGGTGTGATGTGCCCTCCGAAGCCCACCTTGCTGATTTGGTTAATGCTTCTATAAAACTTCAGTGCACTCCTAAAAAGAATAAAACAATATGGAAAAGGTATCCTTTTAAAAAGAGACCCTTTAGGCCAGGCACAGTGGCTCATGCCTGTAATCCCAGCACTTTGGGAGGCCAAGGCGGACGGATGATGAGGTCAGGAGTTGGAGACCACCCCGGCCAACATGGTGAGACCCTGACTCTACTAAAAACATAAAATTAGCCTGGTGTGGTGGCACATGCCTGGAGTCCCAGCTATTCGGGAGGCTGAGGCAGGAGAATCGCTTGAACCTGGGAGGCGGAGGTTGTAGTGAGCCAAGATTGTGCCACTGCACTCCAGCCTGGGAGACAGAGCAAGGCTTCATCTCACAAAAAAGAGAGAGAGAGACCCCTTAAAAACCCATGAATACTCAATAGCCTGGTTATAGTTCTGGAAAACCCCAAGTGGACCCACGTGTCTGACTGAGAGCGCACGTGAGGCATGGTTCTGGCGTGGTTTTAGGAAACCGGGTTTTCGGTGGGAGCCGGCAGCCTCCTCCAGGCCGCTGGGCAGGGTGTCCAGCCCCCACCTCCACCGTGAAGCAATGGCAGCACCCGCTCATGAGAATTTCTTGTGAATGTTGTGTTCGAGGTGCAGAATTTCTTTCTGATGTTAAAGAACAATCTTAGGAGGTTTACACTTGACAGCGGCCTCTCAAATGTCTTGCGTCAGTCGTGTTTTTGCTTCTGGAGGGGATTCACGAAGTCTGGCATCCATGCTTGCGTGGAGAGCACAGCTGAAGGTTGACTGGTTTCTGGGGTATGGAAGTGGGCATTTTGCTTCCTCTGATAAATTGGTGACACCAAAACCTTTGTTACGTCGGAATGTGATGATTAAAGACATAAGGCGTAATTAGCAAGTAGGGCAGCTGCTCCACAACCTTTATTAAAAATAATGTGGGGGTGAGCATGAAGTGGGCCTCGGGGCCGTGTAAACCCACAGGGCTCCACACGCCTGCACCTGTGAACACGCCCGACCCGTGGCTCCCTCCTCGCTGGCTTCTCTCTGCTGCAGCTCCCAGACCCAGCTGTGGTCATCCCTCTCGAGGTGGCCCCTGGGTCCCACGTGTGAGCCTGTCTCCAACTGGTTCCCTGATGCTCCCAGAGAGCCGGCCCAGCCTCAACCCCAGGTCTGGCTGAGGGTGACGGCTCCATCACAGGTTCCGGGGGTAGGGGGACACTCAGGCACCAGGGGCGCTGCTCTGTTTTTCTGCTCACAGCAGGGGCATCCTCAGCCTGGGAGTTAGCTTAGCAGCTGCGGTTTTCTCAGAAACTGTGACCCAGTTTGCAAGTGGCCGACTTTAAACAGACTTTGGGAGCACAAAGTTGAAGGCAGGTTGCTGCATGTAAGTGATAGAAACATAATGTCAGTTCTTTGTGTGAAGTCAGAGGCAGCGGCGTGCGCACGCAGGGCGGGTGTGTTCCACACGGAGCCGGCCACAGACTGTCCTGGGGGTGAGGGGAGCTGCTGAAGGAAACAGCCGATTTCGTGAAATGAGGAACCTGCTCCTCCGAGGAGTCTGGCTGGTGTGTCCTCTTGTTTTCAGCTGGACTCGTAAAGCTCCCCTTTCTTATTTCTTTCTTCATTGATGGGGTTCCCCGATTGCATCCCTGCCTCTGTAACTCTAAGTGACTTGACAAGATCTGGCAGCGGGGAGGTCAGGGAAGGGAGGATCTCAGCCCGTGTCAAAGACAGCACAAAACCGGCAGAGCAGGGCTGATGTCACGGAACAGGGTTTTGAGGGTGGAAAGGTGTTTGAGTTGTGGCGGGTACATCCATGCGTGGGTCCGGTTTGCGTGTGTCCATTTGAACCTGGAGAGCGCAGGGCTGAGTGCTGCCCTGCCAAATTCTGTTCATCAGTTATTGGTGACTTCCCTGCTGGTGTTGCCATGACGACACTTCTTCCTGGAAGAAGGGCTGGGTTTCCTGGGGTGGGAGGCATTCAGTGCCCTCCTGCAGATGCTCCCTCGAGGGGCAGAGGGTGCGGCATGACAGGGAATCGCCTCTAGTCACCAGTCTGCTCAGCGCTGACTGCACCCCCGGCTCACGTGAGGCGCCGCACTGGGCCGGGTCAGTTCAGATACGCCATGTGTCATTCCAGCTGTGCAGACGGGTTTATTTTAGACTCTGGAAGTAGAAAGCATGCCCTTTCATCTAAAATCTGTGTTCGCTGTTATTATTAGGAAAGAACTTCTTTATATTTAATAAAGTGCACTTAAAACGTTTGAAATGATCTGAAACCTGAAAAACCCAGTTTTCAGAATCATGTTCCCTATCTTCAGCAATCTGGTTTTCAAAGTTGAAATGTGGCAGTGAGAGTTCTTATATGATGGAATATGTTTGTAAAAAAGTGTAGCTCCGTGTTTGTAAATGTGCATATGTGTGGTATGTGTGTGTACATGTGTGGGTGTGTGTGTACATGTATGGGTGTGTAGGTCTGTGGTATGTATACACACATGGGGATGTGTCTGTGTCTGTGGTGTGTATACATGTATGGAGATGTGTGTGTGGTGTGTATAATGTATGTATGTGTGGTGTGTGTATAATGTATGTATGTGTTGTATGTGTACATGTATGAGGGTGTGTGGTGTGTGTATGTGGTGTGTTTTAATGTACTGGGATGTGTGATGTATGGGTGTGTGTGCCTGTGGTGTGTATACATGCAGTGGTGTGTGTGTGTCTGTAGTGTGTATACATGTATGGAGACGTGTGGTGTGTATAATGTATGTATGTGTACATGTGTGGGGGTGTGGTGTGTATATGTGGTGTGTTTTAATGTACTGGGATGTGTGATGTATGGATGTGTGTGTATGTGGTGTGTATACATGCAGTGGTGTGTGTGTGTCTAGTGTGTATACATGTATGGAGATGTACATGTGTGATGTGTATGTGGTGTTTTTTCATGTATGGGGATGTATGTATATGTTGGGAGGTGTATGCAGGTGTGTTCATGTGTGTGTGCATGTGTGTGTGGTGTGTATACATGTGTAGGGACGTGTGTGTGTGTGTGTGTGTGTTTCTTGCCCTGCAGACCCCATCCCTGGTGAGTGCTGTGAACGCTGTACGGCCCCTTCCCTCGCTCAGCCCCAGCTCTGCACCTGGGTGGTTCCTGCCCATCATTCTCCTCACTTCAGTTTGATTCCTGCATTAATCTAATTATCATATTTTTAAGTGTGATTATCATATAGTTATAAATAAAATTCAATATTACATTTCTGCAACCTCTGATACTTGGAAAACAGAGTCCTTGTTACTTAATAATTTATTAAATATTAAATTAACTAGTTTATTGAATGTGTCCTAGATTATGCTTGAGCACAATTCATATAGAACCAAATAGAAGCTGTAAGTCAGGCGACTTGGTAGTTATGTATGCTAATTGCCCACAGTGATTTAGGTTAAGTGCAACGTAGATTATTGTTAGATGGGTGTGCGGCCTCACTCTACGATCTCAGAATTGCATTAAGGCACTTAACAAAATACCAATGTCTAGAAATGTCGATGTAAAGGGCTGGCTTGCATGTTGTTCTCAAATGTGTAGATAGGAATTTACCTCTGTTTGAGGGATGTCATGTGAGCTCAGCCCCAGGCTCACTCTCTGCCCTCTCCCAGCATGCCTGAGCTGTACTGCCACCTCCTCCTGCCACCTCTGTGCCAGCACAGGGGCTCTTCCTCCCTTCCACCCTGCCCGGCCCTGGCCCTGTGTGAGGTTGTCCCTTCTCATTTCCTCCCAGGGGAACGAGGGCAGAGCCATTTAGGTTGAGGCAACCCGGTGGTCCTGCAGATGGGCAGGAGGGGCACAGCAGACACTGTGCTGGAGGGCATGGCTTCAGAGAGGAGAGTCCACCAGGAGCATGCACTGCGCCATCCTGGGGTCAGGAAGGCGGGGCTGAGAAGGGGCGCCTGTGAGCCGGGAGGATTGGAAGTGCGTCGTGTCCAGAGTGAGGTGTTAGGAAATTCCCACCAAGGAGAGGGCATGGGGCCATCAGACACCCGGAGTCTAAGAGAGATGGAGACTGAGGACTGGCATTGCGGGGGCACCTGGAGGTCACGGCTGTGGGGACAGAGCCGCTCTGGCGGTGAAAACCCAATATCAGTGTCAGTTGTGGAGGAGATTGGATTGGTGTGTGTGGAAGTCGGTTTTGAGGAGCTCTGCTATAAAGAGGAGCTGAGCCTCAGCAGTGTCTGGAAACGGGCTGGTTTGAAACGGAGTGTGGACAGCAGGTTGTCGGCTGAGGCTACAGGGAAGGCTCTGACTTTAGTAACATTTAATTTCATGCTTGCTGGAGTTGTGACTGTTTTGAAAAGGAGGAAAACATGTTTGTCTCAACCTCAAGCAACGGGGACCAGACGTTACTAGGTGACCCCAGGACTCTCGCCAAGGCTGGTTTACATTTTGCTTTAAGGCAAAGGCCCTCTGACAGGTGGACCTCCACTGCGTCTGCTGAGCAGGGGACCGCAGGCCACTCGGCACAGAGGGCCGCTGCCCCCAACTGCACCTGAGAAACTGCAGGCACAGTGTAGTCAGCCTGCCCAGGCTGGGAGGCGTGCTGGCAGCGCCGTGTGCTCTGAGTAACTGACTATCGTGCAGTTGCCAGGGACACAGCGGAAGATGCCATTTGAGGCGACGTGGGGACCACCCTGAGCCTTGGTTTAGGAATACGCGCCTTGGAGTTAGGGCAGGAAGAGACGAGAGTCTGAACTGACTTCTCACCTGCTGCAGGTGTTTCAGGCAGGTGCGCCAGCCAGACTCCCTATGCGGTATTTTTGCTGTCAGAACAAGAAGAAAATGTTCCTCAAAATCATGGCAGGACGGGATCCTCCTGCCTGAAAAGCACTGTAGCCTCTGAGAGCAGCTGCTCTCACAAGCCGCCACACACAGAATGCCTAAAACCCAGAAATTCATTTTCTTAGGGACCTGCAGGCCAGAAGTCTGACAACAAGGTGTAGGCAGGGTCATGTCCCCCTTCAGAAGTGAGGCTCTGCGGCCTGGTGCGGGCAGGGCATGTCCCCTGCGGAGGTGAGGCTCTGCAGCCTGGTGCGGGCAGGGCATGTCCCCTGCGGAGGTGAGGCTCTGCAGCCTGGTGCGGGCAGGGCATGTCCCCTGCGGAGGTGAGACTCTGCAGCCCGGTGCGGGCAGGGTGTGCCCCTTCAGAAGTGAAGCTCTGCAGCCTGGGGCGGGCAGGGCATGTCCCCTGCAGAGGTGAGGCTCTGCAGCCTGGTGCGGGCGGGGCATGCCCCCTGCGGAGGTGAGGCTCTGCTGGAGCCTGGTGCGGGCAGGGCATGTCCCCTGTGGAGGTGAGGCTCTGCAGCCTGGTGTGGGCAGGGCATGTCCCCCTGTGGAGGTGGGGCTCTGCAGCCTGGCATGGGCAGGGTCCCTGAGGGAGATAGAGGCTCTGCAGGGGAAGCTCCCCTGGGCTTCTGGAGGCTCCTGCCACTGTTTCCTGCCTTGAGGCTGTGTCCCTTTGTCCCTCCAGGCTCCGCTCCTCCTTCTTCTCCCTGCCTCTCCTCTTCTTTGTGTAGCTCTGTCTTCTCTCCTGCTTAGCAGGACAGCAGTCATTGGATCTAGAGCCTACCTGGATAACCTGGTCTGGTGAGGGAGGGATTTCTGCCCTGGGGCCATGGAGATGGCGCACACTTGACGCCTGACACTGGCCAGGCGAGGTGTGAGTCACTCTACTCACTGCCCCAGGGAGGAAGACAGGGCCTGCCTGGCAGGGCCACACAGGGGTCACACCTAGGAATGGAATGAATGCCCAGCGGCTGTGGAGGGCGGGCCGTGTGGTACAGGGAAGGCAGTGCCTCGGTGTCCCATGGGAGGATGTGACCGGCTGTGTGAATAATTCTGACAGCTGGCCGGGAACCAAGGCCTGTGACATGGGGTGAGCCCCACTGTGCCTGGCCCTGTGACAAGGAGGATGGGTGGCTAGGGCCTTGTCCCCAGAGGGGGTGGGGGTATGTGTCCACACGCAGACTCAGGCCTTGATTTTCTGCCTTGTACCCCACGAAGGCTGTTCTCATCTGGAGATCCTTACTTTATTACTTTTGCAGACTCTGTTTCCAAATAAGGCCACCTTCAAGGTGTGAGGGGTTAGGACTTGCACAAATTATTCTGGGGGGAAAAAGGACCCAATGCACTGCAGGGATCATTGCTGATTTGAATATAAATATGGATTTGTAGTTTTATTCAAAAAAACTTTTTTATCCTACTGATTGGTCTTTTGTATTATTATAAAAACCATAGTTTGTTGTAGAGAAATAAACCAAAAAAAAAAAAAAAACCTGTTTAGTCTCAATGGCAACTTCAACCAATACTAATGGTTTAGAATATCTCTAAAGCTTTTTAATCTGCATGTGATAATCTTTATATGCATGCATCATGCCGGAATCCTGCTTCCTTTTTTGTTTTAATATAAGAAGGCGCAGGGCCAGTGAGAACATTAGAAGCTGAATGCATGGCATCCGTGTGCTCCTAACAGGCTCGGTGGCCCCAACATTCGCAGCTTGGCACCTTACACCCAACGTGGCAGTGTAAACAGATGAGGTCTTGGGGCCACGGTTAAGTCCACAGGCACCTCCTTCATGGATGGGTCCTGGCCTCGGTAAAAGGGCTGGGGACTCCCTCGCCCCTTCTGCTGGACTCCGACCCCCCTGGAAGGCGCCATCCCTGAGGGACGCCCAGGCCCTCACCCGAGCCACCTCTTCCCGGCCTGCAGAACCGAGAGGAAGCGCTTTCTGTGGCTGACGAAGCACCCAGGCTGCCGTGTTTGGTTACAGCGGCCTCAGCCCTGGAAGACGCACCCGGACGCTGGGGCCAGGGTCTCTGCAGCGGATGAGAACAGGCCTCGGAGCCCGAGGGGGTGGCCTGGAGGACCCGGGTGTGGACTGGAGGACCCGGGGGTGGCCTGGAGGACGCGGGGGTGGCCTGCAGGACCCGGGTGTGGCCTGCAGGACGCGGGGGTGGCCTGGAGGACCCGGGTGTGACCTGCAGGACCCGGGGGTGGCCTGGAGGACCCGGGGGTGGCCTGGAGGACGCGGGGGTGGCCTGGAGGACCCGGGGGTGGCCTGGAGGACCTGGGCTGCGTCGCCAAGGCCCTTCCCTGCCTGGGCTCAGAGGGCGGGAACACCTGCTTCTCCCGCTCCCCAGGCGTGGACACAGTCGGTAGAAGTCCCCGAAGACCCGCCGTCCCCTGCCCCGTCTCCTGCCCCGCGGGGCGCTGGCCGTGGTCCCCCAGAAAGGAAGAGCGCGCGGGCGGGGAGCAGGGATCCCAGCCCAGGGCGTTAGTCCTGGGACCCGTCCCCACAGCGCCCCGGGTGAGGAGAAGTCCCGACCCAGGAGGAAACCGGCCTGGGAGGAGCTGCCCAGGTCCCCGCAGACGCCTCGCGCTCCCCGCCCCGCGCCCTAGGCCTGCTCCCGCCTGCCCACCCCTGGCCTCCCCTCTCCCTCCCTCCCCTCGCCTCCCTGCCCCACCCCCAGCCTTCCCGCTCCCCCTCTTCCCCTGGCCTCCCTGCTCCCCCCTCCCCCTCCCTCTTCCCCCTCCCCTCCCCCTTCCCCTCCCCTCCGCCTTCCCCTCCGCCTTCCCCTCCACCCTCCCCTCCACCCTCCCCCTCACCCTCCCCCTCCGCTCCCCCCTCCACCCTCCGCTCCTCCTGCAGCGTTTGCCTCCAGCCTTCCCTAGACTCCCATGCAGGCCTCACCCTGCAGGGCAGAAGCCAGATGACTCTGCCCGCTCTATAGTGAATGGACCCTGCGCGGGAGGGAGGGAAGGAGGGAGCCCTCTGCGCTCCGGCTCCAGCCGGCCTCCTCCTGGGGACCCTGCGGCAGGCAGAGGGTGGCCAGAGCAGAAAAAAGAAAACACGGGGAGGGGGAGTACACGTCTCATTTTCTTTGAAAAGTAAGTAAGGCACCATAAATGCTGGCCTTCTTCAGGGGCCAGGAGGCCCTGGCCACCGCCGCGCGTCCTCCCACCGGGCTCCGCTGATTCTCTCCACGGGGCAGGGTGGGTCCTGCCTCCTGGATGGTCGGGGAGTCCCTCCCTCTTTCCCTTTGCAGTGGCGGGGACTCAGCCTGTGCTTTGCATCCAAAAGCATGTGCCTTCGATTATTTTTTTCTGTTGAATTAATAAGGGAGCTGTGGTGACTGATAAAGCATTTATTTTTATACTTTTCATATAAAACAGATTGAATATAACATTTGGTGGCCTGCCTATTCTTCCTTGTGGCAATTTTAGTCTTTTTAAAAAGTGGTTTATGGCAATGCATTTCAAAGTGAAATATGACGCAGTGTCTGGAGAACGCTCGAGGAGCACATACTGCCTGCTTTTCATGAGCCGCCCTTAAGACTTTTCCTGTCGTTGCTGGAACACAAAGCATCAGTGTTCTGTTTAGGAACGTTATAGCTCATGCCTTTTTTGGCAACTTCTCAACATTTAAAAGAAAATCAATTTTTTATGGTTTGTTCTTGAGCATGTAATAATGTGCATTAAACTCTAAAGACTAGGAAATTGATTTTTCTTTGAAGTCGTAATTCCCTTAGTGCTTAAAACAAAAGTATTGTTTGATGAATGACTTAGAGAAAACCATTTGATCTGCATTATTCCTGGATAGCTTAGTTGTCCTGTGACCTACGAGAATGACTTGAATGCTCCAGAGAGATGTTTTTCAAAGAATTTTTATGACATGTCTTCATGAAACCATATTCTAACTTCATTTTATTACCAGCTACAAGACTGGAGAAAATCTGTGGCCTGAAAAACATTTCTCCAGAATGTGGAGTTGTGGAGAGTATCCTATTCAGACTCTTGAAAATGAGGATCTTGATGATTGGTGTCTCTTAGCACTTATATGCATGGAAAAAAAGGAACATATTCAGTTTCTTAATAAAGTCTAGGTGACTAATTTTGCCATTGAATGGGTAGAAACAAGCATTAGCCTGGTCTGGCTTTCTCCAGCTCCTAGGACAAGTTGGAACAAATTTGCTCTTCTGATGATTCATCTTTCTGATCACAGGGATAGCAGAACGCAGCTTTGAAGAAAGGCATCTGCAGAGATCATGGCAGTTCCATTTTGCATTCTGAGTTTGCTTCGTTTTGTAAGGGAACCAGAATGCAGGTGCAGTTAGAAGCAGTCTCTCTCTTTCTCTCTCTCTCTCTCTCTCTCTCTCTCTCTCTCTCTCTCTCCTCTTCC